>NC_088239.1:75375131-75730131 GCF_036934945.1 Oncorhynchus masou masou | reverse complement strand
CCAAGCAACGGGTGGGAAACAGACGAGTTAGCAAAGGGATGGACTCATTAGAGAGGAGGTGGAGAAGGAAGAGGAAAAGGAAGGGTAGGAGGAAGGACAAAAGGAGGTGGGAGGAGGTGGGTGGTGGTTGTTTTCTTGGCACGCTTTTCACAGATTGTTCAGGGGCTTTGGAGCAGCAAAAGCCTTTGAATGGGTAAACAATAGGCAACAACGTGGAAACCAAACCTGGTCATTCATCACACAAACCCTGGTTCTAATCTCTGCTGAACTCTGAACCTTCAGCCAGCCAGACTTACTGGGGGTGTGATCAGCATCTCAGATCTTCGCTGTCAATGTAATGAAGTTTCACGTTTTTATTAACACTGGCTTATTACTTATGCAACTCCGATTTGAGTTTGCGTCTATAACACCCCAGTACAGTAGATGGTGGCAGGCACGAATCACGTAACCCGGTGGTTTTAGTCAAGCTAACTTGCTAATAAGAGTTAGCTTTGCAGAATGGCAAATAACCAGCTAGGTTACATTTGAAATAGGATAGCTAGCTATTGTTATGGCAAACTGCTTGTGTTTTTCATCGTCTCTGCATACTGCTAGCTATCGACTATCAAAAGGTTTTTTCACCCTGGCGTTGTTCTTTGGCCCGGGCTATCTTAGCCCCAGGCTAGACTGGCTCTGAGCCAGCTTAGCCTTTGTTCACATAAGCATCTGTTAACCCTGGGCTAAGGATTCACACTTGTATTACAAAGCCCTGGGCTAACAGACAAGCACAGCAAACACTCTACCAATGTTATAAGCAATAAGACATGTATTAACGCATGAGTTCCTCCTGCTTATGGCCTAGCATTTGATTTCCAACAGTGATGGTTTGTATAAACCTGTCTGCCTGGCCGACATCGGAAACATTCTTTCACTTTAGAAATTCGATCTGTCCCATGTACAGAGAATGCTGTGAACAAACAAGTCATTACCTTTTCTGATCCAGGCGAATTCATGCAACAATATTATTATCATGGATATACGCAATTAAATATCAATAGAATGAAAATATATCAAATTGAGCATTTGCTGCCCTTCCAGCTGTAAAGCTTGTAAATTTAGTTGGCTAAGTGAGAAGAAGTTGGGCAGCCTGCAACCATTTTTGATCGGCATAGCAACCATTGTTTTTGCAGGGATGAAAGTCTTTTTGTTTTTGTTCTCAGATTGAAGGATTCACGAGCATCACGAGCATATATAAAATAAGTGAAGGTGATGATTCTGTGATTGGACAGTGAGCATTCTAAATTCTTGACCCCGTTTCACACTTGCTATTTTGGCACTGTGTTTCTGGGGCTAGCTCAGAAAAGTCAGTGCTAACCCTGCTCCAGAGCAGGGCCTGCCAGCCCTGGGCTAAGGTTGGTGCTAGCCCAATTTAGGATGTGCAAGTGTGAATGTTCGCTTAGTCCCGGACTAAAATCTCACTTAGTCCAGGGCTAAGGAGGTTCTTAGTTCAGAGCTAAGACGGTTCTTAGTCCAGAGCTAAGGAGGTTCTTAGTCCAGGGCTAAGGAGGGTCTTAGCCCAGGGCTAAGCAGGGTCTTAGTCCAGAGCTAAGGAGGGTCTTAGTCCAGAGCTAAGGAGGGTTTTAGTCAAGAGCTAAGGAGGGTCTTAGTCCAGAGCTAAGGAGGGTCTTAGTCCAGAGCTAAGGAGGGTCTTAGTCCAGAGCTAAGGAGGGTCTTAGTCCAGGGCTAAGGCGGGTCTTAGTCCAGAGCTAAGCAGGGTCTTAGTCCAGGGCTAAGGAGGGTCTTAGTCCAGAGCTAAGGAGGGTCTTAGTCCAGAGCTAAGGAGGCTTTTAGTCCAGAGCTAAGGAGGGTCTTAGTCCAGAGCTAAGGAGGGTCTTAGTCCAGGGCTAAGGAGGGTCTTAGTCCAGGGCTAAGGAGGTTCTTAGTCCTAGGGCTTAAGAGCTAAGGAGGGTCTTAGTCCAGAGCTAAGGAGTCCAGGTCTTAGTCCAGAGCTAAGGAGGGTCTTAGTCCTAGGGCTTAAGAGCGGGGGTCTTAGTCCAGAGCTAAGGAGGGGTCTTAGGGTCTTAGTCCAGGGCTAAGGAGGGTCTTAGTCCAGAGCTAAGGAGGGTCTTAGTCCAGAGCTAAGGAGGCTTTTAGTCCAGAGCTAAGGAGGGTCTTAGTCCAGAGCTAAGGAGGGTCTTAGTCCAGGGCTAAGGAGGGTCTTAGTCCAGAGCTAAGGAGGGTCTTAGTCCAGAGCTAAGGAGGGTCTTAGTCCAGGGCTAAGGAGGGTCTTAGTCCAGGGCTAAGGAGGTTCTTAGTCCAGGGCTAAGGAGGTTCTTAGTCCAGAGCTAAGGAGGTTCTTAGTCCAGAGCTAAGGAGGTTTAGTCTTAGTCTTAGTCAGGGCTAAGGAGGTTCTTAGTCCAGAGCTAAGGAGGTCTAAGGAGGTTCTTAGTCCAGGGCTAAGGAGGTTCTTAGTCCAGAGCTAAGGAGGTTCTTAGTCCAGAGCTAAGGAGGTTCTTAGTCCAGAGCTAAGGAGGTTCTTAGTCCAGAGCTAAGGAGGTTCTTAGTCCAGAGCTAAGGAGGTTCTTAGTCCAGAGCTAAGGAGGTTCTTAGTCCAGGGCTAAGGAGGTTCTTAGTCCAGAGCTAAGGAGGTTCTTAGTCCAGGGCTAAGGTGCAGTGTGAACACGCCTATAGAGAAGCAGTAACCTCCAGGAACCCTCCCATTTCATTAGACCAATCCAAGATGGTGAAGGGTTGGAGTTCACTCGAGAAGAAGAGTTTGCAGAGTTCAAACATTTCATCTGCACAGGATACCGCTAGTCAACAACTTGGACGAATATTTGTCTTCATTTTTAAAAGGTAATTTGTGTTCTAAAAAACTAGCTGAACAAAAACAATACAATCAGATGCATAGAACAGGCGGGCAAATTCTAGTCCTGGAGAGGAGCAGTGTGTATGCTTTTGTTTTAACAACTCAAACTTAAAGTTGTGTTGAAGACCATAGTTGAATAGTTGAATCAGATGTGTTAGTGCAAGGCTAAGCAAAGACCTGCATACAATGCAGCCCTTTAGGAGCGATATGACCCTCAAATCAAACCCCTTCTCCAGTAGGACTATGGAAATGACCAGGCTCTATTTCCTCCAGCCTTTTCTGTGTCCAGGGGGATCGCTGGGAGTCTTTCCCCAGTGGTGGGTGACCAGGTGCTGGGTTAGGGTTGTTCTGAACCAGGGGATCGAGGGTGAGACTTGGGTGGGGGGGGCTCCCTCTGTATTAGTGTAAACACAACCCCCAACTCCCGACACACACAAACCCCACCCCCACCGCGCCTGTGTGAATAGCATCCCATCTCATCTCAGACAGTTCTTGTAAAGGGGGAGCAGGGTGGCGAGGGGATCCCCCTCCCCACCAAGCTGCTCTAGAAAACACATAAAAAGAGGGGGCTTGTGGGGGGGTTATATGAGGGGGAAGGGGGGTTGGAGGGCTAGAGGGAGGGGTGGGGGAATCTGGCTGCTATTTAAATTCCTGCTTTGTTCTCTTAACCCCCCCTTTCCAATACCCCCTCAGCCGCTTGCTTTCCCCCTCCCACCTAGCGACCTCTTCCCCCCTCTTTCCCTCCTCTTTTCTTTCCTAGTCACCCCCCACCTTCCCTCTTTCTTTCCCTGTGGAAAAAAAGAAGCCTATGAGAAGAAAATACTAACAGGCACAGCAGTGGAGGCTAGAGAGAGGTGGAGGGAGAAAGAAAGGGGAGAGGGAAGACGTAAGGGGCTTCAACTTCCTGTCTAGCTCTAGAATGGGCCTTTTGTTCAGTTATTGCAGGTCCTCTACAAGAAGAAGAAGAAGAAGAAGAAGAAGAAGAAGAAGAAGAAGAAGAAGAAGAACTAGTAAGGGCCACTGAGTAAGGGTTAGATATGATTTAATGGTTAAGGTTTGGATTACGGGTCAGACAATCTGAAACGAGATCTGTGGTTGAGGCTATGTGAGGGAGTTTGTTCTTTGGCACTACGTCATGACAAATACATCATGCCAATATCATTTTTCCCCCACAATATAAAAAAACAATTTGAGCACTGGAATTCAATTTGCCATTGCACATCAATGAGTAATTGTGCCACCAATCAGAGGAGAGTTTTACTGGTGGATCTTGGGTAATGGAGTCATAAGGGAGTCTTTGCCCTCCTATGAGGAGGCTCAAATTGGGAGATTGTATGAATGTAAACACAGGTTTGATCCCAGACGTGCTGTTCACACATTGAAAAGGCCTGTACACACCCAGACGTGCTGTTCACACATTGAAAAGGCCTGTACACACCCAGATGTGCTGTTCACACAATGAAAAGGCCTGTACACACCCAGATGTGCTGTTCACACATTGAAAAGGCCTGTACACACCCAGATGTGCTGTTCACACATTGAAAAGGCCTGTACACACCCAGAGGCGTGCGCTTCACACATTGAAAAGGCCTGGGTTGAGACACCCAGACGTGCTGTTCACACATTGAAACCAGCTGTTCACACATTGAAAGCTGGGTTGAGACTGAGGCCTGTACACACCCAGCTGGGTTGAGTGCTGTTCACACATTGAAAGCTGGGTTGAGGCCTGTAAAGGACCTCAGACCACGTGCTGTTCACACATTGATTAAGCTGGGTTGAGGAGACCTGTACACCACCTGTTCAGATGATTACCAGCTGTTCACACATTGAAAAGGCCTGTACAGCACCCAGATGACCACGTGCTGTTCACATTGATTACCAGCTTGAAAAAGGCTCTGTGCTGTTCACCATTGATTACACCCAGACTTCTCTAAAGTGCTGTTCACACATTGAAAAGGCGTGAGACACTTCTCTAAAGGAGTCTCATAACCACGTGCTGTTCACACATTGAAAGCTGGGCCTGAGACTTCTCCCAGACCACGTGCTGTTCACACATTGATTACCAGCTGGGTTGAGACTGAGACTTCTCTAAAGGAGTCTCATAACCACGTGCTGTTCACACATTGATTACCAGCTGGGTTGAGACTGAGGCTTCTCTAAAGGAGTCTCATAACCACGTGCTGTTCACACATTGATTACCAGCTGGGTTGAGACTGAGACTTCTCTAAAGGAGTCTCATAACCACGTGCTGTTCACACATTGATTACCAGCTGGGTTGAGGCCGAGGCTTCTCTAAAGGAGTCTCATAACCACGTGCTGTTCACACATTAATTACCAGCTGGGTTGAGGCCGAGGCTTCTCTAAAGGAGTCTCATAACCACGTGCTGTTCACACATTGATTACCAGCTGGGTTGAGACTGAGACTTCTCTAAAGGAGTCTCATAACCACGTGCTGTTCACACATTGATTACCAGCTGGGTTGAGACTGAGACTTCTCTAAAGGAGTCTCATAACCACGTGCTGTTCACACATTGATTACCAGCTGGGTTGAGGCCGAGGCTTCTCTAAAGGAGTCTCATAACCACGTGCTGTTCACACATTGATTACCAGCTGGGTTGAGACCGAGACTTCTCTAAAGGAGTCTCATAACCACGTGCTGTTCACACATTGATTACCAGCTGGGTTGAGGCCGAGGCTTCTCTAAAGGAGTCTCATAACCACGTGCTGTAGCTCATGTGACTGGGGTTAGGAATGCCTCAGAACTGTGGAAGGCTTTATACACTCACACACATACACAGACACACACAGACATACACACACACACTAGGAAAAAGAGGAGGGAGAGAAATAGATTGTGTGCCTGTGTTCATGTGTGTGTGTGTGTTTTGGCTCTCTGTTGGTTATCTACAGAGAAATAAACAGGAAGGATGAAGACAGAGAACGTGTGAGGGGGGTGCTTGTGCGTGCATGAGAGAGAGAGAGAGAGAGAGAGAGAGAGAGAGAGAGAGAGAGAGAGAGGGAGGGAGTGAGGGAGATATTGAGAGCTGCTGTTCCATAGCCGCAGCCCAGTGAGTCACGGGCAACTCACAATTAAGAGCTGAGATTAGTTTCTCCCCAGGATGACATATATACACACACACAGAGAGAGAGAGAGAAAGAGAGAGAGAAACACACACACAGAGACACACACACATTCACACATTCACACATGTATTATCATGGCCACTAACTACCAATGATGACCATGTACTGACTGCTCAGAGAATATTCTAAGTTCTGGTCATTCCCTAGGGGATAGAGAAAATGAACTGTAGCTTCACCATAGGATGAAAATGTTCTTAATGACTCTACTACGGTTATATAGTGCATTTTGTTGGAGGCCATAAGCCCAGGAACAGTAATTAGAGGAACAGTATCTTTGGATGATCCAGTAGTTATGCAGGACTTCATTGAAAATAAATCCGACTTTAAAGGGAGAGTTCACTTGTTTTGGCGTTTCACTGTAGCTTATTTAAAATCAGAGTTCATTACTCACATGCACAGGGTCGCAGATGTAATTGTAGGGTTCAGTGAAATTCTTACATTCCAACGGTGCAGATCAAAGAGAAGTGAGTGAAACCATTTTCAACTTACCTAGGGTGTTGTCGTTTCATCTAAACAGTTTCACATTCTTTAGCTAGTCATTTAGCAATGCTCAGAATCTCCTGGATAGCATTTGTGTAGAATGTAGCTGAGACTTTAAATAAGTGAACTGTCCCTTTAAGGAAAACTTGGCTCCCGCAAGAGAGCCAGGGCTGATGTTTCTCAATCCTTGTACGCTGTAGTGCTCTTTGTTTAAGCAAGCAAAATATGTGTGAAAATATTATAGATGTAGGGTTGTCAACTGAACCAACCTTGTTGATGCCATTTCCTTTTTGAGTTTGTAGAGGTTGACCCAAACCGCTGGTCCGAGGTCAGAACCCTTTCAATCTTCCTTATGATTAAGGTTAGGATTTAGGTTTTCTCTTTTAGAGTTACTCAAGTGAAATTATTTTGAGTTGGCCAAAGGGAGAGTAAGGGTGGAAAAGTTTGCTATCTACCATAGAGTTTCTCTAGACCTTGTTCAATGAGATTTTTACCTGTTGCACAGTGCCACCTGGTGGATCCCAACAGAATAACAGACAATTACCAGGTAATGTGGTTCTGTAAAAAAATATTTAAATAATTTTTGTTAAATTTCCGATTGATATTTACAAGTTAACTTAAATAGTTACTTACATTTCCACATCTCACAAGCAATTGGTTGGTCTGGGAATACGCCTGAATTTGATTGGCTTGTTATATCAGAGGACAGGGTTAGAATATACACACCACAACAGTAGACCTGAACATGAACATCCTTCGGTAAATTTTGGTTTGGTTGATAGTGTGTGAATGTCTATCTACAAGCAGATGTCATTAAAGAGCAGTGATAGCACCCCTGACAGAGATGTCGTTTAGAGGCAAGCCTTCAACACTATAAAAAACAAAGCACAATCCCTTCCTATAACAACCACAACATACTGTATATAGCCTACCATCCTGCTCTATGCACGCGATACGCGCTACACTGTGCTGGTAATAAATTGACTAGCGTAGCATGTAGCTCTTCTTTTCCCCTTCCAGTGCCAAATACCAGCACATTCATCCCGCTGCGTAGAAGACCCACAGCCCTTACCAGCCCTGACCAGCCAGCCCCACAGCACCACCAGCCCCACAGCCTTTTCCAGCCCCACAGCCCCACAGCCCTTACCAGCCCTTACCGGCCCTATCAGCCCTAACAGCCCCACAGCCCTTACCAGCCCCACAGCCCCACAGCCCTTACCAGCCCTTACCGGCCCTATCAGCCCTAACAGCCCCACAGCCCTTACCAGCCCTTACCGGCCCTTTCAGCCCTAACAGCCCCACAGCCCTTACCAGCCCCACAGCCCTTACCAGCCCTTACCGGCCCTATCAGCCCTAACAGCCCCACAGCCCCAACAGCCCCACAGCCCTTACCAGCCCCACAGCCCTTACCAGCCCTTACCGGCCCTTTCAGCCCTAACAGCCCCACAGCCCCACAGCCCTTATCAGCCCTGACCAGCCCCACAGCACCACCAGCCCCACAGCCCTTACCAGCCCCACAGCCCCACAGCCCCACAGCACCACCAGCCCCACAGCCCTTATCAGCCCCACAGCCCCACAGCCCCACAGCACCACCAGCCCCACAGCCCTTACCAGCCCCACAGCCCCACCAGCCCTATCAGCCCTTACCGGTCCTATCAGCCCTACCAGCCCCACAGCCCTACCAGCCCCACAGCCCTACCAGCCCCACAGCCCTTACCGTCTCTATCAGCCCTACCAGCCCTACAGCCCCACAGCCCTACCAGCCCCTACCAGCCCCACAGCCCCACCCCACAGCCCTACCAGCCCCTACCAGCCCCACAGCTCTTACCGGCCCTATCAGCCCTACCAGCCCCACAGCCCTACCAGCCCTACCAGCCCCACAGCCCTACCAGCCCCACAGCCCCACAGCCCTACCAGCCCCTACCAGCCCCACAGCCCTACCAGCCCCACAGCCCCACAGCCCCACAGCACCACCAGCCCCACAGCCCTTACCAGCCCCACAGCCCCACAGCCCCACAGCACCACCAGCCCCACAGCCCTACCAGCCCCACAGCCCCACCAGCCCTATCAGCCCTTACCGGTCCTATCAGCCCTACCAGCCCCACAGCCCCACCAGCCCTATCAGCCCTACCAGCCCCACCAGCCCTATCAGCCCTACCAGCCCCACAGCCCTACCAGCCCCACAGCCCCACCAGCCCTATCAGCCCTTACCGGTCCTATCAGCCCTACCAGCCCCACAGCCCTACCAGCCCCACAGCCCTACCAGCCCCACAGCCCTACCAGCCCCACAGCCCTTACCGTCTCTATCAGCCCTACCAGCCCCACAGCCCCACCAGCCCTATCAGCCCTACCAGCCCCACAGCCCTACCAGCCCCACAGCCCCACAGCCCTACCAGCCCTATCAGCCCTACCGTCCCTATCAGCCCTACCAGCCCCACAGCCCCCAGGCCCCACAGCCCCATCAGCCCTATCAGCCCCACAGCCCCACAGCCCCACCAGCCCTATCCCAGCCCTACCAGCCCCACAGCCCCACCAGCCCCCAGCCCCACCAGCCCTATCAGCCCCCCAGCCCCACAGCCCCACCAGCCCCACAGCCCCACCAGCCCTATCAGCCCTACCAGCCCCACAGCCCTACCAGCCCCTACCAGCCCCACAGCCCTACCAGCCCCACAGCCCTACCAGCCACTACCAGCCCCACAGCTCTTACCGGCCCTATCAGCCCTACCAGCCCCACAGCCCTACCAGCCCTATCAGCCCTACCAGCCCCACAGCCCTACCAGCCCCTACCAGCCCCACAGCCCTACCAGCCCTATCAGCCCTACCGGCCCCGCAGTCCCACCAGCCCCACAGCCCCCCAGGCCCCACCGGCCCCATCAGCCCCACCAGCCCCACAGCCCCACCGGCCCCACCGACCCCACAGTCCCAACCCACCCCAGCCCCACAGCCCCCCACCCCACCAGCCCCCCCCCACCCCACCAGCCCTATCAGCCCCCCCAGCCCCACAGTCCCACCAGCCCTATCAGCCCCCCAGCCCCACCAGCCCTATCAGCCCCCCAGCCCCACCAGCCCTATCAGCCCCCCCAGCCCCACAGCCCCACCAACCCTATCAGCCCCCACAGCCCCACCAGCCCTATCAGCATTACCGGCCCCACCAGCCCCACCAACCTCACCGGCCCCATGGGCTCGACCGGACCCACCAGCCCCACCAGCCTCTTTGAGTTACAGCAGCTGTTTGTGGGTGGCTATAGAATTGATGCAGCTGAAAGGAGGAAGTGAAAGAGCAAAAGGATGAGAGCGGCAGAGTGACAGACGGAATACGAGAAAAGAAAGGAGGGGGAAGGGAGGAGGGATGAGGGAAGAGGAGGGGAGGGGAGGGGAGGGAAGGATAGGTAGAAGGAGCAGGAAGGGAGAAAGGGAATTAAGAGGAAGAGTGACAGGTGGAATAAGAGCTAGAGAGGGATAGACGGATAGAGAGAGGAGGGATAGAGAGAGAGAGAGGAGGGATAGAGAGAGAGAGGAGGGATAGAGAGAGAGGAGGGATAGAGAGAGAGAGGAGAGATAGAGAGAGAGGAGGTATAGAGACAGAGAGGAGGGATAGAGAGAGGGGAGGGATAGAGACCGAGAGGAGGGATAGAGAGAGGAGGGATATAAAGAGAGAGGAGGGATAGAGAGAGAGGAGGGATAGAGAGAGAGGAGAGATAGAGACAGAGAGGAGGGATAGAGAGAGGGGAGGGATAGAGACCGAGAGGAGGGATAGAGAGAGGAGGGATAGAGAGAGAGAGGAGGGATAGAGAGAGAGAGGAGGGATAGAGAGAGAGGAGGGATAGAGAGAGAGGAGGGATAGAGACAGAGAGGAAGGATAGAGACAGAGAGGAAGGATAGAGAGAGGAGGGAAAGAGAGAGAGAGGAGGGAAAGAGAGAGAGAGGAGGGATAGAGAGAGAGGAGGGATAGAGACAGAGAGGAGGGATAGAGAGAGAGGAGGGATAGAGACAGAGAGGAGGGATAGAGAGAGGAGGGATAGAGAGAGGAGGGATAGAGAGAAGGGGGATAGAGAGAGAGGAGGGATAGAGAGAGGGGGGATAGAGAGAGAGGAGGGATAGAGAGAGAGAGGGGGAGAGAGCGAGAGAGAGAGAGAGAGAGAGAGAGAGAGAGAGGGAGGGAGGGAGGGAGGGAGGGAGGGAGGGAGGGAGGGAGGGAGGGAGGGAGGGAGGGACAAATGAAAAAGAGTAGGAATCAGCAGAAGGGAGTTGGAGGTCCCTGAGCTGGTGGGAGAAATCAATAACTCATTTCGGTGCTGAGCTGCAGTGGGACTGTTTTCCAATAAGCCCTGGACATAACGAGTTAGCTTGAATAGCTGTAGTCCTCCTTTCCTCCTTCCTTCCCTCTTTTTCTCCCTCCCTTCTGTCTCCCAGGACCGGGGCTAGCTAGCTACCTCTGGCTGGATCGATACATCCACAGGCCTGACTCTGAAATGAGAGGCAGGGGCCTCACCTACTCTATCTGCCTCACAAGAGGTGGGCGGTCGTTGGGTAGCACAACTGTCCATACAGCCTTTACAATAAATGGAAGATACTTATTATATCATCGCTGTCTGATGAAAACCTCTTATCTCCAAAATAGAAATTGAGAAAAATACCATATTTTCCCTTTAACAAACATATAATTATGAAACTTCAGAAGCTATGTTGAATACATTTTCTTGTTTCTAGAGTCCTGTAATGTTCAGAGTACATTGAGGTAAGTTCCTGCCTTCAATAAATAAAAATAAAAATGTTTTGTTACAGGGTTTTTATCAGACAGCGACAATATGTGGTTATTGGCGTGTGTGTAGAGAGAGAGGAACAAACTGTAAATGAGGGAGTAGTACAATGCATCCTCGAAAGCACCCCTTCCATCTACATGTGTCCCCCTCTTACCACACACATGTCTGCCACCCTGGGACTGTCAGCCACCAACAGACCTCCTGAGACAAGAGGACAGGGCCTGGTGCCAGACCCTCCAACCTCACCCTGACACACACACAAACAAACACATCCTGTGAAGCCCCTGTACCCAGAGAGAGGGGGGTGCCAGCTCAGGGGGCTGGCATTGGGACCACAAGGCTCAAGAGACCTGACAAGGTTGTTTGTCCTCTGGCAAGTTGCCAACATGAACACCCTCCATACACACAGTCATTTTTATTTAACCTTTATTTAACTAGGCAAGTAAGTTAAAAAACAAATTCCTATTTACAATGACTGCCTACCCCGGCCAAACCCAGACAACACTGGGCCAATTGTGCGCTGCCCTACGGAACTCCCAGTCACGGCCAGATGTGATTCAGCCTGGATTCAAACCAGGGACTGCAGTGACGCCTCTTGCACTGAGATGCAGCGTCTTAGACCACTGCACCACTCGACCACTGCCTGGAGCCTCCCAAATACTTGCTTATGGTGTATGTTGAGACATGTTGAGACATGTTGAGACATGTTGAGACATGTTGAGACATGTTGAGACGTTGTATCATCAATGGTCCTCTTAGAGATGGGTGGTTGTATCAAAAGGATAACAACTTTGAGGTGGAAAACTACCGTTAGCTATCACTGGCATTCAGGGAGTTGGCTTTGAAACAATGGTCAGGTTAGTTTAACTACGTAGGGCATCATTTTAAGATAAAGTGGTATATTTGTGTGGATATATTTTTGGTTGTATAGTTTTCAATGGTACAGTAGCTACGATGTGTTAGTGATGGGTTAGAACAGGAATGTTCACCCACTGCAGGTCCCTCAGAAATGGATTGAGAGCGGATTCTCTTTGGAGGCTGCTAACTGCATCCACCAGTCAACCAGTCGGGCTGATACACACAGCAACCACAGGGCTCCATCCCCAGTGCTAGCGGTCCGTAGGCTTGGTAACATCTCTAGCTGCATGGCTCACCAGAAAAAAATAATGGGAGGAGCCCAGTTGGGGAGAAGGGGAGCAGGGGAGCAGACAGAAACAGCCGATGCCAGAAAACCTTGGGGCTCCTTGTCTAGTCTGGTCCCAGGCTGGCGCTCGCCCACCATGCTCTCTGTATTTACCACAACAAACAATAAAATGGTCCTGTGGAGAAAGAGACAGAGGCGGAGGGAGGATGCTCATTGCTCATCAATTACAGTCATTTGCTTCTGCAGGATATCATGCTGTGAAACAGGTCACAGGCACAAAGCATCCATCGGTTTTCTGAAGAGAAATTACAATCATGACTTGCAAGGAATTGAAATGGGCCCTCCTCAGAGAGTTGGGCTAACGTTGGGCTAATGTGGTGCTCACGCCACAGAGAGATAAATGACAGGGCAGATAAGAGGATAGCCTGAGTAGCATGTGAGACAGTCAGACAACAGCTTCTCTTCCTCAATCATCCCAGAACTGCGTAACCTAGCCAGAGAGGAAAGAGGGCTAACCCTAAACCTAACCCTAACTCTAACCCTAACCCTCATCCCAGAACGAGCCAGAGAGGAACCTAGCCAGAGAGGAAAGAGGGCTCACCCTAACCAGAGAGGGAACAGGGCTAACCTTAATCCTAACCAGAGAGGAAACAGGGCTAATCTTAATCCTAACCAGAGAGGGAACAGGGCTAACCTTAATCCTAACCAGAGAGGGAACAGGGCTAATCTTAATCCTAACCAGAGAGGAAACAGGGCTAACCTTAATCCTAACCAGAGAGGGAACAGGGCTAACCTTAATCCTAACCAGAGAGGAAACAGGGCTAACCTTAATCCTAACCAGAGAGGAAACAGGGCTAACCTTAATCCTAACCAGAGAGGGAACAGGGCTAATCTTAATCCTAACCAGAGAGGGAACAGGGCTAACCTTAATCCTAACCAGAGAGGAAACAGGGCTCAAATCCTAACCAGAGAGGAAACAGGGCTAGAGAGGGAACAGGGCTAATCTTAATCCTAACCAGAGAGGAAACAGGGCTAACCTTAAACCTAACCAGAGAGGAAACAGGGCTCACCCTAAACCTAACCAGAGAGGAAACAGGGCTCACCTTAATCCTAACCAGAGAGGGAACAGGGCTAACCTTAATCCTAACCAGAGAGGAAACAGGGCTCACCTTAATCCTAACCAGAGAGGGAACAGGGCTAATCTTAATCCTAACCAGAGAGGAAACAGGGCTAACCTTAAACCTAACCAGAGAGGGAACAGGGCTAACCTTAAACCTAACCAGAGAGGGAACAGGGCTAACCTTAAACCTAACCAGAGAGGGAACAGGGCTCACCCTAAACCTAACCAGAGAGGAAACAGGGCTCACCCTAAACCTAACCAGAGAGGGAACAGGGCTAACCCTAATCCTAACCAGAGAGGGAAAAGGGCTAACCCTAATCCTAACCAGAGAGGGAACAAGGCTAACCCTAAACCTAACCAGAGAGGAAACAGGGCTCACCCTAAACCTAACCAGAGAGGAAACAGGGCTCACCCTAAACCTAACCAGAGAGGGAACAGGGCTAACCTTAATCCTAACCAGAGAGGAAACAGGGCTAACCTTAATCCTAACCAGAGAGGAAACAGGGCTAACCTTAATCCTAACCAGAGGGAACAGGGCTAACCTTAATCCTAACCAGAGAGGAAACAGGGCTAACCTTAATCCTAACCAGAGAGGAAACAGGGCTAACCTTAATCCTAACCAGAGAGGAAACAGGGCTAAAACCTAACCAGAGAGGAAACAGGGATAACCTTAATCCTAACCAGAGAGGAACAGGGCTAACCTTAATCCTAACCAGAGAGGGAACAGGGCTAACCTTAATCCTAACCAGAGAGGAACAGGGCTAACCTTAATCCTAACCAGAGAGGAAACAGGGCTAACCTTAATCCTAACCAGAGAGGGAACAGGGCTAACCTTAATCCTAACCAGAGAGGAAACAGGGCTAACCTTAATCCTAACCAGAGAGGAAACAGGGCTAACCTTAATCCTAACCAGAGAGGAAACAGGGCTAACCTTAATCCTAACCAGAGAGGAAACAGGGCTAACCTTAATCCTAACCAGAGAGGGAACAGGGCTAACCTTAATCCTAACCAGAGAGGAAACAGGGCTAACCTTAATCCTAACCAGAGAGGGAACAGGGCTAACCTTAATCCTAACCAGAGAGGAAACAGGGCTAACCTTAATCCTAACCAGAGAGGGAACAGGGCTAACCTTAATCCTAACCAGAGAGGAAACAGGGCTAACCTTAAACCTAACCAGAGAGGAAACAGGGCTAACCTTAATCCTAACCAGAGAGGAAACAGGGCTAACCTTAATCCTAACCAGAGAGGAAACAGGGCTAACCCTAATCCTAACCAGAGAGGAAACAGGGCTAACCTTAATCCTAACCAGAGGGAACAGGGCTAACCTTAAACCTAACCAGAGAGGGAACAGGGCTAACCTTAATCATAACCAGAGAGGGAACAGGGCTAACCTTAATCCTAACCAGAGAGGGAACAGGGCTAACCTTAATCCTAACCAGAGAGGAAACAGGGCTAACCTTAATCCTAACCAGAGAGGAAACAAGGCTATTGTATAAAAATAAGGTATTCTCCTTTTTCCTTCTGTTTTTCTTTAAGCAAAGGTTTTTTCCCCTTCGAGAGTTGCGGTACGGCCCATCGGTATGGCCCATCGGTACGGCCCATCGGTATGGCCCATCGGTATGGCCCATCGGTACGGCCTATCAGCTAGCTTTCTCTTTGCCTGCAGTCCTACAGTACAGATTCTAGCGTGGGGGCTGCGAAGAGGGAGTTTGCCTCTGCAATATTAATGAGAAAATGGGCCATGCATTTTTAACAATGCACCAGCCACCACTGGAGCCCCAGCCTTCTCTCTCTCTCTCTCTCTCTCTCTATCTTTCTCACTTATTCTTTCATTTACTCTCTTTCCCTTATTCTTCTGTTTACTCTCTCTCTCTATTCCTTTACACTCTGCCTTGGATAAGAGCATCTGCTAAATGACTCAAATGTAAATGTCTCGCTTATTCTTTCCTTTACTCTCTCTTTTACTCCCTCTTTATTTTACTCTCTCTCTCTCTCTCTCTCTCTCTCTCTCTCTCTCTCTCTCTCTCTGCACCAAGGCCATTACTCTGACTTTCTCTTTCTGTGTGTCTCTCTACAGTCGTGGCCAAAGGTTTTCAGAATGACACAAATATTATTTTCACAATGTCTGCTGCCTCAGTTTGTATGATGGCAATTTGCATATACTCCAGAATGTTATGAAGAGTGATCAGATGAATTGCAATTAATTGTAAAGTCTCTCTTTGCCATGCAAATTAACTGAATCCCAAAACACATTTCCACTGCATTTCAGCCCTGCCACAAAGGACTAGCTGACATCATGTCAGTGATTCTCTCGTTAACACAGGTGTGAGTGTTGATGAGGACAAGGCTGGAGATCCCTCTGTCATGCTGATTGAGTTAGAATAACAGACTGGAAGCTTCAAAGGGAGGTTGGTGCTTGGAATCATTGTTCTTCCTCTGTCAAACATGGTTACCTGCAAGGAAACACGCGCCATCATCATTGCTTTGCACAAAAAGGGCTTCACAGGCAAGGATATTGCTGCCAGTAAGATTGCACCTAAATCAACCATTTGTCTCCTGAAGTTGATTCAGCTGCGGAATCGGGGCACCACCAGCTTGCTCATGAATGGCAGCAGGCAGGTGTGAGTGCATCTGCACACACAGTGAGGCAAAGACTTTTGGAGGATGACCAGGTGTCAAGAACGGCAGCAAAGAAGCCACTTCTGTCCAGGAAAAACATCAGGGACAGACTCATATTCTGCAAAAGCTACAGGGATTGGACTACTAAGGACTGGGGTAAAGTCCTTTTCTCTGATGAATCCCCGTTCCGATTGCTTGAGGCATCCGCAGAAGAAAAGGTGAGCGCTACCATCAGTCCTGTGTCATGCCAACAGTAAAGCATCCTGAGACCATTCATGTGTGGGGTTGCTTCTCAGCCAAGGGAGTGGGCTCACTCACAATTTTGCCTAAGAACACAGCCATGAATAAAGAATGGAACCAACACATCCTCCGAGAGCAACTTCTCCATCCAGGAACCATCCAGGAACAGTTTGGTGACGAACAATGCCTTGTCCGGCATGATGGAGCACCTTGCCATAAGGCAAAAGTGATAAATAAGTGGCTCAGGGAACAAAACATCGATATTTTGGGTCCATGGCCAGGAAACTCCCCAGACCTTAATCCCATTGAGAACTTGTGGTCAATCCTCAAGAGGTGGGTGGACAAACAAAAACCCACAAATTCTGACAAACTCCAAGCATTGATTATGCAAGAATGAGCTGCCATCAGTCAGGATGTGGCCCAGAAGTTAATTGACAGCATGCCAGGGCGGATTGCAGAGGTCTTGAAAAAGAAGGGTCAATACTGCTAATATTGACTCTTCAACATCAACTTCATGTAATTGTCAATAAAAGCCTTTGACACTTATGAAATGCTTGTAATTATACTTCAGTATTCCATAGTAACATCTGACAAAAATATCTAAATACACTGAAGCAGCAAACTTTGTGGAAATTAATATTTGTGTCATTCTCAAAACCTTTGGCCACGACTGTACTTCTCTTTCTTTCTCTGCAGCACAGACTGGAATGCTGTAAAATATCACTTTTACATTCAGAAATCTCTCTCTGTCTCTCTCTCTGTCTCTCTGTCTCTCTGTCTCTCTGTCTCTCGCTCTGTCTCTGTCTCTGTCTCTCTCTGTCTCTGTCTCTCTCTCTGTCTCTGTCTCTCTCTCTCTGTCTCTCTCTCTCTCTCTGTCTCTGTCTCTCCCTCTGTCTCTCTCTCTGTCTCTCTCTCTGTCTCTCTCTGTCTCTCTCTCGGTCTCTCTCTCTCTGTCTCTGTCTCTCTCTCTCTCTGTCACTCTCTCTGTCTCTGTCTCTGTCTCCGTCTTTCTCTCTGTCTCTCTGTCTCTCTCTCTGTCTCTCTCTCTGTCTCTCTCTGTCTCTGTCTCTCTCTCGGTCTCTCTCTCTCTGTCTCTGTCTCTCTCTCTCTCTGTCACTCTCTCTGTCTCTGTCTCTGTCTCCGTCTTTCTCTCTGTCTCTCTGTCTCTCTCTCTGTCTCTCTCTCTGTCTCTCTGTCTCTGTCTCTGTCTCTGTCTCTCTGTCTGTCTCTCTGTCTCTCTCTCGGTCTCTCTCTCTGTCTCTGTCTCTCTCTGTCACTCCCTCTGTCTCTGTCTCTCTCTCTCTCTGTCTCTGTCTCTGTCTCTGTCTCTGTCTCTCTGTCTCTCTCTCTCTCGCTCTCTGTCTCTCTATCAATTCAATTCAATTTCAATTCAAGGGCTTTATTGGCATGGGAAACGTGTTAACATTGCCAAAGCAAGTGAGGTAGAATATATATAAAGTTAATATATAAAGTGAAATAAACAATAAAAATTAACAGTAAACATTACACATACAGAAGTTTCAAAACAATAAAGACATTACAAATGTCATATTATATATATACAGTGTTTTAACAATGTACAAATGGTAAAATAAATAAGCTTAACTATGGGTTGTATTTACAATGGTGTGTGTTCTTCACTGGTTGCTCTTTTCTCGTGGCAACAGGTCACAAATCTTGCTGCTGTGATGGCAGACTGTGGAATTTCACCCAGTTTTCAAATTCTTTGTGGATCTGTGTAATCTGAGGGAAATATGTCTCTCTAATATGGTCATACATTGGGCAGGAGGTTAGGAAGTGCAGCTCAGTTTCCACCTCATTTTGTGGGCAGTGAGCACATAGCCTGTCTTCTCTTGAGAGCCATGTCTGCCTACGGTGGCCTTTCTCAATAGCAAGGCTATGCTCACTGAGTCTGTACATAGTCAAAGCTTTCCTTAAATGTGGGTCAGTCACAGTGGTCAGGTATTCTGCCACTGTATACTCTCTGTGTAGGGCCAAATATCATTCTAGTTTGCTCTGTTTTTTGTTCATTCTTTCCAATGTGTCAAGTAATTATCTTTTGTTTTCTCATGATTTGGTTGGGTCTAATTGTGCTGCTGTCCTGGGGCTCTGTAGGGTGTGTTTGTGAACAGAGCCCCAGGACCAGCTTGCTTAGGGGACTCTTCTCCAGGTTCATCTCTCTGTAGGTGATGGCTTTGTTATGGAAAGTTTGGGAATTGCTTCCTTTTAGGTGGTTATAGAATTTAACGGCTCTTTTCTGGATTTTGATCATTAGTGGGTATCGGCCTAATTCTGCTCTGCATGCATTATTTGGTGTTCTATGTTGTACACTGAGGATATTTTTGCAGAATTCTGCGTGCAGAGTCTCAATTTGGTGTTTGTCCCATTTTGTGAAGTCTTGGTTGGTGAGCGGACCCCAGACCTCACAACCATAAAGGGCAATGGGCTCTATGACTGATTCAAGTATTTTTTAGCCAAATCCTAATTGGTATGTTGAAATTTATGTTCCTTTTGATGGCATAGAATGCCCTTCTTGCCTTGTCTCTCAGATCGTTCACAGCTTTGTGGAAGTTACCTGTGGCGCTGATGTTTACGCCAAGGTATGTATAGTTTTTTGTGTGCTCTAGGGCAACAGTGTCTAGATGAAATTTGTATTTGTGGTCCTGGTGACTGGACCTTTTTTGGAACACCATTATTTTGGTCTTACTGAGATTTACTGTCAGGGCCCAGGTCTGGCAGAATCTGTGCATAAGATCTAGGTATTGCTGTCGGCCCTCCTTGGTTGGTGACAGAAGCACCAGATCATCAGCAAACAGCAGACATTTGACTTCGGATTCTAGTAGGGGGAGGCCGGGTGCTGCAGACTTTTCTAGTGCCCGCGCCAATTCGTTGCTATATATGTTGAAGAGGGTGGGGCTTAAGCTGCATCCCTGTCTCACCCCACGACCCTGTGTGAAGAAATTTGTGTGTTTTTTGCCAATTTTAACCGCACACCTGTTGTTTGTGTACATGGATTTTATAATGTCGTATGTTTTACCCCCAACACCACTTTCCATTAGTTTGTATAGCAGACCCTCATGCCAAATTGAGTCAAAGGCTTTTTTGAAATCAACAAAGCATGAGAAGACTTTGCCTTTGTTTTGGTTTGTTTGGTTGTCAATTAGGGTGTGCAGGGTGAATACATGGTCTGTTGTACGGTAATTTGGTAAAAAGCCAATTTGACATTTGCTCTCTCTCTCTGTCTCTGTCTCTCTCTCTCTCTCTGTCTCTCTCTCTGTCTCTGTGTCTCTCTCTCTTTTCTCTGTCCCTCTCTCTCTCTCTCTCTCTCTCTCTCTGTCTCTCTCTCTCTCTCTGTCTCTCTCTCTCTCTCTCTCTCTCTCTCTCTCTCTCTCTCTCTCTCTCTCTGTCTCTCTCTCTCTCTCTCTCTCTCTATCTCTCTCTGTCTGTCTCTGTCTCTCTCCCTGTCTCTGTCTCTGTCTCTCTGTCTCTCTCTCTCTCTGTCTCTCTGTCTCTCTCTCTGTCTCTCTCTCTCTGTCTGTCTTTTACTCCTCTCTCGTTCATTGCTCTCTCTACCACTCCCTTAGTACTCTCTTTCCATTGACTATCTTCATTATTTATCTCTCACATTTTCTCTTCTTCTTCAACCATCTATCTCTCTATTTATCGTTTTCCGATGGAGGTTCCCAGGTTTAGCTATTTCATTCCCAGGTTTAGCTCTTTCATCTTCTTCTTGTTTGCCTATCCATGTCCTTACTCCTTTCTCTCTCCCTTCATCCCTCCCTCTCTTTTTATGGCATGCACACAGTCAGTCATCTTCATGACTTTGAACAAGCCATTGATTTTAACCTTCCACTGACTATGGGAGGTTAACTATTGCGTAGCCCCTTTGCTTTCTGATAACAAGCACACAATGGCTAGAAAGTAACAAGATTTGATGTAGTGATTTCACTGCTTCCGGTTCCATGTGAATAACAGGCAGCCTATGGTGTAGTTCTAATGGTTCTATGGGTTCCATGTGAATAACAGACAGCCTATGGTGTAGTTCTAATGGTTCTATGGGTTCCATGTGAATAACAGGCAGCCTATGGTGTAGTTCTAATGGTTCTATGGGTTCCATGTGAATAACAGACAGCCTATGGTGTAGTTCTAATGGTTCTATGGGTTCCATGTGAATAACAGACAGCTTAGCCTATGGTGTAGTTCTAATGGTTCTATGGGTTCCATGTGAATAACAGACAGCCTAGGTGTAGTTCTAATGGTTCTATGGTTTCATGTGAATAACAGGCAGCCTATGGTGTAGTTCTAATGGTTCTATGGGTTCCATGTGAATAACAGACAGCCTATGGTGTAGTTCTAATGGTTCTATGGGTTCCATGTGAATAACAGGCAGCCTATGGTGTAGTTCTAATGGTTCTATGGTTACATGTGAATAACAGACAGCTTATGGTGTGGTTCTAATGGTTCTATGGGTTCCACATGGTTAACAGACAGCCTATGGTGTGGTTCTAACGGTTCTATGGGTTCCACATGATTAACAGACAGCCTATGGCGTGGTTCTAACGGTTCTATAGGTTCCATGAATTGCACAATAAAATATACTGAACAAAAATATAAACGCTACAGGCAACAATTTCAAAGATTTTACTGAGTTACATACAGTTAATATGAGGAAATGAGTCAATTGAAACAAATTCATTAGTCTCTAATCTATGGATTTCACGACTGGGAATACAGACATGCATCTGTTGATCACAGATACATCTTAAAAAGGGTAGGGGCGTGGATAAGAAAACCAGTAAGCATCTGGTGTGACCACTATTTGCCTCATGCAGCGCAACACATCTCCTTCTCATAGAGTTGATCAGGCTGTTGATTGTGGCCAATCGAATGTTGTCCCACTCGTCAATGGCTGTGCGAAGTTGCTGGATATTGGCGGGAACTGGAACTCTGTCGTCAGGGCCGTCACCAAAGTTTCATAACAATCGGGGCTCAGTCCTGAAGACCATGGGTTGGTGGTTCCGAAAAAAATGGCCTTTTCTAAAACAATTTCCTGCTATTCCTGTCATTATAGAATTTGGCAAATGTATTTGAATGAATCTGCAGCACTTCATGCAATGCTATGTTTTCTTCCATGCGCTGTGATCTCCCCATGGTCAAATTCATTCATTACGTATTATTATTCATTCAATCGATTGTGGTCAATAACCCCATATGATATTATTGTGTAGGTAGGCCTACTGTTACAATCATATTTCAAATAATCTATCAGCCGGTAGACTAGCCTACAATTACGAGAATAAATTCAGTAAGTTAATGAAGCCAATGGTGACTTCAGCTACAGTACCAGTCAAAAGTTTGGACACACCTACTCATTCAAGGGTTTTTCTTCATTTTTACTATTTTCTACATTGTAGGATAATAGGATAATAGTGAAGACATCAAAACTATGAAATAACACATATGGAATCATGTAGTAACCAAAACTGTATTAAACAAAACAAAATAAATGTTATATTTGAGATTCTTCAAAGTAGCCACCCTTTGCCGTGATGACAGCTTCACCTGGAATGCTTTTCCAACAATTCATATGTTCACACATATGCTGAGAATTTGTTGGCTGATTTTCCTTCACTCTGCGGTCCAACTCATCCCAAACCATCTCAATTGGGTTGAGGTCGGGTGATTGTGGAGGCCAGGACATCTGATGCAACACTCTATCACTCTCCTTCTTTGTCAAATAGCCCTTACACAGCCTGTAGATCTGTTGGGTCATTTTCCTGTTGAATTACAAATGCTAGTCTTTTTATTTTGGTCTCCCCCACTCTCTCTGTCTTCACCTTCTCTTAACTTCTCTCCATTTTACTCTGTCTCCTCCTCTTGTCCCTCATTCCCACCCTAACTGTCCCTCTATCTGTCCCTCTTTCTCGCTCTCTCTCGCTCTGCCTCTCCCTCTCCCCCTCTCCCTCTCCCTCTATCATTGTTTGGACTGTAATCAGAGTGTGCTGGGCAGATTAGAGCAGACAGGAGAGTGGAGCGAGTCCTCAGCCCGCCTCCGCTTGTGACCTAGAAAACATGAGCCTCCAGCCTGAGAGAGAGACAGAGGAAGAGAGAGGGAGAGAGAGAGAGAGAAGGAAGAGGAGGAGAGAGGGAGTGTGTGTTTGAGAGAGAAATGGGTTAGACATGCACGCTGGGTTGAGGGCGGGGTTGAAATATTGTGTAACACTCTGTCCTATTTAATCCTGTAAACACGAACATGCACACAAACTCATGCTATCTCCCATTCTCTGTATTGCTTTCACATAGACACACACAAAATGAACCAGACACCGGTCTTACACACAGCTAGGGCTGGGTCCAGCAGGTTGAAACAAAACATTGCAGATAGGCTTCCTCACATAGAAAGAATGCATTTGCTCTAGACCGTGTATTCCAAATCTGGCCCCAGGGGTACGCGCATATTTTTTTAAAGATAATTTTTGTAACATTTATTTTTCTTCACATTTTTAAACAGTCCATTAATATTTTCCAACGGGGCTATACATTTGGGTGAGGTTTTTTTCTCGCCTGAGTAGCCTCGTTTCACTGCCAAAAATGTAATTAAACCTTCTAGTGTTCAGCACAATAACAACACAATGTCAAATACAGGTAGCCTAGTCAAATAATTAACATCCAATCACATTAACCGTTACTGTCTCGTGGGAATTCCACTAATGGTCCGTATGTAGCCAAACGTAGCTGCTGCTCATGTTGTTATCAGTACTGATGGCGCAAAAGCCATGACAGGGAGACAGTGGAGTGGTAACGCACGTGCAAGCAGTTGCTCTATCGCCTTCTCCAAGAAGAAGACGACTCAATTACCACCCCATCGTCGGGGCGATTGTGCGATTGTAGACTCCGCACTTCCTTGGAGTCACATGTATCCCCTGTCACAGGCAGAGACAGCGGCTATGGAGACATATGTCTCGGAATCTCTGCGTCAGGGGTACATTCGGTCCTCCACTTCACCTGCCACCTCGAGTTTCTTTTTTGTGAAGAAGAAGGAGGGAGGTCTGCGCCCGTGTATTGACTATCGAGCCCTTAACCAGATCACTGTGAAGTACAATTACCCGCTACCTCTCATAGCCACAGCGATTGAGTCAATGCAAGGGGCAAGCTTCTTCACTAAACTCGATCTCAGGAGCGCTTACAACCTGGTGCGTATCCGGGAGGGAAACGAGTGGAAGACAGCATTCAGTACCACCTCAGGCATTATGAGTACCTCGTCATGCCGTACGGTTTGATGAATGCTCCATCAGTCTGTCATGTCTTGTTATGTCTGTTCCTGTCCTTTCTCTTCATTCTCTCTCTCTGCTGGTCTTTTTAGGTTACCTTCTCTGTCTCTCATCCCTCAGCTGTTCTATATTTCCCCTAACTAGCTCATTCTCTCTTTCCCCACCTGTTCTCTCTTCCCCCTCTGATTAGGTCTCTATTTCTTTCTCTGTTCCTGCTACTTTCAGTGTCTGATTCTTGTTTGTGTTTTTTGATGCCAGAAGCAAGCTGTCGTCTCGTTTGCTTCCACCTTGTCCTGTCCTGTCGGAGTCTGCATGGCAGGTGCAACCTGCATTATACTACGTTCTTTTGTTCCATTGACTACGTTGGAAGAGGATTTATGCCATTCCTGTTTTTATTAAAGAACTCTGTTTTCTGTTAAAACCGCGTTTGGGTCTTCACTCAAGTTCATAACAGAAGAATCAGACCACGAATGGACCCAGCGGCTCCGGACCCTTTTCACTCCGCCGTCGAGATCCAGGGAGCGATGCTAGGCAGACACGAGGAGGAATTGTCTGCTGCTCAACATGCCGTTGAGACCCTGGCCGTCCAAGTCTCCGACCTCACAAGACGGGTTCACCAACTCCACCTCGATCCACCGCCCACTTCCAGGGTTTCCGAGTCTCCGGAGCCCAGGATCAACAACCCGCCGTGTTACTCTGGGGAGCCCACTGAGTGCCGCTCATTCCTCACTCAGTGTGATGTGGTGTTCTCTCTCCAGCCCAACACTTACTCCAGGAGCGCAGCCCGCATCGCCTACGTCATTTCTCTCCTTACCGGACGGGCGCGTGAGTGGGGCACGGCAGTCTGGGAGGCGAGGGCTGAGTGTATAAACCAGTATCAGGACTTTAAGGAGGAGATGATACGGGTTTTTGACCGTTCTGTTTTTGGCGAGGAGGCTTCCAGGGCCCTGTCTTCCCTATGTCAGGGGAATAGATCCATAACGGATTATTCTATTGAGTTTCGCACTCGCTGCCTCTAGTGACTGGAACGAGCCGGCTTTGCTCGCTCGTTTTCTGGAGGGTCTCCACGTCGAGGTTAAGGATGAGATCCTCTCCCGGAGGTTCCTTCCAGTCTGGACTCCTTAATAGCTCTCGCTATTCGCATAGAGCGACGGTTTGATCTTCGTCGCCGAGCTCGTGGAAAGGAGCTCACGTTCTCCGTTGCTCCCCTCTCCACATCACTGCCACCTGCCGCATCACTGCCACCCTCCCCGCCGGCTCGGATGCTGAGCCTATGCAGCTGGGGGTATTCGCATCTCGGCCAAGGAGAGGGAACGGAGAATCACCAATCGCCTCTGTCTCTACTGCGGCTCCGCTGGTCATTTTGTCACCTCATGTCCAGTAAAGGGCCAGAGCTCATCAGTAAGAGGAGGGCTACTGGTGAGCGCAACTACTCAGGCCTCTCCTTCTGGATCACGCACTACCTTTCCGGTCCATCTCCGCTGGCCCGGTTCATCTGCTTCCTGCAGTGCCTTGATAGACTCTGGGGCGGAGGGCTGTTTTATGGACGAGACCTGGGCTCGGGAACATGACATTCCTCTCAGACAGTTAGGGAGCCCAGGGCCTTGTTCGCTTTAGATGGTAGTTCTCCCCAAGATTCAGCGTGAGACGCTGCCTTTAACCCTCACTGTCTCTGGTAATCATAGCGAAACCATTTCTTTTTTAATTTTTCGTTCACCTTTTACACCTGTTGTTTTGGGTCATCCCTGGCTAGTGCGCCATAACCCTTCTATTAATTGGTCTAGTAATACTATCCTATCCTGGAATGTTTCTTGTCATGTAACCTGTTTAATGTCTGCTATCCCTCCTGTTTCCTCTGTCTCTTCTTCACAGGAGGAGCCTGGCGATTTGACAGGGGTGCCGGAGGAGTATCACGATCTGCGCACGGTGTTCAGTCGTTCCAAGGCCACTTCTCTCCCTCCACACCGGTCGTATGACTGTAGTATTGATCTCCTTCCGGGAACTACTCCCCCGGGGTAGATTATACTCTCTGTCGGCTCCCGAACGTAAGGCTCTCGAGGATTATTTGTCGGTTTCGCTCGACGCCGGTACCATAGTCTCCTCCTCCTCCCCGCCGGCGGGGTTCTTTTTTGTTCAGAAGAAGGACGGGTCCCTGCGCCCATGCGTGGATTATCGAGGGCTGAATGACATAACAGTTAAGAATCGTTATCCGCTTCCTCTTATGTCTTCAGCCTTCGAGATCCTGCAGGGAGCCAGGTTTTTCACCAAATTGGACCTTCGTAACGCCTACCATCTCGTGCGCATCAGGGAGGGGGACGAGTGGAAGACGGCGTTTAACACTCCGTTAGGGCACTTTGAATACCGGGTTCTTCCTTTCGGCCTCGTTAACGCTCCAGCTGTCTTTCAGGCACTAGTTAACGACGTCCTGAGAGACATGCTGAACATTTTTGTTTTCGTTTACATGGATGATATCCTGATTTTTTCACCGTCTCTCTCGATTCATGTTCAGCACGTGCGACGCGTCCTCCAGCGCCTTTGGAGAACTGTCTTTATGTGAAGGCTGAGAAGTGCACTTTTCATGCCGCCTCTGTCCCTTTTCTCGGTTCCGTTATTTCCGCTGAGGGCATTAAGATGGATCCCGCTAAGGTCCAGGCTGTCATTGATTGGCCCGTTCCTAAGTCACGCGTCGAGCTGCAGCGCTTTCTGGGCTTCGCTAATTTCTACCGTCGTTTCATCCGTAATTTCGGTCAGGTGGCAGCTCCTCACAGCCCTTACTTCTGTTAAGACGTGCTTTAAGTGGTCCGTTTCCGCCCAGGGAGCTTTTGATCTTCTTAAGAATCGTTTTACATCCGCACCTATTCTTGTTACACCTGACATCTCTAGACAGTTTGTTGTTGAGGTTGACGCGTCAGAGGTGGGCGTGGGAGCCATTCTTTCTCAGCGCTCTCTCTGACGGCAAGGTCCATCCTTGCGCGTTTTCTCTCATCGCTTATCGCCGTCAGAACGTAACTATGATGTTGGTAATCGCGAACTGCTCGCCATCCGCTTAGCCCTAGGCGAATGGCGACAGTGGTTGGAGGGGGCGACCGTTCCTTTTGTCGTTTGGACTGACCATAGGAACCTTGAGTACATCCGTTCAGCCAAACGACTTAATGCGCGTCAGGCTCGTTGGGCTCTGTTTTTCGCTCGTTTCGAGTTTGTTATTTCTTATCGTCCGGGCTCAAAAACACCAAACCTGATGCTTTATCTCGTCTCTTCAGTTCTTCTGAGGTCTCCACCGACCCCGATGGGATTCTCCCTGAGGGGCGTGTTGTCGGGTTGACTGTCTGGGGAATTGAGAGGCAGGTAAAGCAAGCACTCGCTCACACTCCGTCGCCGCGAGCTTGTCCTAGGAACCTTCTGTTCGTTCCCGTTCCTACTCGTCCGGCCGTTCTTCAGTGGGCCCACTCTGCCAAGTTAGCCGGCCACCCCGGCCTTCGGGTACGCTCGCTTCCATTCGCCAGCGTTTCTGGTGGCCCACTCGGAACGTGACGCGCGTCGATTTGTCGCCGCTTGTTCGGTCTGCGCGCAGACTAAATCTGGGAACTCTCCTCCTGCCGGCCGTCTCAGACCGCTTCCCATTCCCTCTCGACCGTGGTCTCACATCGCTTTAGATTTTATCACCGGACTGCCTTCATCAGCGGGGAAGACAGTTATTCTTACGGTTGTCGATAGATTCTCTAAGGCGGCTCATTTCATTCCTCTCGATAAGCTCCCTTCTGCTAAGGAGACGGCTCAGATCATTATCGAGAATGTTTTCCGAATTCATGGCCTTCCGTCTGACGTCGTTTCCGACAGAGGCCCGCAGTTCACGTCTCAATTTTGGAGGGAGTTTTGCCGTTTGATTGGGGCTTCCGTCAGTCTCTCGTCCGGCTTTCATCCCCAGTCTAACGGTCAAGCCGAACGGGCCAATCAGACTGTTGGTCGCATTTTACGCAGTCTTTCTTTTCGTAACCCTGCGTCTTGGTCAGAACAGCTCCCCTGGGCAGAGTACGCCCACAACTCGCTTCCCTCGTCTGCTACCGGTCTATCCCCTTTTCAGTGTAGCCTCGGGTACCAGCCTCCGCTGTTCTCATCTCAGCTCGCCGAGTCCTGCGTCCCTCCGCTCAGGCTTTTGTCCAGCGTTGCGAGCGCACCTGGAAGGGGGTCAGGTCGGCACTTTGCCGTAATAGGGCGCAGACTGTGAGGGCCGCTAATAAGCGTAGGACCAAGAGTCCTAGATATTGTTGCGGTCAGAGAGTATGGCTCTCCACTCAGAACCTTCCCCTTAAGACAGCTTCTCGCAAGTTGGCCCCGCGGTTCATTGGTCCGTTCCGTATTTCCCAGGTCATTAATCCTGTCGCAGTGCGACTTCTTCTCCCGCGCTATCTTCGTCGTTCACCCGGTCTTCCATGTCTCCTGTGTTAAGCCCGTTCTTCGCGCCCCCGCTCGTCCCTCCCCCCCATCCTTGTCGAGGGCGCACCCATCTACAGGGTTCGTAAGATTTTGGACATGCGCCCTCGGGGCCGTGGTCATCAGTACCTAGTGGATTGGGAGGGGTACGGTCCTGAGGAGAGGAGTTGGGTTCCCTCTCGGGACGTGCTGGACCGTTCGCTGATCGATGATTTCCTCCGTTGCCGCCAGGTTTCCTCCTCGAGTGCGCCAGGAGGCGCTCGGTGAGTGGGGGGGGTACTGTCATGTCTTGTTATGTCTGTTCCTGTCCTTTCTCTTCATTCTCTCTCTCTGCTGGTCTTTTTAGGTTACCTTCTCTGTCTCTCATCCCTCAGCTGTTCTATATTTCCCCTAACTAGCTCATTCTCTCTTTCCCCACCTGTTCTCTCTTCCCCCTCTGATTAGGTCTCTATTTCTTTCTCTGTTCCTGCTACTTTCAGTGTCTGATTCTTGTTTGTGTTTTTTGATGCCAGAAGCAAGCTGTCGTCTCGTTTGCTTCCACCTTGTCCTGTCCTGTCGGAGTCTGCATGGCAGGTGCAACCTGCATTATACTACGTTCTTTTGTTCCATTGACTACGTTGGAAGAGGATTTATGCCATTCCTGTTTTTATTAAAGAACTCTGTTTTCTGTTAAAACCGCGTTTGGGTCTTCACTCAAGTTCATAACACAGTCTTCCAAGCCTTTGTGGACAAGATTTTCAGGGACCTGCACGGGCAGGGTTTAGTGGTGTATATCGATGACATTCTGATATACTCCACTGCACGCGCCGAGCAAGTGTCCTTGGTGCGCAAGGTGCTTGGTCAACTGTTGGAGCATGACCTGTATGTCAAGGCTGAGAAATGCCTGTTCTTCCAGCAGTCCGTTTCCTTCCTAGGATACCGCATTTCCACCTCAGGGGTGGAGATGGAGAGTGACCACATTTCAACCGTGCGTAATTGGCCGACTCCCACCACGTAAAGGAGGTGCAGCATTTTTTAAGGTTTGCCAATTATTACCAGGGGTTTATCCGGGTTTTGTTCAGGTAGCGGCTCCCATTACCTCACTGCTGAAGGGGGGCCCAGTGCGGTTGCAGTGGTCGGCTGAAGCGGACAGGGCTTTTGGTCACCTACAGGCTCTGTTTACCTCGGCTCCCGTGCTGGCCCATCCGGATTCCTCTTTGGCGTTCACAGTGGAGGTAGACGCGTCCGAGGCTGGGATAGGAGCCGTGCTCTCTCAGCGCTCGGGAACGCCACCGAAGCTCCGCCCCTGTGCTTTCTTCTCGAAGAAGCTTAGCCCGGCGGAGCGAAACTATGATGTGGGGGACCGGGAGCTGTTGGCTGTGGTCAAGGCGTTGAGGGGGTTCAACACCCTTTTGTTCATCTGGACTGACCACCGCAACCTGGAGTACATCCGGGCAGCAAGGAGACTGAATCCTCGTCAGTCAAGGTGGGCCATATTTTTTACCCGTTTTGTTTTCCCCCTTTCTTTCAGACCAGGTTCCCAGAATGTTAAGGCAGACACACTGTCTCGGCTGTATGACACAGAAGAGCGGCCCATGGATCCTACCCCAATACTTCCGGCCTCCTGCCTGGTGGCACCGGTAGTATGGGAGCTGGACACGGACGTTGAGCAGGCGTTACGTGCAGAGCCCGCTCCCCTCCAGTGTCCCGCTGGGCGTCTGTATGTTCCGTCTGCTGTCCGTGATCGGCTGATCTATTGGGCCCACACGTCACCCTCCTCTGGTCATCCAGGCATCGGTCGGACGGTGCGCTGTTGAGTGGGAAGTAC
This sequence comes from Oncorhynchus masou masou, assembly GCF_036934945.1. NCBI lineage: Eukaryota > Metazoa > Chordata > Actinopteri > Salmoniformes > Salmonidae > Oncorhynchus > Oncorhynchus masou. Next base: position 75,700,264 of record NC_088239.1, on the reverse strand, counting down.
TGGTGGCCCACCTTGGCTAAGGACGTGAGGGTTTATGTTTTGTCCTGCTCTGTGTGCGCCCAGTGTAAGGCTCCTAGGCACCTGCCCAGAGGTAAGCTACACCCCTTACCCGTTCCACAATGGCCTTGTGGAACGGGTAGGTCAATTTTCTCACCTCACAGGGTAACACCACGATCCTGGTAGTTGTGGACCGTTTTTTTCAAGTCCTGCCGTCTCCTTCCTCTGCCCGGTCTCCCTACGGCCCTACAGACTGCGGAGGCCTTGTTTACACACGTCTTCTGGCACTACGGGGTGCCTGAGGATATAGTGTCTGATCAGGGTACCCAGTTCACTTCGAGGGTCTGGAGGGCGTTCATGGAATGTCTGGGGGTCTCGATCAGCCGGGGTTTTCACCCTGAGAGTAACGGGCAGGTGGAGAGAGTGAACCAGGATGTGGGTAGGGTTTCTGTGGTCCTATTGCCAGGACCAGCCAGGGGAGTGGGCGGCGTTCGTGTCCTGGGCCGAGATGGCTCAGAACTCGCTGTGCCACTCCTCTACTAACCTCTCCCCCTTCCAGTGCCTACTGGGGTACCAGCTGGTTCTGGTGCCTTGGCATCAGAGTCAAACCGAGGCTCCTGCGATGGACAACTGGTTCAGGTGCGTGGAGGAGACCTGGGACGCCGCCCATGTTGACATCCATCGGGTTGTGCTGGGCCCCGGCGTACTCCGTTCGCACCATACTGGATTCGAGGTGTCAGACGAGGGGCCTTCAGTACTTCATGGACTGGGAGGGGTACGGTGCAGAGGAGAGATGCTGGTGGAGGATGTTTTGGACCCTTCTATGCTGCGGGAGTTCCATCGTCTTCGTCCGGATCGCCCTGCACCTCGCCCCCCGAGTCGTCCCCGAGGCCAGTGTCGGCGTGCTGCTGGAGCCGCGCGTCAAGGGAGGGGGTACTGTCACGACTTCCGCCAAAGTCGGTCCCTCTCCTTGTTCGGGCGGCGTTCAGCGGTCGACGTCACCGGTCTTCTAGCCATCGCCGCTCCACCTTTCATTTTCCATTTGTTTTGTCTTGGTTTTCTGCACACCTGGTTCACATTCCCTCATCTGACTAATGTATATTACCCTCTGTCCCCCCCCATGTCTGTGTGTGGAATTGATTGTTTGTTACGTGTGGTTCACATCAGGCTGGTTTGCGTAGGGTATGTGTTTAACCTGTTGAAACTCTGGGGGCGCTATATCATTTTTGGATAAAAAGACGTGCCCGTTTTAAGCGCAATATTTTGTCACAAAAAGATGCTCGACTATGCATATAATTGGTAGCTTTGGAAAGAAAACACTCTGACGTGTCCAGAACTGCAAAGATATTCTCTGTGCGTGCCCTAGAACGTGAGCTACAGGCAAAACCAAGATGAGTCGGCATCCAGGAAATGAGCAGGATTTTTGAGGCTCAGTTTTCCATTGTCTCCTTATATGGCTGTGAATGCGAGAGGAGTGAGTCAGCCCATTCTGTCGTTTCCCCAAGGTGTCTGCAGCATTGTGACGTATTTGTAGGCATATCATTGGAAGATTGACCATAAGAGACCACATTTACCAGGTGTCCGCCCGGTGTCCTGCGCCGAAATTGGTGCGCAAAACTCAGCTGCAAGTATTTTTCCATGGAATTTAGAGAAGAAAGCAGGCTTCCACGAACGATATATCAATGAAGAGATATGTGAAAAAACACCTTGAGGATTGATTCCAAACAACGTTTGCCATGTTTCGGTCGATATTATGGAGTTAATTCGGAAAAAGTTTGACGTTGTAGGTGACTGAATTTTCGGTTCGTTTCGGTAGCCAAATGTGATGTACAAAACAGAGCGATTTCTCCTACACAAAGACGCTTTCAGGAAAAACTGCACATTTGCTATGTAACTGAGAGTCTCCTCATTGAAAACATCCGAAGCTCTTCAAAGGTAAATTATTTTATTTATTTGGTTATCTGGTTTTTGTGAAAATGTTGCATGCTAAATGCTACTCAAAATGCTAAGCTAGCTTAGCATACTCTTACACAAATTAGTGAATTGCTATGGTTCAAAAGCATATTTTGAAAATCTGAGATGACAGTGTTGTTAAGAAAAGGCTAAGCTTGAGAGTAGGCGCATTATTTTCATTTTATTTGTGATTTTCAGAAATCGTTAACGTTGCGTTATGCTAATGAGCCTGAGGCTTTAGTCACGATCCCGGATCCGGGATGGGGAGTTTCAAGAGGATTTTTTTTAAATTGTACCGTTTGTGTACTTTGGGCGTTATCGCTGTTTTCCTTGGGCATTAATAAAGTGCGCCTGTTATCACCCATTTTCCTGCACCTGACTTACCTTCAACCAGTTGCGCACAACGTGACAACGGGACTATAAAACGTTTTGGAAACACTGCTCTAGACGTTACATTTCCATCTAACTATTGGAAATCACTCTCATATCAAATGCAAATAATTTCATTGTCTTGAAAAAGTCTTAAGAACAGAGCAGAAGGCAACTTTCCAATGTAACAGTTGGCTTGTATACATACAGTACACATACAGTGGAGTTAGATCGTCGGTAGCATTGGTAGCTGTTGTGAGATCATCCTGGTCTTTAGCCTGATGTACAGCTCAGACTCAGGTACCACAGTGTGAATATAGTGATACAAACCCTGACACACACACACCCCTACACACACACACATCAGTGGCGACCAGTGCCGTTTAAGATGAGGGGAGGACAAGTTTTTTTTTTATGAGCATGGCCTTATTTCTATTACAGCATATTGGATGACTGACATTCTTATTCCATTCATCCAGCTCAATGTAACATTGATAGGTTTTGTCTACTACATGATACTCACATTTTCCCTGTACCCATGATGAGGTTGCTACAACTTAGCCTATGAACAAGAGTTTACAACGTACATTAGGTGTACAGGTCGAGAGAAATTTGAGCAATCAAGGTGACAGACATTGACAATCTTGCCTGCATCTAGCTGATCTAGGGTGTAATATTTAGTCCAACAGTTGCAAATGAGAGTTTCTATTGGACATATTCAGGTATGTTTATCCCAGTTTTGTTTCGTTTTGCTTCCATAAAAAAAAAAATTCAACAGAATCGGCAGATTGAATACACACGTGATCACACACAAACACAGTTCACTTTCATAGCAGCCACATTCAAACAGCATGATCCCTTTGATCATTGGATAATTCCTTGCATCTATGCCGTCTCCTCCTCTCACCTTTTCCCTTCACTTTTGGACTTTAGTGCACAAAACATTGGCTGTCTGTGACCAGGCAAAAAAGCCTTTCTCAGCAAAACCTTTATATCATAACTGCTATCCGCTACACACAGCCTACATTGTTGTCATCATATCAGCTAACGTCAAGTCAACATAGCTATTAGAACTAACACGTTAGTTAACCCCCTACAATCATACAGTACAGTGTGCAGTTAGCAAGCAGTTTAGCAGTTGCATTTTGAGGGCCCCGGTGGAAATAAATTAATAAACCCTAAAGCTTACCGTATCTTGGAAGAGTTCCAGTGTTGAATAGCCATAGCCAGCTAGGTAACATAGCATCCCTCTCTGTTTGAGCCAAGTGTTTGAGCAAGCTAGCTAAGTAAGTGAAAGTGAAATTGAAAAAATGAAACATAGCTAGCTCTCTCTCGCTCTCGCTTGCTTCTCCTTCATTTTTGAAAAAAAACTAACTATTATCTTTCTCTTTCTTTTTGTCAACTACTCACCACATTTTATGCACTGCTAGTGTAAAGGACGTCATGCTGGTTTCTTAATGAGTACCATTTCCTCCCGATTCGGCCCATACCTGGTGCAAACTCGGGACCGCTGTCTCACAAACACACATGACTGCCTTCCTCAAACGTCTTAGCCGATCGCGCCACCTCAAAACCTAGCTAATGATGTGACGCAAGCGGGACACTTAATGTTGAGGAGTAAGTTTCACACATCTTCATGTGCTACACTAGCTAGCTGTAGCTTATGCTTTCAGTTCTCCGATCCTTTGATTGGGTGGACAACATGTCAGTTCAGGCTGCAAGAGGTCTTATAGGTTGGAGGACATAAGCCAGAAGTTGTCATAATTAATGTGCAAGTCTATGGAAGGGGGTGAGAACCACAGCCTCCTAGGTTTAGTATTGAAGCTAATGTACCCAGTGCAGAACAGAAGCTAGCTGTCCTCCGGTACACCATGGTGCTACGCTACAGAGTGTTGCTGAGGCTACTGTAGACCTTCATTGCAAAAGAGTAAGTCGCTCTGGATAAGAGCGTCTGCTAAATGACTTAAATGTAAATGTAAAAGAGTGTGTTGTAATAAATTATTTGGTGACCGCTGGCTACGTCCCTTCCGTCTTCAAGAGAGCGAGAGTTGCACCCCTTCTGAAAAAACCTACACTCGATCCCTCCGATGTCAACAACTACAGACCAGTATCCCTTCTTTCTTTTCTCTCCAAAACTCTTGAACGTGCCGTCCTTGGCCAGCTCTCCCGCTATCTCTCTCAGAATGACCTTCTTGACCCAAATCAGTCAGGTTTCAAGACTAGTCATTCAACTGAGACTGCTCTTCTCTGTATCACGGAGCGCTCCGCACTGCTAAAGCTAACTCTCTCTCCTCTGCTCTCATCCTTCTAGACCTATCGGCTGCCTTCGATACTGTGAACCATCAGATCCTCCTCTCCACCCTCTCCGAGTTGGGCATCTCCGGCGCGGCCCACGCTTGGATTGCGTCCTACCTGACAGGTCGCTCCTACCAGGTGGCGTGGCGAGAATCTGTCTCCTCGCCACGCGCTCTCACCACTGGTGTCCCCCAGGGCTCTGTTCTAGGCCCTCTCCTATTCTCGCTATACACCAAGTCACTTGGCTCTGTCATAACCTCACATGGTCTCTCCTATCATTGCTACGCAGACGACACACAATTAATCTTCTCCTTTCCCCCTTCTGATGACCAGGTGGCGAATCGCATCTCTGCATGTCTGGCAGACATATCAGTGTGGATGACGGATCACCACCTCAAGCTGAACCTCGGCAAGACGGAGCTGCTCTTCCTCCCGGGGAAGGACTGCCCGTTCCATGATCTCGCCATCACGGTTGACAACTCCATTGTGTCCTCCTCCCAGAGCGCTAAGTACCTTGGCGTGATCCTGGACAACACCCTGTCGTTCTCAACCAACATCATGGCGGTGGCCCGTTCCTGTAGGTTCATGCTCTACAACATCCGCAGAGTACGACCCTGCCTCACACAGGAAGCGGCGCAGGTCCTAATCCAGGCACTTGTCATCTCCCGTCTGGATTACTGCAACTCGCTGTTGGCTGGGCTCCCTGCCTGTGCCATTAAACCCCTACAACTCATCCAGAACGCCGCAGCCCGTCTGGTGTTCAACCTTCCCAAGTTCTCTCACGTCACCCCGCTCCTCCGCTCTCTCCACTGGCTTCCAGTTGAAGCTCGCATCCGCTACAAGACCATGGTGCTTGCCTACGGAGCTGTGAGGGGAACGGCACCGCAGTACCTCCAGGCTCTGATCAGGCCCTACACCCAAGCAAGGGCACTGCGTTCATCCACCTCTGGCCTGCTCGCCTCCCTACCATTGAGGAAGTACAGTTCCCGCTCAGCCCAGTCAAAACTGTTCGCTGCTCTGGCCCCCAATGGTGGAACAAACTCCCTCACGACGCCAGGACAGCGGAGTCAATCACCACCTTCCGGAGACACCTGAAACCCCACCTCTTCAAGGAATACCTAGGATAGGATAAGTAATCCTTCTCACCACCCCCTTAATGATTTAGATGCACTATTGTAAAGTGGCTGTTCCACTGGATGTCAGAAGGTGAATTCACCAATTTGTAAGTCGCTCTGGATAAGAGCGTCTGCTAAATGACTTAAATGTAATGTAATGTAAATGTGACGTGAATATATTGAAAATATGAAATTCACGTAGGAAGATGGTCCTCCACTTCCTCCTCTGAGGAGCCTCCACTGACACATACACATACACACACAAACACACACAAACACACACACACACACACACAAACACACACACACACACACACACACACCCCTACACACACATTTCAAATCAAATCAAAGTTAATTTGTCATGTGCGCCAAATACAACAGGTGTAGACCTTACAGTGAAATGCTTACTTACAGGCTCTAACCAATAGTGCAAAAAAGGTATTAGGTGTACAATAGGTAAGTAAAGAAATAAAACAACAGTAAAAAGACAGTGAAAAATAACAGTAGCGAGGCTATAAAAGTAGCGAGGCTACATACAGGCACCGGTTAGTCAGGCTGGATGAGGTAGTATGTACATGTAGATATGGTTAAAGTGACTATGCATATACAATGAACAGAGAGTGGTGTAGTAGTGTAAAAGAGGGGTTGGCGGGTGGTGGGTGGCGGGTGGCGGGACACAATGCAGATAGACCGGTTAGCCAATGTGCGGGAGCACTGGTTGGTCGGGCCAATTGAGGTAGTAAGTACATGAATGTATAGTTAAAGTGACTATGCATATATAAACAGAAAGTAGCAGCAGAGGAAAATAGGGTTGGGGGGGCACACAATGCAAATAGTCCGGTTAGCCGTTTGATTACCTGTTCAGGAGTCCTATGACTTGGGGAAAAAACTGTTGAGATGCCTTTTTGTCCTAGACTTGGCACTCCAGTACCGCTTGCCATGCGGTAGTAGAGAGAACAATCTATAACTGGGGTGGCTGGGGTCTTTGGCAATTTTTAGGGCATTCCTCTGACACCGCCTGGTGTAGAGGTTCTGGATGGCAGGCAGCTTAGCCCCAGTGATGTACTGGGCCGTACGTACTACCCCCTGTAGTGCCTTGCGGTCAGAGGCCGAGCAATTGCCATACCAGGCAGTGATGCAACCAGTCAGGATGCTCAGGACCCATGCCAAATCTTTTTAGTTTCCTGAGGGGGAATAGGCTTTGTTGTGCCCTCTTCACAACTGTCTTCGTGTGCTTGGACCATTCTAGTTTGTTGTGGCTGTGGACACCAAGGAACTTGAAGCTCTCAACCAACAGCCCCGTCGATGAGAATAGGGGTGTGATCGGTCCTCCTTTTCCTGTAATCCACAATCATCTCCTTAGTCTTGGATACGTTGAGGGATAGGTTGTTATTCTGGCCTCACCTGGCCAGCTCTCTGACCTCCTCCGTATAGGCTGTCTCATCGTTGTCGGTGATCAGTCCTACCACTGTTGTGTCGTCTGAAAACTTAATGATGGTGTTTGAGTCGTGCCTGGCCATTCAGTCGTGGGTGAACAGGGAGTTCAGGAGGGGACTGAGCATGCACCCCTGGGGAGCTCCAGTGTTGAGGATCAGCATGGCAGATGTGTTGCTGGCTACCCTCACCACCTGGGGGCAGCCTGTCAGGAAGTCCAGGATCAAGTTGCAGAGGGAGGTGTTTTGTCCCAGGATTCTTAGCTTAGTGATGTGCTTTGAGGGTACTATGGTGTTGAACACTGAGCTGCAGTCAATGAGTAGCATTCTCACATAAGTGTTCCTTTTGTCCAGGTGAGAAAGGGCAGTGTGGAGTGCAATAGAGATTGCATCATCTGTGGATCTGTTTGGGCGGTATGCAAATTGGAGTGGGTCTAGGGTTTCTGGGATAATGGTGTTGATGTGAGCCATTACCAGCCTTTCAAAGCACCTCATGGCTACGGACGTGAGTACTACGGGTCTGTAGTCATTTTGTCAGGTTGCCTTTGTGTTCTTGGGCACAGGGACTATGGTGGTCTGCTTGAAACATGTTGGTATTACAGACTCAATCAGGGACATGTTGAAAATGTCAGTGAAGACACCTGCCAGTTGGTCAGCACATGCCCGGAGCACACGTCCTGGTAATCCGTCTGGCCCCGCAGCCTTGTGTATGTTGACCTGTTTAAAGGTCTTACTCATGTCGGCTACGGAGTGCGTGATCACACAGTCGTCCGGAACAGCTGATGCTCTCATATTGCAGGGTAGCCTAGTGGTTAGAGTGTTGGACTAGTAACCGGAAGGTTGCAAGTTCAAACCCCCGAGCTGACAAGGTACAAATCTGTTGTTCTGCCCCTGAACAGGTAGTTAACCCACTGTTCTTAGGCCGTCATTGAAAATAAGAATTTGTTCTTAACTGACTTGCCTACTTTAAATAAAGGTCAAATAAAATAAAAATGCATGCCTCAATGTTGCTTGCATAGAAGTGATTTACCTCATCTGGTAGGCTTGTGTCACTGCGTAGCTCACAGCTGTGCTTTCCTTTGTGGTCTGTAATAGTTTGCAAGCCCTGCCACATAAGACGAGTGTTGGAGCCGGTGTAGTATGATTCAATCTTAGCCCTGTATTGACGCGTTGCCTGTTTGATGGTTCATAGCAGGATTTCTTATAAGCTTCCCGCACCTTGAAAGTGGCAGCTCTACCCTTTAGCTCAGTGCAAATGTTGCCTGTAATCCATGGCTTCTGGTTGGGGTATGTACGTACAGTCACTGTGCAGACGACGTCCTCAATGCACTTATTGATAAAGCCAGTGACTGATGTGGTGTACTCCGCAGTGGAGGACCATCTTCCTAAGTGAAAATATGAAATTCACTTAGGAAGATGGTCCTCGACTTCCTCCTCTGAGGAGCCTCCACTGACACATGGCTTTACACACACACACACACGCCTACACACACATTTATCCCCCACAACCCCATATTATCCCCAAAACACACAAGCACACTTACGTAACTCAAACACCCAGACAATGCCACAAGCACACATGCCTTAAAACACCCCCCCACACACACACACACACACACACACACACACACACACACACACCCACACCCACACCCACACCCACACACACACACACACACACACACACACACACACACACACACATATATCATTTCTCTCCGCCAAGCGAATACCCTCTGAATCCCTCTCCCCTCTTTGGTACCACATTCCTGTTATTCCTCCCCATTCCACAGCACCAAGGCCAGGTGCCCCCTCCACTCAGCCATGATGTAATGTCATGGTAATGCTGCACATCAAACGAGCTCAAGGCGCCGCAGACCTGTCCAGACACTGTGCGTGGGGGGATCTGAGACTGACACACACACACACACACACACACACACACACACGCAGGCAGGCAAAGTGCACGCACGCATGTTTTCGCAAGCACACACACTCAGTCCTCTACTCTGAAGAATGGAGTTGGGTTACTATGTTGGTTTAAATAAGCTGGTAAGGCTGTGGAGTAGTGGGTAGGCCTACAGCCATTGCTTTTTGGACCATTAACATGAAAAGCAACACTTCTATTGAGCTTTCGATCATTAAAGGGAAAGTAGCATGATGTTTTACTCACCAAAATAACAACACAGTTTGGTCAAAGGCTTAATAACTTAGTTGTCGTCACGATCTGGTTGGCTATAAGTACAAACATAGTTATGTTTTTGGGGTTATTGTAAATGTATTAACTTATTTCCGGATATCTTCTAAACTACCCACAATGCACTAACATCATATGGAGGACCTACTCTGTGCTACCGAGTTTGTATGCTAGTTAGCTAGCTCAAGCTGGCTAATGTTAGCCACTAACCATGCTAGCATGTAATTAAGATACAAATCAAATTAAGATTAAGATAACTTTATTGGTCAATTGCACACAAGTTCCAAGGACTTACGCTTTTAACCTAACCCTTCCGAAAGACACACATGCATGTTTTGGAGAGGTGTGGGGGCTGCTACACTGAACGCCCAGGGAGCTGTTGTTGTGGGGGTTTAAGTGCCTTTGTCAAGGGCACAACGGAGGCAATGGCATCTAGGATTTTCTACCAGCAACCATCTGGTTGCCAGCTCACTTCCCAACAGATTTTTCCGATGGGACCTGTGATTTGAACTGGCAACCCTCCGGTTGCTGGCTCGCCTCTCTAATTTATAGCTAACGTTAGCTGGCTGGCTAACTTGCTGGCTAAGATAACTGCATATACAGTGTCTTCAGAAAGTACTCATACCCCTTGACTTATTCCACATTAGTTGTGTTATAGCTTGATAGATTTTTCTCTCTCACCCATCTCCACGCAAAACCCCATAATGAACTAAGTGAAAACATGTTTTTAGAATTGTTTTGCTAATTTATTGAAAATGAAACGCAGAAAAATATAATTTACATAAGTATTCACAACCCTGAGTCAATACTTTGTAGATGCACCTTTGGCAGTGATTTCAGCTGTGAGTCTTTCTGGGTAAGTCTCTAAGAGCTTTCCACACCTGGATTGTGCAACATTTTCCAATTATTATTTTCAAAGTTCTTCAAGCTGTGTCAAATTGGTTGTTGATCATTGCTAGACAACCATTTTCCGGTCTTGCCATAGATTTTCAAGCAGCTTTAAGTCAAAACTGTAACTCGGACACTCACAAACATTCACTATCTTCTTGGCAAGCAACCCCAGTGTAGATTTGGCCTTGTGTTTTAGGTTACTGTCCTGCTGAAAGGTGAATTCATCTCCCGGTGTCTGGTGAAAAACAGACTGAACCGGGTTTTCCTCTAGGACTTTGCCTGTGCTTAGCTCCCTTATGTTGATTTTTTATCCTGAAAAACTCCCCAGTCCTTATTGATTACATGCATACCCATAACATGATGCAGCCACCACTCTGCTTGAAAATATGGAGAGTGGTACTCAGTAATGTGTTGTATTGCATGTGCCCCAAACATAACACTTTGAATTCAGGACAAAAAGCTAATTGCTTTGCCACATTTTTTTGCCCTACTACTTTAGTGCCTTGTTGTAAACAGGATGCATGTTTGGAATATTTGTATTCTGTACAGCAGAGGTGGGACCAAGTCATTGTTTTACAAGTCACAAGTAAGTCTCAAGTCTTCACACTCAAGTCCCAAGTCAAGACACGCAAGTCCGAGTCAAGTCTCAAGTCAAGACCATCAAGTATCAAGTCAAGTCTCAAGTCCTAAACTTTCAGTTTCGAGTCCTAAACAAGTCAATATGTGCTCGTCACCAAATGTAATACCATTTCATATTTTTACATTTTCAACAAGAGTAATAGTTAGTATATGACATTTACGCAAATCATGAATGCTTTTAAAAATATCAATGAATTTATTACTTTCCAAATAAATGTTATATTTCCATGGAAATACATGGGTAGCCATGAGAAAGACCCCCCCCAATAGTGATCGACTATCGCTATAGGGCGCAATCGAATGATGTAGGCTTGTACACAATCGCCCAACCTTAACACACACACTTAACACTATATCAGCCACGACTTACCATTCTTTGTGCAGCTTCAAATGTCAAACAAAGTTGGAAATTGTTACGCCTCCAACTGTAATTTTCTTCCCGCATGTTTTGCAAGTTGCAACACATTTTTTGTTGATACAGCGTCGCCTTTATATCCGAAAATAATTATTTTGGGTATCATCTTTCCAAGGTCTCCATCTGAATTCACCCGCCAACGTTCCTCTGCACTGCCACATACAACTTTTTCTCAGCTGGCACAATTTGATTGGCTGCTGTCCGATTCAAACTGTAACCCGTTAAACGAAGAGTTGATGCGCTGCACTTTTTTTTAATAGCATAATTTTCAATACTTGGGCTTGGGAAGGGTATCAAGTCAGATCGAGTCATAAGGCTCGAGTCCAAGTCATGTGACTCCAAAGTCACGAGTCCACACCTCATGACCTGCTGTACAGGCTTCCTTGTTTTCACTATATTAATTAGGTTAGTATTGTAGAGTAACTAAACTGTTGTTGATCCATCCTCAGTTTTCTCCCATCATAGTCATTAAACTCTGTAACTGTTTTAAAGTCACCACTGGCCTCATGATGAAATCCATGAGCAGTTTCCTTCCTCTCCAGCAACTGAGTTGGAAAGGATGCCTGTATATTTGTCTTGACTGGGTGTATTGATACACCATCCAGAGTGTAATTAATAACTTCACCATGCTCAAAGGGATATTCAATGTCTGCTTTTTTTTTTACCCAACTACCAATAGGTGCCCTACTTTGTGAGGCATTGGAAAACCTCCCTGGTCTGTGTGGTTGAATCTGTGTTTGAAATTCACTGCTCAACTGAGGGACCTTACAGATAATTATATGTGTGGGGTACAGATATGAGGTAGTCATAAAAAAAATGTTGAACTCTATTATTGCTCACAGAGTGTGCAACTTATTGTGTGACTTGTTACATAAAAATCTAAAACATAATTCCACATTGACATGATAATCAATGTAATTTTGTAATTTTTATTAGGATCCCCATTAGCTAACTCCGTAACACTAGCTAATCTTCCTGGGGTCCAACACCAATTAACAAGACATTACAAACAACCACAAATCAAGACTTCACAAACATTTAACAAGTAGACAATACAGATAATTAAAATACCTGACAGGAAACACATTTAACATTCAGTTGATGCTTTCTATTTCCTGTCCAGTCATATAGCATTAGATGTTCTTTAGTTTTTTTCTTGAAGGTGAATTTACTTTTTGCCTGAGAAATATGGATTGGTAAAGAGTTCCATTCAACTATGGCTCTATATAAAATTGTAGATTTAAGGTGATTTTGTTCTTGGTTTGGGTTGTCTTAGCTGCCCTAAATTTGCCTGTCTGGTTTGATGGTTATGCGTGTTGCTAGTATGTACTAACTGGCCTGAAAAATACTTTTATTTTTTTGAAAAATATAACATTCCTAAAGAAAATCAGAAGACTGGATAGTAATTTGTTTTCAATGTGAAGCCATGAGAGATTCTGATGCGTTTGGATAACATTCATAAGGATAGAGCAATGACGAGCTAATCTGGCAGCCCTGTTTTGAGTGATATCTTTCTTTGCTGCAGATAACCATATAACTGGACAGTACTCTCAGTGTGATAGGACCAGGGATTTAATCACCTGATTCAGAGTGCTAGATGTTACATACTCTGAACATTTTCCTGTAACAGCAATTCCCTTACTCATCTTAACAACCATATTATTTATGTGTTCTGACCATGATAAAGCTGTGTCTAAAATGATGCTTAGTAGTTTCTATTTTTCACTTACTCTACATGCGTTATATTCATTGACACATCAGCAAGCATATATTTTGAACCAAATACAATACATTTCGTTTTAGAAATGTTCAAAACCAGTTTGTTCATATCAACCCACTCAGACACCATTCTTAGTTCACTGCTCATCTGTTAGCTCACTACATTCTGATGCTGCGCAATACATTGTAGAGTCATCAGCATACATGACCACCCTTGCTTTGTTCATTACTGAAGGTAAATCATTAGTAAAGTTAGAGTAGAGAAGTGGGCCTAGGCAACTTCATTGAGGAACACCACAGTGTATATCTTTACTGTTTTAAAAGCTACCATTAAATAACAATTTTACTTTCTCCTGGATAGATAGCTTATCAATCCATGATAGAGCTGCAGAATTAAAACCATAACATTTGAGTTTACCTAGTAACAGTTTATGATCAATTACATCAAAAGCAGCACTGAAATCTAGCAACACTGCACCAACTAACTTCAGGTCATCCATACTCTTTAACTCTTTATGTAGGACAGTAACAAAAAAAATCTAAATTGAATCCATTTTAAATTCAGGCTGTAACAACAAAATGTGGAAAAATACTTTCTGAAGGCACTGTTGCTAATATTCTTTGATAACTGGTTAGATGGAGTTACATATTTCTAAAGCTTTGGTTTACTTTAATGTAGCTGTAAGCTAGGTGTTGGCTGAATCATTCCGTGTTAATGTAATGTTAGCAGGCTGGTAGGGCTAATGTTAGCAGACGAGTTGGTTAGCAACCTTACAAGTTGATTTATCACAATAAATTCGTAAAATATTTGCTTGTAAGTTGACTGAAAATTTACTTGAAACCAGTAGTGATCAGAGCAAACGATTTGGTTTAATTTCAAGTTATACATTTGATGTTATTTCTGTTGCAGTTTACATTATAGGGAATAGGCTGGCTTGCCAGGTCCTCTATATTACTTCACACCCCGGAAAATCATTTTCCAACATGACTTAGTTATTCTTCGGAATTCTGATCGGTTTTATGTAATAACTCATAAAATAGAATAGAAACTTTGTATTGGGACTTTTGATGTGTATACTAATGCAAATCCACATGTTACATGTGGTTACGTTTATGCTACTTACCCTATAAGTTGTCTTTACTGTGTCATCAGCATGGCATTACTGATATAATGCTATATACTGTATTAACACTTGACTCAACTTTCAAATGAGTCGTAATGCTTTACAATGGAGCCATGAACAACACATACTTTGCTGCAGTATATGACAACAGTCAATATCATACGACACTATGTCATAGTTCATTATACAACAGGTGGGTCTAATCCTGAATGCTGATTGGTTAAAACAGCATTCCAGTCAGTGTCTATTCTACAAGTTACCACCGGCTAAATCTATGCCATAATGCAACAAAACATATAGGTCATGACAGGCAATTATATAAGTCATATCTCAGATGACAGTAATCATTTACAACATTTTTAGTCACATTTTGTCATGTGCTATGACACTTTATGATGCGGTTATGACATTGTTATAGATGCATCATGAACAACACTGAGTGTTACCGTCAGTTGTCAAAGCCTGATATCAGTTATGACTGCTTATGAAATGCTATGTCATGCTAATGACAGTGCATAGACAGATTCATGACAGGGAATCAATAAAAGTAACAGTTACTGAACAATATACAAATAAATATGTCTGAACATGTCTGCCAATGTATCTTGATATTCTTCTCCCACTCCCTTTTTATACACTGATAATAAAACATCTTATGTGGATGATAAAATGGTGTCTATTTAAATCCTGCCATAGAATGTCAGCTTGTAGCTGTATAGAGCCTACAGAGGCAAACTGAAACAGCTCTATATTGTGTGGGAAGAGAGAGAGAACATTCTAGACTCAAAATGCTATGTGCTGCAGACTTTATGTGTTTGTGCTCAGCTGTAAATTGATAGACTGTGTGTGTGTGTGTGTGTGTGTGTGTGTGTGTGTGTGTGTGTGTGTGTGTGTGTGTGTGTGTGTGTGTGTGTGTGTGTGTGTGTGTGTGTGTGTGTGTGTGTGTTACATTGTTTATTCTATGTTGTTTGTGTGGGAGGGTAGCAGTGTGTCAGTGATTTGCCAGTTGTCTTGTGTGTGAGCAGTGCTAAAATGTTTAATACTTTCATACTTCTCTCATGTATGTGGGTGTATTGTCTATGCATGTAGTAAATAGACTGGCCAAGTCAATATGCAGCAATATATACATTTTTAATGGTTTTGGAGAATTTTGAATTTTCTTGAAACATTTTGAATTGTCTTGAAGCATGTTCAATTGTCTTGAAACATTTTCAATTGGCCTAATGCATTTTCAATTGTGTTGAAACATTTGGAATATTCTTGAAGCATTTTCAATTGTCTTGAAGCATTTTGAATAGTCTTCAAGCATTTTCAATTGTCTTCAAGCATTTGTTTCCTTGAAACCCCACAATGAGGCCTACATACTGTAACCCTGTCATAGTGACTTAATAACATAGGCCATCAACAGTCATTAGAAGTGTTATGCTTAGAAAAATAACTGTTGTGGAGAACAGTTTGATACAATGTTGAGTTCTTATTATCTTATAAACTCAATCAATCAAAATGAATATGTTGTTGTTATCCAAACAGACTAGGTGTATAGAGAGGATTTCTATTTTGGTTCATGTTTATTTTGCTCCTCTCCCATATCTCTTTATTTCTCTCTCTTTGTCACTCACTAACACACACACACACACACACACACATACACACACACACACACACACACACACACACACACACACACACACACACACACACACACACACACACACACACACACACACACACACACACACACACACACACACACACACACACACATTAGTGGTGTGAGGGTTAGCTGTTTCTTCACCCGCACCAGTCCGCAACCGCCCGACTTTGTGATAAAGTGGAAATCTGAGGCCCATACCCGACCTAAGCTGCAAATATAGAAAATGCGCTGTAGGCTATAGTCAGAAACAGTGGCCATTTTTTGACAGTGGGTGCAGGATATTGTTTTGCCTAATGTTTCTGCTTATAGTTTCCAAGATTTTGGCAGGATATTTGTTAGTCAACATGTCTATAATTAGATACATTCAGCTTCTCTTCTGTCATTCATTATATGTTGCCCTAGAAGACTAAATAAACCATTGTTCACCAGAATAATGTCATAAATGATAGAATGAATGCTTCAATTTCTCTGTCATCTCTGTTTCCTTCAGGCAGCAAAAACGTTTAGGGACCAGGGAGAAAATGCAAGCCTATTTGAAGATGCAGTCTTGTGACTGTCAAATTTGTATAGCGCCTGACAATCATCACACATAACAGAGGCATTGCTATCATCCTCTTTTACCACTTCACCAAATCTTTTCTAAACATTACTTTTCAGGCCCTCCCTTCTCTTTATTTTAAACTCTTCATTACACAGCTTGTCTTTTTTCAAATTAAATTCAGACATTGTCATTTTTGCCTCAGTGGATCAACATGAACGTTTTCTGCCTGTTCCCAAAAGCATTTGGCGATTGGCGTGTAGGCTATTTGGAGTAGGTAAAGTTAGGCTCTAAAGCCTCGTTCACATTACAGATAAGCCCTCCATTATATTGTGCCAGATGTCATGCATTTCACTGGGAACGTCCACAGCGGAGTGGAAACGCAACGCCCCCCCCCCTTGCGGTTGAAGGCTCCGTTGTGAGACACTTTGACATTTTTCAAACTTTGCGTCATCTTCAGTCTAGCCAGAGTCCATCAAAGAACAGGAAGTTACCAAACCACAGAAGAAGATGAATATTGTGGTTTTCAGTGATGGCTTTATGGGATAGCTAGCAACTTGTTAACAATGACCTATTCCTATAAGTTAGTACTATTTTAATAGTAATGTTAAATCATATACATTGGCTGTTAAGCCAATTATATTACATGACTGTCGCCTCCCGTTTAAGTTTATTGTGATGGAAATGACGTTTGTTTTTTAGCATAATTACTAGGCTAGCTAGCTGCTCTGCAGTGCAAGCCAATTTGACTTGCTATAAAGTTATAGAAACAAGTTGTGGAAAAAAAACATGTTTTATTATCATTATCATTTTCCTGCCTTGAATGAAAAAGTAATTTTTTGAAATATCTCAAAACAAATGCAATCTCTGATGAGACATGTTCTCCTCCAAACACTACACTTTCCCATTTAGTAGCTTCACAAGACTGTGAAGATGATGTCTGGCTTAATAAAATACTTCACAATGATAACAGGGCATAAAACTAAAGGCGTCAGCATGCTTCAGTTCGGCTGGTGCCTAGCCGACCCCAACGAGTGTGCACGCATACTCCTTAAAAGCAGAAATAGTACTGTTTGTCCATTTTGAGACACCGTAACCAGTATGCACTTCCTCTAAATAGTCCGAATTAATATAAGATAACTCAAAAAATCTGTCATTTTTACACTTTTGACGAGATCTTAGTCGCACAATTTTAGTCGCACAACTAAGACGTTTGATGCAGTATTTTAGTTTTCAATAAAAAAATGTGCTTGAAAACGAGTCGTTTCTCGTTGAATGACAACAAAGACTTTATTGAAGAATCCCTACTGTTGACCAATCACCGACGAAGGGGCGTAGACTTCGGCTCCGAACTTCGGCTTGCTTGGCTTGCCTCCATAAAAGAAATTGTGTGCCCGAACAGCCGAAATTAAAACCTCACTGAAGTCCAAAACAAACAAAAACATCACAAAATGGTGGGATAATATATGTATGAACTCTACCTGTTTGGGCTGGTAAGCATGCAGACGCCTTTAGGCTCATGCACTAATGCCAGATAGCCTAAAAATAATTAAAGAAAACCCTCAAATGTAGTCTATAGAGATCTGAATTGCACATGTATTGTTTTATCTTTAATCAACCTGACCTCCACCCACCCGCCCTTCATCCACACAATGTATCATGACCCTACACCCGCCCAGCCCGCAGATACAACCGATGGGACTGCGGGTTGATTTCTAGCATCATGAGGAGCGAACACACTCCCCCTCTAGCATCATAAGAGGAGCAAACACACTCACCCTCTAGCATCATAAGAGGAGCGAACACACTCCCCCTCTAGCATCATGAGGAGCGAACACACTCCCACTCTAGCTTCATAAGAGGAGCGAACACACTCCCCCTCTCGCGTCATAAGAGGAGAACACACTCCCCCTCTAGCGTCATACAAGGAGCGAACACACTCCCCCTCTAGCATCATGAGGAGCGAACACACTCCCCCTCTAGCATCATGAGGAGCGAACACACTCCCCCTCTAGCATCATGAGGAGCGAACACACTCCCCCTCTACGTCATAAGAGGAGCGAACACACTCCCCCTCTAGCTTCATAAGAGGAGCGAACACACTCCCCCTCTAGCATCATAAGAGGAGCGAACACACTCCCCCTCTAGCATCATGAGGAGCGAACACACTCCCCCTCTACGTCATAGGACAAGCACACACTCCCCCTCTAGCGTCATACAAGGAGCGAACACACTCCCCCTCTCGCATCATAAGAGGAGCACACACTCCCCCTCTCTCATCATAAGAGGTGCACACACTCCCCCCTCTCTCATCATAAGAGGTGCACACACTCCCCCTCTCTCATCATAAGAGGTGCACACACTCCCCCCTCTCTCATCATAAGAGGGGCACACACTCCCCCTCTCTCATCATAAGAGGTGCACACACTCCCCCCTCTCTCATCATAAGAGGTGCACACACTCCCCCCTCTCTCATCATAAGAGCACACACTCCCCCCTCTCTCATCATAAGAGGAGCACACACTCCCCCCTCTCTCATCATAAGAGGAGCACACACTCCCCCCTCTCTCATCATAAGAGGAGCACACACTCCCCCCTCGCTCATCATAAGAGGAGCACACACTCCCCCACACACTCTCTCATCATAAGAGGAGCACACACTCCCCCTCTCTCATCATAAGAGGAGCACACACTCCCCCTCTCTCATCATAAGAGGAGCACACACTCCCCCCTCTCTCATCATAAGAGGAGCACACACTCCCCCTCTCTCATCATAAGAGGAGCACACACTCCCCCTCTCTCATCATAAGAGGAGCACACACTCCCCCTCTCTCATCATAAGAGGAGCACACACTCCCCCCTCTCTCATCATAAGAGGAGCACACACTCCCCCTCTCTCATCATAAGAGGAGCACACACTCCCCCCTCTCTCATCATAAGAGGAGCACACACTCCCCCTCTCTCATCATAAGAGGAGCACACACTCCCCCCTCTCTCATCATAAGAGGAGCACACACTCCCCCCTCTCTCATCATAAGAGGAGCACACACTCCCCCCTCTCTCATCATAAGAGGTGCACACACTTCCCCTCTCTCATCATAAGAGGTGCACACACTCCCCCCTCTCTCATCATAAGAGGAGCACACACTCCCCCTGTCTCATCATAAGAGGAGCACACACTCCCCCTGTCTCATCATTATTATTGTTATTTTTTTCTTTTTAACCAGGAAGGGCTCATTGAGATTTAAAATCTCTTTTTCAAGAGCTTCCTGGCCAAGATAGGCAGCACCAAGTCATTACAAAAATTACAGACAAACAACATGAAAAACTATAAGTAATCTTGTAGAAACCATAAAATTCACAAGAGTATAACAAAATCAAAAACAGCAAATTAAAAACACTGACAGGTCAGGGAATCAGTCTCAAGATCATTCATCAGTGATTTAAAAATACCAATCGGGACAAGTTCTTCCAGTTTAAAAGTATTTTGTAAGGTGTTCCAAGACGATGGCGCAGAGTACATAAAAGCCCTTTTACCAAATTCAGTTTGGACATTTGGAACAGTTAGCAGGATAAAGTCCAGCGAACGAAGAGACGACCCACCACATTTCTGAACAATAAAAATGCACAAATAAAAAGGTAGTGAACCCAAAATGGCTTTGTGAGCCTACGAGTGACTAGAGAAGGCCAGCCAACCCTGGTATACAAAGTGCAGTGGTGCGTAAGGGTTTTGCAGTTTAAAATAAATCTCAAAGTGCAGTGGTAAAGGGTGTCAATTGATCTCAAACACTGAGCGGAAGCATCATATGTAAAATATCCCCATAGTCTAGTAAAGGCATAAATGTAGCCGATACTAGCCTCATTCTGGATTTAAAAGAAAAACAGGCCTTATTCCTAAAATAAAATCCCTTTTTGTAAGTTGTTGAATATGCAATTTAAAAGAGAGGCCGTCATCAATTAAAATTCCAAGATATTTATATGAGATTACAACCTCAATATCAATGCCCTGACAGGTAGTAATAGGTGAAAGGTTCAGAAGTCTATTTCTTGCTTTAGAAAACACCATTAGTTTAGTTTTGTCAGTATTGAGGATAAGCTTCAATTGACACAAGGTATGTTGAACATTATAAAAAGTTCTGGAAAGCTTTTGTAAGAGACGAGGCACAACAGTAAATAACAGTATCACCAGCATAAAAATGAAGTTGCGCATTTTGGACATTTTTGTCTAAATGATTTATATAAATAGTGAATAAGAGAGAACCAAGTACAGAGCCTTGGGGCACACCATTACAGACAGACAATTTAACAGACATAAGCCCATCAAATTGAGTGCACTGAATTCTATCAGACAGATAGTTAGCAAACCATGCAACTGCATGCTCCTAAAGACCTACACTCGACAATCTCTGCCTTAGTATAGCATGATCAACTGTATCAAAAGCCTTAGAGAGATCAATAAAAAGTGAGACACAGTGCTGTTTTTTCTCAAGGGCTTCTGTGATATAATTTAAAACCTTCATGGCTGCTGTAATTGTGCCATACTTCTTCCTGAAGCCTGATTGCTACATTGATA
The DNA here is from genome assembly GCF_036934945.1 of Oncorhynchus masou masou. Lineage (NCBI taxonomy): Eukaryota > Metazoa > Chordata > Actinopteri > Salmoniformes > Salmonidae > Oncorhynchus > Oncorhynchus masou. The sequence goes on along the minus strand of NC_088239.1, from coordinate 75,679,349 downwards.
AAATAGAGTTAGTAAATAAAAACTCTTATAGCTGTTCACTCACAAGGGTTTCAAGTATTTTCACCAGGGGTGACAGCTTTGAGATTGGCCTATAATTATTTAAAAGAGTTGGATCTCTCCCTTTTAAATGTGGTAGGACAAATGCTGATTTCCAGATCTTTGGAACATCATTACATTCCAAGGTTAAATTGAACAGATATGTAAGTGGATCAGCTATGAAATCAGCTGCCAGATTTAAAAAGCAGGGATCCAAAAGATCAGGACCTGCAGGCTTTATCTGATCTAAGGATTTCAGGGCTTTATGTACCACCTGCACTGAGAATGGCAAAAAGCTCCAAGTTTGACCAGCTCTCACTGGTTCATCCACACAGGGTTGTACAGAGACAGAGGACACTGAATCAAACAGCCGACCAGATGATACAAAGTGCTTATTGAAACAATTCAGCATTTCAGTTTTGTCATATACATATATTCATTAACATTACTGTTACCAGACAGACTTAATAGTCTTCCAAAACGTTCTCGGGTCATTCAGGTTATCAGTGGTAACAGACATAAAGTATTCAGACTTGGCCTTCCTGAGAAGAAAAGAACACTTGTTTCACAGCTGTCTAAAAATAAGCCAATCAGCATCAGAACATGACTTCCTTGCTTTTGCCCAGGCTAGATTACGGTTGTGAGTAATACAAGACAGCTCAGAAGAAAACCATGGATTATCTTGCCCTTTAACCCTGAACCTGTGGAATGGGGCATGTTTGTTTACTATTTGGAAAAAAACACCATGAAAGAATTTCCAGGCAGTTTCCACATCAGGGATAAGCTCAATCTTGCTCCAGTCAAAATAAAACAAATCATGAAAGAAAGCCTGCTCATTAAAACACTTCAAATTTATCTTACGAATAAAGCGTGGCTTTGTCTTAGGAACCTTAGTATTTCTAACAGCAACAACAGCACAATGGTCACTTAAATCAATACAAAAAACACCAACCGCAGAATATTTATGTGGTACATTTGTCAATATCGAATCAATCAGGGTAGATAAGAGGAGCGCACACTCCCCCTCTCTACGTCATAAGACGAGCACACACTCCCCCTCTCTACGTCATAAGAGGAACACACACTCCCTCTCTAGCTTCATAAGAGGATCACACACTCCCCCTCTACGTCATAAGAGGAACGCACACTCCCCCTCTACGTCATAAGAGGAACGCACACTCCCCCTCTACGTCATAAGAGGAACGCACACTCCCCCTCTAGCTTCATAAGAGGAACACACACTCCCCCTCTACGTCATAAGAGGAACGCACACTCCCCCTCTACGTCATAAGAGGAATGCACACTCCCCCTCTAGCTTCATAAGAGGAACGCACACTCCCCCTCTAGCTTCATAAGAGGAGCGCACACTCCCCCTCTAGCTTCATAAGAGGAGCACACAGTCCCCCTCTAGCTTCATAAGAGGAACGCACACTCCCCCTCTAGCTTCATAAGAGGAATGCACACTCCCCCTCTAGCTTCATAAGAGGAACGCACACTCCCCCTCTCACGTCATAAGAATAGCGAACACACTCACCCTACACACACATGCTTTTACTGTTGTACAGCATACAGTAGCATGTCTCATGACTGGGCAGCAGTGAAAGCACAGACAAAGACACATACACACACACATAGGAGCACACACACGTAGGAGCACACACACGTAGGAGCACACACACACGTAGGAGCACACACACACGTAGGAACACACACACACGTAGGAACACACACACGTAGGAGCACACACACGTAGGAGCATACGCACGTAGGAGCACACACACATGTAGGAGCACACACACACATAGGAGCATACACACACATAGGAGCATACACACACATAGGAGCATACACACGTAGGAGCACACACACACATAGGAGCATACACACACATAGGAGCATACACACATAGGAGCACACACACATAGGAGCATACACACGTAGGAGCATACACACGTAGGATCACACACACACGTAGGAGCATACACACGTAGGAGCACACACACATGTAGGAGCACACACACGTAGGAGCAAACACACATGTAGGAGCACACACACACATAGGGGCATACACACGTAGGAGCACATACACACGTAGGAGCACACACACACGTAGGAGCACACACACACATAGGAGCATACACACGTAGGAGCACATACACACGTAGGAGCACACACACACGTAGGAGCACACACACACATAGGAGCATACACACGTAGGAGCACATACACACGTAGGAGCACACACACACATAGGAGCACACACACGTAGGAGCACACACACACGTAGGAGCACACACACATGTAGGAGCACACACACGTAGGAGCACAAATACACACACACACATAGGAGCACACACACGTAGGAGCACACACACGTAGGAGCACACACACACCCGTAGCAAGGGGACAGTTGGGTGATTGTGAACATGAGTTCCCCCATTGAACCAATCATTGATTTAACTAGAAATAGTTAAATAAAGGTTCAATAAAAAATACAATTACATTTTTTTTATTTAACCTTTATTTAACTAGGTAAGTCAGTTAAGAACAAATTCTTATTTACAATGACGGTCTACCCTGGCCAAACCCTAACGGCTCTGGGCCAATTGTGCGCCACCCTATGGGACTCCCAATCATGGCCGGTTGTGATACAGCCTGGAATCAAACCAGGGTCTGTAGCGACGCCTGAGACCGCTGCACCACTCGGGAGCCCATGTTGCAGGTAACTGGCCTCCATTTGCACATTAAACTGTCTTCAGGGTAGGCCTTGTTCCACAGCAGCATTCTAATACGCCTTTCCAATGTAAAGCATGGCATTGTGAAGCTAGTCAAAAGTTGGAAAACTAGGTAATAAGCAGTCATGGAATTGCTTATGACAGAGTGATATTTCCATCGTACATCAATAATAAAGACGAAGTGTAGAAAGAAGTGCAGGCACAACTCCCATCCACATCCCCAGTGTCTACTCCCCAGCAGTAGCATATTATCATTCATATGCTATGATATCAGAAAATGTATACATAGCCTATGACATACAGTCCCTTCAGAAAGCATTCACACTGCTTGACTTATTCCACATTTTGTTGTGTTACAGTCTGAATTCAAAATGGATTAGATATATATTTTTCAACTATCTACATACAATACCCAATGATGACAAACTGAAAATAGTTTTTAGAAATGTCTGCAAATGTATTGATTGTTGATTATTGCTAGACAGCCATTTTCAAGTCTTGCCATCAGGAATATTCAATGTTGTCTTGGTAAGCAACTCCAGTGTATATTTGGCCTTGTGTTTTAGGTTATTGTCCTGCTGAAAGGTGAATGAAAGGTGAATTTGTCTCCCAGTGTCTGTTGGAAAGCAGACTGATCCACATTTTCTTCTAGGATTTTGCCTGTGCTTAGCTCTATTCCATTTCTTTATATCCTAAAAAAAACTTCCCAGTCCTTACAGATGACAAGCATACCCATAACATGATGCAGCCACCATCATGCTTGAAAATATGAAGAGTGGTACTCAGTGATGTGTTATGTTGGATTTGTCCCAAATATAATTACTTTAGTGCCTTGTTTTGTATATTACAGGAAACATAAAGTTAATTTCTCCCATATTTTGCATGTTTTTGCAAACAGGATGCATGTTTTGCAGTATTACTTTAGTGCCTTGTTGCAAACAGGATGCATGTTTTGCAGTATTACTTTAGTGCCTTGTTGCAAACAGGATGCATGTTTTGGATTATTTTTTTATTCTGTACAGACTTCCGTCTTTTCACTCTGTCATTTAGGTTATTATTGTGGAGTAACTACAATGTTGTTGATCCATCCTCAGTTTTTTCTTGACATTGTTATTAATCTCTGTAACTGTTTTCAAATCACAATTTCGTTCCTCTCTGGCCACTGAGTTAGTAAGGACTCCTGTATCTTTGTAGTGATTGGGTGTTTTGATACACCATCCAAAGTGTAATTAATAACTTCACCATGCTCAAAGGGATATTCAATGTCTGTTAAAACAAACAAAAAATCCACCAATAGGTGCCCTTCTTTGCGAGGTATTGGAAAACATCCCTGGTCATTGTGGTTGAATCTGTGTTTGAAATTCACTGCTCGACTGCGGGACTTTACAGATAATTGTATGTGTGGGGTACAGAGATATGGTAGTCATTAAAAAAATCCTGTTAAACACTATTATTGCACACAGAGTGAGTCCATGCAACTTATTATGTGACTTGTTAAGCACATTTTGACTCCTGAACTCATTTAGGCTTGTCATAACAAAGGGGTTGAATGGTTAAGACCTTTAAGTTTTTTATGTTTTATTAATTTGTACAAATTCCACTTTGACATTATGGGGTATTGTGTGTAGACCAAAATATCAATTTAATCCATTTTAAATTCAGGCTGTAACACGATAAAATGTGGGAAAAGTCAAGGGGTGTGAATACTTTCTGAGGGCGCTGTATGACAGATACACATTTGACTTTTTTTATGAGGAAGGCCATCCTACTCTTCCTCCCTGGATGAGCCTCCTCTGTTGTGTGGTAGACTTTTAGCCTTTCTAGTCTATGCCCCTTACACATCTTAGATAAATAAGCAGTATAGTGGTCCGAATTAATATCCATGTCCTTTCAAAGTCCTCCAGGTAAAAACGTCAACAGTGCATCCAAAGTGGTGCCTAAATTAGCATTTAAATTTGGTCCAAAAGGGATTTAGCCATGTCTAGCCAACATGGAAAATGTGTAATATCTCACAGTTATGGTGGTTATGACTAAAACTTCTGAAAGTTAGAACATCACTTAGGAGGGCAGTGCTACGTTTCAGTGCCCTCACCTGGCCCATTTGCCAAAGTGCAATTCTCCTCACATTGATTTGATAAGCACTTGTTGTTCCCCCACCGGTGACTTGTTCACTACAATGGCCTTACAGCAATCTAGGGGTAGAACACAAGCACTTTCATTACCGAGAATAATAGATAGTACTAATATACACTCCTAAGTTCCAATGAACCACGGACTACAACTACTAATGATGTTGACCTTTGCCCTCTGATGGCTATTGTGGGTGGATTGAAAATCTTATAAAAATGTGAAGGTTGAAAACTGAAAGTGATCGCCTCACAACTTCTTTTAATTGGGTGTTCGTAGACTTTTTCATTCTTCAGTGGGACAAGGGGGGAATGTTTAATGTAGCCTACCAAAAGCGTGCAAATCGATACATTTAGGAAATAGGTTTTGGAGTCTTAAAACCTATTTGACACATGTAAGCATAGGTCTATATTCAATAGGCTACAGACACTAAAGTGACTTTTAGATGTACACAATAAATGGTTCAGTTCTACTTTTTCAATGGGAGAAGACAGTATTACCAGTTTACAATCAGTGGAGGCTGGTGGAAGGAGGAAGGGCTAATCGTACTGGTTGGAATGGAATAGTGGAACGGAGTCAAACGTGGTTTCCATATGTTTGATGTGGTTGATACCGTTCCATTAACTCCATTCCAACCAGTACAATGAGCCCGTCCTCCTATAGCCCCTCTCACAAGCCTCCAATGTTTGAAATGTCCCAAATTCAACATTCAGTGCACTAACTCGAGATTAAGCTCTAGTAGACACCAGGGATGCATGGACCGAGAATACCAACGGCATGAAGCACAACATTGCCATCTAGCGGTAGCCTGGAAGAAAGCAGATAGGTTGTTATTATCTATTAAAGATATAAGCCAGTCGTGTTCTCTGATCTACTTTATGTCATTTTCTGCTCTCAAAAGTTCCATCCATATCCCTCTTTTTTTGTTGTTGTTTACAATTCATCCTCTTCCTTGTCACAAAGTCAAATGTGTCACAATCACATAGACTCCTTCAAGCTAACTCCAGCTTGGACAGTGCTGTTTTTTTGAAAGAGCTATGGTAGAATCTCAATGAGGTCTTCACTGCGGCATCAGCTAGCGAAATGATGCAGAATCCTATACATTTCATGTCATTGATATTATCTCTTCACATAGAACATACAGGTATCCTTGTGTGATAATACTGAACTAAGAATTCTGATACTGAATGGAATTGTGTTTGGTTTAATTATTTCGAAATGCCACAAAATTAAGAAACGATATTCCACATCAAGCTCTCAATTCAAAGAGGTGCAGCAACATTTCTGTGTAGCTCACTTCAGTTCATGTGTGTCAGGGGTTGCTAGAAGCAGTCCCCTCCACAGTAACAGTGACACAGCACAACCCTTCAGAGGGACCAATCAGATTTAGGACTGGTCGGTGGTTGGGACATCCTCGTCTGATAGACCTAGGCCTGTATACATAAAGCTTCTCACAATAGGAGTGGTGACCTAGGATAAGGTCCCTCCTGTCCATATAATCTTCTTAATTATAATCTAAAATGCTAAACTGATCCTAGACCAGCACTCCTACTCCGAGGCACTTCATGAAAACGGTCCCAGGTAATGCAGACCTCTTGGAGTAGCAGCTCGGGTGTTGGACTTTGACTGACAGACATCAGTAAGATTTATGAATTTAGCCCAGCTACAAGTCATAGACAATGGACTAGAACAGACTTAGATACTGGATTATGTTAGGATAATTAGATTGTCTTCTTGGAGTTACCGAAATGCCTTCAGAGAACATTTAGATGACAGTCCCACAATATTGTACAATAAATGACACCTAGGAAGACCACAGTTATGTTCTGCAATCACAATGTTGGCAAAACATTTCTAAAATATTCATATCTCAGAATTAGGTCATGGCCTTATTACAACATTAAGAGAACATTATTGTTGAGTTGCCATACTAACCTGGGCTGTATTCAGAGTTGAAATATTGAGAATGTTGCAGAAAGAACTGCAATAGATATGGCACAATGTCAGTCAATCCTATCTGTTCATGTGCATTTCTTTCTGAACGTTCTGTAACGTTTCACCCTCCCGAACAGGCCCTTTATTGGCAGACAGACTTCTTTGCCATTAAGTTTGATTGGCTCAGAGTTTTCCTGCTTCCCTCTAATTGAACGTCTTCCAGATCTCAAGCAACGAGACTGTAGATCTGTCAAAGCTCAGTGTAATGAGATTTTTATATGGAGGAGACACAAATAAGTGTCACCTATATTGATGAGGCCTCTGCACTTCACACGTATTTCACACTGCATTGATAGTCACGTAAACCATAAGGCAGCACTTTGGGTGACATTTCAGATATATTTCTCGTGTAATATGTGGGACTCTAGTATTTTTCTCATGTAAATTTGGCTCCGTGATATCGTAATACCCTTGGGTTGGAATTTATTTTGCCTGTTGTAATATTTAAATACAGTCAGAGCCCAAAATTTGTCTAACTTTTTATTTTATTTTTTATTTCACCTTTATTTAACCAGGTAGGCTAGTTGAGAACAAGTTCTCATTTGCAACTGCGACCTGGCCAAGATAAAGCATAGCAGTGTGAGCAGACAACACAGAGTTACACATGGAGTAAACAATTAACAAGTCAATAACACAGTAGGAAAAAAAAGGGGAGTCTATATACATTGTGTGCAAAAGGCATGAGGAGGTAGGCGAATAATTACAATTTTGCAGATTAACACTGGAGTGATAAATGATCAGATGGTCATGTACAGGTAGAGATATTGGTGTGCAAAAGAGCAGAAAAGTAAATAAATAAAAACAGTATGGGGATGAGGTAGGTAAAAATGGGTGGGCTATTTGCCGATAGACTATGTACAGCTGCAGCGATCGGTTAGCTGCTCAGATAGCAGATGTTTGAAGTTGGTGAGGGAGATAAGTCTCCAACTTCAGCGATTTTTGCAATTCGTTCCAGTCACAGGCAGCAGAGAACTGGAACGAAAGGCGGCCAAATGAGGTGTTGGCTTTAGGGATGATCAGTGAGATACACCTGCTGGAGCGCGTGCTACGGATGGGTGTTGCCATCGTGACCAGTGAACTGAGATAAGGCGGAGCTTTACCTAGCATGGACTTGTAGATGACTACGGAGTATACTACAGACAAAGAATGGATTTGAAATGAGTGTGCAACTAGAAATACTGTGATTTATACCTAATTATTGTTGATTTTTTTATCAACAAAAACAAAATACCTGCATTTTGGATTCCAATCCTCAAATCGAGGGTTGAGTGAGTCACAATGGGGCATATGACACCTGGGGACAAATGTGTATTCTGTAGTAATAGAAAGCTCTTGATGAGATCTACCCAATGGCAAAAAACTACCTTAATGTCAATCACATGAACTCAGCAAGGTGTGGGACAGGGGCTTAGCAGTCTTGGCATGTTGGTATGCATCTGCCCTGTGAAGTGGCGGCTTCGTATGGAAGTGTTTCCCGTGTAAGCGAGTGTGCGTTTGTAAGCATGTACGGTATGTAGATGATGGCCCGGCAAGGCTGTGACCTTGTGCTTATGTGGATGGTGGGGGGATGTGATTAGGATGATGAGTGTCGCCGACTGACCTCAACCCCTAGTGAGCACCAGCTTACCCATCACCTACCCCCTACCCAACCCCCTTCTCTCCATCTGTCACCTCCCAATCCCACTACTAGCATTCTAAAGATGGTGACCTTGGAGAAGTTCCTTGTTAAAGTACACTTTCTCAATTCATCTTTCCTTGATTCCTTGCATCATCTCTCTTCACCTCCCTTTCAAAATGCATAGAAAGAGAGGTGGGACCTTGGACCTTCTCTTCCAGTACTGTTGAGGAGGCAAGGACAGGAAGGGATTTGTTAGCATGTTGATCTGCCCAGACCTAAATCTTCATCACACAACTTCAATAAGTCACATAATTTCAATTTAATTCAGGACGTACAGTACAGAAATATACTAGCATCCACCTATTAAATTACGTGGACGATGCAAACAATTAAGTCGAAGACAGACACCGCGAGACAACAGGAGACACAGAAGCACACAAGAAAGGACAATTATTTGAAGAGGAAGTCTGTTGAGAGAGCAGACGGAGAGATGGTGGAGGTAGAGAAAAGCGTGGAGAGATGAAGGTAGGGAAGGAATTCTCAGGCTGGCGTTGCTGACTAAGGACTATCTGATAAAAGTGTTGATTTCCTCTCCATTTCCCTGCTGCTGCTTTGTAATTCTAATGAGCAGGGAGAGTGTCAGGCAGAGACAGAGAGAGCAGATCAGATTAGATATCGACTGACTTGGGGCTGTCCAACTTCCTGACAGGCAAGCATTGCACTGAGTCATCAGTGAGCACCGCCAACAGCTGGTGAGGAGGACAGAGAGAGAGAGAGAGGCAGAAACAGAGAGATAGATGAATAGATGTACGACAGACCATGTATACACCCTGCACACCCATTGACAAACAAACAAAACAAAAGCAAAGTCTTTTTCTCATGCTTTGTTGATTTCAAAAAAGTTTTGACTCAATTTGGCATGACAGTCTGCTATAGAAATTTATGGAAAGCGTGTTGGGGGGAAAACATATGACATTACAAAATCAATGTTCACAAACAACACGTGTGCAGTTAAAATTGGCAATAAACACAGATTTCATGCCAATAAAGCCCCCTTGAATTGAAATTCAATTGAGAGAGGCAGGGGGAGTGACGGAGAGAGTGAGGACCAAGACAGAGGAAATTCAGAGAGAGAAAGGGATAGAAAGAGAAAGCAAATTGTTTATTTCACTTGCTTGAGCAATGTAAACATTTCCCATGCCAATAAAGCCCTTTGGATTGAATTGAGAGGCAGAAAAAGAAAGAAAGAAAGCAAGAGAGAGAGAGAGAGAAAGAGCGAGAGCAAGAGAGCAAGAGAGAAAGCGAGTGAGCGAGAGAGAAACCAAGAGAGAGAAAAGAGGGGGTGGCTGATATAAAGTGGAGAGGGGTGGTGGAGAGCATAGACAACAGCGAAATGGACCAGCGGGAATGGGTGGAGAAAAGGGTGAGAATAGCGAGAGACAGAAAGAGGGAGGTGGAATAGAAGCAGGAGAGAAGTAAACAGTTATAGTAGAAAGAAGATATGGAGGCAATGACTGATAGAGGGAGAGATGACCATGTGAGAGGGTAATGGGGGGACTAGGGAGAGAAGGGTAAGGCAAGACAGGCCAGACAAACCCAGACAAACCCAACTTCTTCACGACACCAGCAAATTCTCATGAATTATGATCTCTGCTGATGCACACATACTGTAGCCCAACACATTGCCTATCTGTAATTCCGCGCTAAACCACTGAGTGGAGACAGTGAACTATCTCATGCCACAAGCGCAAACCAAATAAGGAAATTGCGTGGACTGCAAGGCGTTTGGCAGTGTGGTGTACAGGGATGCTTTCGGCAAGCAGAAAAAAGCACGTTGGCACTTGACTTGTGACATGATCGAGGTGTTTGGTGATTTAGGACTAAGACGTACGTGAAGGTAAATTGCCGCATCCCAGTTTGTAAAGATTAGCTTTGATTGGGGTCAGATGTTGGGCGCATTCAACTTTACAGCCTTGTCAACGCACTGATCCAACATGCTACCTACCGGTAGCTAGCTAAAGCTACTACTTGCTAGCTACTTTTCATCATTGATGGCTAAGTCACTGGTTATCAGTCCTTGACAACTGTCTGCTTCCAAAAAATAGATCCTTAAAGTAAAGTGCCTTGCTGTCAAAACCACTTTGCTTGCTAACCTCCCAGATAGCCAAACTAGAAAACCATTGGCATTGCACTTCAACAAACAAGCTAGCTACCAGATAGCTAACATGGCAGTTTCTGACTACTTGACCCCCATGTTCATTGTCAACGTGCACATTGGTTACTAGTTAGATTTGTTTTCAACCCAGTAAGCTTTCTTCAATATTGGTGCATGTCACTAGTCGTGTCTGCCTTGTACATTTAGTTACGGTTGGTTTGATCATAGACTCTGGCCTGATCTGCGGAGGGTCGCCCTCCCAGTTAGACCAGCGAGCTACACTACTTGGCAAAAAGTATGTGGACACCCCTTCAAATGAGTGGATATATCAGACACACCCGTTGCTAAAGGGTGTATAAAATCGAGCACACCACCATTAGTCTCCATAGACAAACATTGGCAGTAGAATTGCCCGACTTTCAACATGGCACCGTCATAGGATGCCACCTTTCCAACAAGTCAGTCAGTTCGTCAAATTCCTGCCCTGCTAGAGCTGCCTGGTCAACTGCAAGTGCTGTTATTGTGAAGTGGAAACGATTAGGACAGGGCTGCCCAACCCTCTTCCTGGAGCTCTACGGTCCTGTGGGATTTCAGTCCAACCGTAATTTAACACACCTGATTCTACTAATTAGCTGCTCAACAAGACCTTAACTAACTGAGTCAGATATGCTAAATAAGGGTTGGACTGAAAACAACAGGACAGTAGATCTCCAGGAAGAGGGTTGGGCAGTCATGGTCTAGGAGCACAATAACTGTTTGTCAGAATCTGGGTTTCCATGGCCGAGCAGCCTCACACAAGCCTAAGATCACTATGGACAATGTCAAGCATTTGCTAGAGGGGTGTAAAGCTCGCTGCCATTGGATTCTGAAGCAGTGGAAACATGTTCTCTGGAGTGATGAATCATGCTTCACCATCTGGCAGTCCGGCGGATGAATCTGTGTTTGGCCAATGCCAGGAGAACGCTACCTGCCATAATGCATAGTGCAAACTGTAAAGCTTGGTGGAGGAAGAATAATGGTCTGGGGATGTTTTTCATGGTTCGGGCTAGGCCCCTTTGTTCCAGTGAAGGGAATTCTTAACGCTACAGCAAACTATGACATTCTGGACTATTCTGTGGTAACAGTTTGGGGAAGGTCCTTTTCAGTTTCAGCACGACAATGATTTAGGCACAAAGAACTGACTTCAGCCCCATCGAACACCTTTGGGATGAATTGGAATGCTGACTGCAAGCCAGGCCTAATTGCCCAACATCAGTACCCGACCGCACTAATGCTGCTGTGCCTGAATGGAAGTCCCTGCAGCAATGTTCAAACATCTAGTGGAAAGCCTTCCCAGAAGAGTGGAGGCTGTTATAGCAGCAAAGGGGGGACCAACACCATATTAATGCCCATGATTTTGTATTGAGATGTTTGATGAGCAGGTGTCCACATACTTTTGGCTATGTAGTGTACTTGGTTAATTCTCTGCCATGCCCCACAATAACCCTGGTCACAAGATGAGTGCTGAACTGGGGCCAAGTTGGGCCACATTTGGCCACTCTCTGTGTGTGTGTGTGTGACAGGTGAGGATAAATGCAGACCATTCACGTCATCACTAGGACTTGGGAGTAAGGTTAAACGTGTCTCCTAGGGTTTCCCGGGGACACATGCTGGAGAGAATAGAAGACGTCAGCTAATCATACCATCATGAATAACATCAAGTCGGCGTCTCGGAGAGGAGTGAAGAAGCCTGGGAGGGGAGTAGGCACTGCTTCAACCAACGTAACACAAGGTGCAGGCCCTACTAAGGCAAAAAATCTGATGGTCAGGTAGCCAGAAACTTACTAACTAGAAGTCAACCTAGATGTGGCATGTTCCCTGCATTGCTCGCAATAAGGAGAAATGACTAAATAACCTTCTCCAAAGTCATGGGTCAGACCTACTAGTTGCTTTGTTATTCTATCACTCTGTGTGACTTTAGCTTTAGCCATAATAATCAACTTTATAATGAACCAGTAAGGCCCGAGGGGGTGTGGTGTATATGGCCTATATACCTCTACTAAGTGTTGTTCTTATGCACGACGCAACATGGGAGTGCCTGGATACAGCCCTTAGCCGTGGTATATTGGCAATATACCAGAAACACCAGAGGTGCCTGCCTTATTGGTATTATAAACTGGTTACCAATGTTAAAATGTTTTTTTCATACCCGTGGTATACGGTCTGATATACCACGGCCTTCAGCATTCAGGGCTCGAACCACGCCGTTTAGAATGATGCATATGTGGGCAGTCCTACTTACCTCAGCCCCTTGGGTTCTTCAGATAGGATGGGTGACGGTGTGCAGAATGAGACCGTTTTCTACTCCAAGGCTGAAAACTACTGGAGAGAAGTGGCGCCCACCGTGGATGGCATGCTAGGAGGCTACGGCAAGATCTCGAACATTGACATTGACGGCTCCAAGAAGTTCCTGCAGAAATTCCTTGGTGTAAGAAACAGTTTCCAAACTTCTCTGTAGAAGCACACTTCAAGCACATCATGTTAGGCTATTTATTTGCATGCATACTTTGGGGGGGGGGGGGGCATGGCTTAAAACGTTTCAGAAAAATGATGGGCCAAGTATAGAGCATTGGCGTACTTCTTATGCAGTTATCTGGTGCTGACATGTCAAGAAACCCACTCTAACCTCTTCCTCCTGGCACTAAAAGCAGGGTGAAGGGAAGACCGGCAATGGCTGCGCCCTGGACTGTGGCGCCGGAATAGGACGCATCACCAAGCGACTGCTGCTGCCCCTCTTCAACACTGTGGACTTGGTGGACGTGACTCAGGAGTTCCTGGACCAGGCTAAGGTCTACCTGGGCGACGACAGCAAACGGGTGGAGAACTACTTCTGCCTCGGCCTGCAGGACTTTATCCCACAGGACAGACGCTACGACGTCATCTGGATCCAGTGGGTCATTGGTGAGTCCTCTCAACTCACAATTCAAAAAAAAAAATGGGGGTTAACTGACATACTGTAAGACAGCTCTGTCTAACTTGCTTAATTCTCAGACTTAATCATTTTTTATTTTGATTAGCTTTGTAATACAGTAGGTTCTGTATTTATTTTACTCAGGCATATTGCAATTCAGCTTTCAGCTGCAAATGTGTACAACATTATGCAATAAAACCAGACTGTTAAGCGAGAGCTAGCCGCCCTTCCCTCCTTCCCCTCACCTCAGGCCACCTGACTGACGACCACCTGGTGGAGTTCCTGCACCGTTGCCGCGGTGGCCTCCGCCCTGAGGGACTAATTGTCATCAAGGACAACGTGGCCTATGAGGGCGTGATCCCAGACGACGTCGACAGCAGCGTGTGCCGGGAACTGGCTCTGGTGAAGAGCCTGGTGACCCGGGCAGGCCTCACTATCGTCTGTGAAGAGCAACAGATGAACTTTCCTGACGAGATCTACCAGGTCCACCAGCTGGCCCTCCGATAGGGACAGAGATGGAGACGGACGGGAGTAGAGGTGTGGAGGATGGTTGCCAATGCTAAAATGCTGCTGCCCATGCTCAAGCCATGGGACCTTCATGACAAGCCTCCTGTCCACTGAAAGTTGGACAGTCCAGCTTAGTGTGTAGGCGTGTTTGTCTAATGGCGTATATATGACCCACTCTGTGAATACATCAGGTAGAGGTTTTATGAATCATTAGTGTAATTTACTAAAGGATAATTGTGACTGATTCTGGGATCACCCTTAGGAATTATGGATGTACTGTATGGGGGCAGATCAGGTAAGGCTCAGAAATGCAAATGCCTCTGAGTCAATTCTTTACTGGAGGACGAGTTACAGCACTTGAGTTCACATAGGACAGGGATGAGCAATTATTTTCAGGGGCATGTTCCATAGGGCACACAGTTTTGCAATGGAAACTACACAAAAACATATTTGGTCAAGTTCACGTACCTTATTGTAAATGACCCAGGTTCTCACTTTTGCCTAACGCACAATTCATTCATGTCACTGAATGCTCAGAGTATCTGGTCACATCTGTTTTCCCAAGTCGGAATTAGATCGAGCAACAAATCATCCCATCACTGGCATATATCCTTCCACATACCCGTTTAATTTATTCACAGTACCAAGAATACATAGATTGGCTGTTTGTAAGATGTGGCAAATACTGATAATTTAAGTACTGTATGTTTCCCATGAGTGTTTGAATGTCAAATTAAACAACTTTTCAGGAAATCTCATTGTTTTGTGGTTTAGGTTACTGGTTGTGGGGGTGTGATGAATCTTTGGTCTAGTAGTTTCTACACCTTTATTTACATCAAGATAGAATATATACATTGATCTAACCATTATCTATCTCAATTGGTCCACTAAAGGGACCCTATATTTGGGACAATTCAAATGTTAGGACCTTCAGTGTCTCAACTTAAAACATTTTTTTTTTTGCATCTTTATTAGCTGCAATTTTACAGATAGTATGTGCATGGCAGTCAAAGTAATGAATGTCGGACTTGGTCAAATACACTTTGGAAACATTTAATAGCACTGCAGTGTTGCTTGTAGTAGTGCAGTAGTATAGTATCTAGTAATATTTGACACCTATTTTCTAAGCTGATACCTAAACCATGGTACAGAAGTGGTATGGTGTTGAATTCCTCTGCAGTGAAGTCACCACTGATTGTCAAATGAAAGCACTTGGAGCAGTATACTGATAAAGCTTGCTGCGTTTGAATAGCACCACTCTGTAGCCATGTGATTAGGACCAGGTCTCGCTCTGGAATCGGCCTGTCCTCTCCATGGCGACCAGCATCTCGTCCGCCTCGGCAGAGGACACGCCCCCTTGGCTCTGAAAGCCCTCCTTCAGGGCGTCACACACTGCCGTCGGCATCTGTTTGGCGTTGCTGGATACGAATGATAGAAGATATGCATCAGTAAAGACCTAATCTGGGGCTGTGCTCATTAGGGCACACCATGCACATTTTGATTGGGAAAACATTCGGCTCTATTTCATTCCATTTTGTGTCTACTGAACACGACCAGGGTAAGATGCCCACACATTTACCAATGTAGCACACATTTCAGCACGATAAAGTACACTCACCCTGCGATGTAAAAGTAGCCGTTCTTATTGGCGATCAGGTCCCATAGCAGCTCAGCTTGCTCCTGCACACGCTGTTGCACATAAATCTTGTCTTCCTGCAAAAATCACAGAAACATACCCATCCATTAGAGTGAAGTGTGTGTGTGTGCGTGTGTGTGAAGCCTGGTCTACCTACCTGATCCCTGGAGAAAGCTGTGAAGAGTGTCAACTGCCCTGCTTTCTCCATCTCCTCCCATTCTGAGCTGCAGTAGAAATCCTTAGACTGGGACCGGCAGCCAAAATACAGCACATTGGCTGATATACAAGAGGAAAAACAGGATTCAATTTACTAACCGGTATACAAACAGAAGGGAACAAGTATAGCAACAAAGGTACAAATGTCTGTTACTAGGTAGAACACACATTGACTGACTCATACAGGAAATTATTGACGAGAGTGGGGAGAAAGCTATGGCTATAAATCATTGACAAGGCCATCGATGACATGACACCATTCACTCCTATGTGAAGAGTCGACAGCACGTTTGAAGCCCAGGAAGTCAGTTTTTATCTTGCCAAGACTGCATCTCAGAGACAACATGCGTAGTTTGAGCTACTCCAGGCTCAAGGTGCTGCCCCCTCGCATTGAGGATAAAAAATAAACTGAATGGAGCTAATCACAGACAAAATCCTAGAGGAAAACCTTGTTCAGTCTGCTTTCCACCAGACACTGGGAGATTAATCCACATTTCAGCGGGACAATAACATATAACACAAGGGCAAATCTACATGAGTTGCTTACAAAGACCGTGAATGTTCCTGAGTTACCGTTTTGACTTAAATCTATGGCAAGACCTGAAAATGGTTGTCAAGCAATGATCAACAACCAATTTGGCAGAGCTTGAAGAAATTTGAAAATAATAAATGGGTAAATGTTACACAATCCAGGTGTGGAAAGATCTTAGAGACTTTCCCAGAAACACTCACAGATGTAATTGCTGCCAAAGGTGCTTCTACAAAGTATGGACTCTGGTGTGAATACTTATGCAAATTAGATATTTCTGTATTTCATTTAATATATTTGCAAATAATCATAATATATATATTTTTACTTTGCCATTATGGAGTGTATTGTGTGTAGATGGGTAAGGCAAAAAAATATTTTTAATACATTTTGAATTCAGGCTATAACAAAATGTGGAATATGTCAAGGTGTATGTAAATTATCCTTAACTTCTCTGTGCGATTTTTAAATTTAAAAAATAGGTTGAAGGACATACACTACCGTTTCAAAGTTTGGGGTCATTTCGAAATGTCCTTGTTTTGTAAAGAAAAGCTAATTTTTGGTCCATTAAAATAACATGAAATTGATCAGAAATACAGTGTAGACATTGTTAATGTTGTAAATGACTATTGTAGCTGGAAACGGACGATTTTCTATGGAATATCTACATAGGCGTTAAGAGGCCCATTATCAGCAACCATCACTCCTGTGTTCCAATGGCAAGTTGTGTTAGCTCATCCAAGTTTAATCATTTTAAAAAGGCTAATTGATCCTTAGAAAACCATTTTGAAAGTATTTTAGCACAGCTGAAATTAGCCTTTTAAAATTATAAACTTGGATGAACTAACACACCGTGCCATTGGACCACAGGAGTGTTGGTTGCTGATAATGGCCCTCTGTACGCCCATGTAGATATTCCTTTCTTTTTTATCAGCCGTTTCCAGCTACAATGGTCGTTTACAACATGAACTGTATTTCTGATCAATTTGATGCTATTTTAATGTGACCCCAAACTTTTGAACGGTAGTGTAATAATAATATATTAGAAGTAACTATTGATACCATGATCGTCTGCGAAACATTTTTTTTTTAAATCTATACGAAGATTGGAAAAATGGCAATATTTGTGGCGATTGACTATAATGGGGGATCCTGTTTCCTGCTAACAATGCCTACAGTACCGCGGTCTGCCTTGAACTACCGTGCATTCAAATGTGGATTTTATTTTTAGTTAACTATTCAAGTCAATTAAGAATAAATTCTTATTTAAAATGACGGCCTACAAAAGGCAAAATGCATCCTGCGGGGACGGGGGCTGGGATTAAAAATATAAATATAGGACAAAACACACAGCACGACAAGAGAGACAACACAACACTACATAAAGAGAGACCTGAGACAACAACATAGCATGGTAGCAACACAAGATGGCGGCAGCAGCACAAAACATCACAAGAGTCACCACAACACTACATAAAGAGAAACCTAAGACAACAACACAGCATGGTAGCAACACAAGATGGCGGCAGCAGCACAAAACATCACAAGAGACACCACAACACTACATAAAGAGAAACCTAAGACAACAACACAGCATGGTAGCAACACAACATGGCGGCAGCAGCACAAAACATCACAAGAGACACCACAACACTACATAAAGAGAAACCTAAGACAACAACATAGCATGGTAGCAACACAAGATGGCGGCAGCAGCACAAAACATCACAAGAGACACCACAACACTACATAAAGAGAAACCTAAGACAACAACACAGCATGGTAGCAACACAACATGGCAACACAAGATGGCAGCAGCACAAAACATCACAAGAGACACCACAACACTACATAAAGAGAAACCTAAGACAACAACATAGCATGGTAGCAACACAAGATGGCGGCAGCAGCACAAAACATCACAAGAGACACCACAACACTACATAAAGAGAAACCTAAGACAACAATATAGCATGGTAGCAACACAACATGGCGGCAGCAGCACAAAACATGGTACAAACATTATCAAAGGCAAGAAGGTTGAGACAACAATACATCATACGAAGCAGCCACAACTGTCAGTAAGACTGTCCATGATTGAATGAAGAGATAAATTGTCCCGTTTTAGTATTTTTTATGCAGCTCGTTCCAGTCGCTGAGAGAGGGGGCAGTTCTTCTCCCCTGCTAGAAAGGATTGGGTCGTAATTGGGGCCATATTTAATTCAGTAAATGTACAGTGTTGTGATAGAGGAGCAATGTTAATTTCATTAACAAAAAACTATTTGCCAACCACCTATTTTTCCTGACAAACTAATGAACATATCGAGATGCCCTGAAAAAAACGATAACTTAATTTAAACCGACAAACAAATGTAACGAGACAAGAATTCCACGAGACTAATGGACAGTTAATGTGACGTGAACCTTTTCATCGATGTTGTCCAATCAGCATGGATGAAAAGTTATACCGGTATAATGCAATCCTCCCAGTATGAGATTAAAGTCCTACCGTATTAAGAAAATTAATCACGAAAGCTGTGCTGGAAGTTTCCGTACAATTTTATAAATGCCAACAGATAATTTGTTCGTTAACAAGGTGGGATTTTTTTGTGTTGGTAAAATGTATTATGCGAGAAATGGCGGTGGAAATGCCTTTAAGCAAAAATATTGAAATAATAACCATCATATCGAAGTAAACTTGGACTCAGGAAATGTTGTGTGGTCCTCTCACTACGACTCATCTGGAAAACATGCATGTTATTAGGCTACACATTCAATAAATTAGCTTTACAGGTTGGTCAAATTATACAGTGATCTTGATGCTCCTTTCAAATAAATATATATTTTTTAAAATACTTATTTTCCACCATAATTTGCAAATAAATTCATTAAAAATCCTACAAAGTGATTTTCTGGATTTGTTTTCTAATTTTGTCTGTCATAGTTGAAGTGTACCTATGATGAAAATACAGGCCTCATCTTTTTAAGTGGGAGAACTTGCACAATTGGTGGCTGACTAAACACATTTTTGCCCCACTGTATGTGCCAGCTATATGAAGGAAGTAGGCCTAGTTGGACAAGGCTATCTTAATGTGCACATCATGGACGTTACCAGTAAAATTGTGACTAAAAGTAGACTGAAATCTTCCAGAGTTTTAGTCGACTGATAATAACTAAAACTAAGGATGAAATGACTAAGACTAAATCTAAAATAACACGGTACAGGAGTGGTGAGTGGAGGGTAAAGCCAATCCAAGGGTAACCTCACCAGTCTTGCCCTGGGCTATCCTCTCCTGCAGAGCAGACCTGAAAGGAGCCACTCCCGTTCCAGGCCCAACCATGATCACAGGGGAGTAGGGGTCCTTAGGGAACTTCATACTCCCCTTCTTCACCCACAAAGGCACATAAACGTCCCCTGCAAAGTGGAAGAGTCAACAAATTGACTGATATGACAGCTGATATAGCTACTGTGTTAATACCATTTATTCTAATTGAATTTGATATCAATTCAAATACAATTTATAAGAGTTTATTTACCCAAAATGTGCTTGGCAAAACACTGAACGTTCAGTATCTACTAGCTACCTGCATACTGCATTAGAGTACCACCATTGCTAAAACCATGTAGTAGACAGTGCTAACAGACCTTGTGTGGGGTCCAGTGAGGCTAGCCAGGAGGAACACAGGCCCTTGCGTGGCAGGTGCATCTTGGTTTTGTAGTGCACCACAGCTAGCAGTATCTGGATCCTGTTGGGATGTGCCTGTGTGGAGAGAAAACGGAATGGTCCAAGGGCCAGTGTAGGTGCAGGTTTTTGCTCCAGCCAAACCATTAACAGTTCATTTAACTAACATAGTCTTGGTTGAAGATAATTAGTTGAATCCGGTGCATTAGTGCTTTGGCTGGAATAAAAGCCTGCACCCACAGCAGCCCTTGGGGAACATCATTGCCCAACCCTGACATGGGGCCTTTCAGTGCTGTAACCTCACCAGCAGGGAGGAGGCAATGGAGAAGGAGCGAGGCTGAATCTCAGGGAACAGGTCCAGTAGGTAGTCTACACTCAGCTCTGCTGTCGTGTGGGGGAAGTCGGTCAACACCTGAGGACCATGCACGCACACACACACGACCCCACAAACACACACAGGGAGTGGGAATCTGGACGCAGCCCTGTCGTATTGACCTTTGACCTGGCTCACCAAATCTATTGAACATAATATTGATTATTGTTGTAAGAAGTGGGATCAACTGAACTTCCATCCTGTGCCCCCAAGTGGCAGCATAATCACATCATTACAGGTCCCTCTAACCTCCAAGGCGGTGCGTCGCGGCCTGTTGCAGTAGGCATGCAGCTCGTCCTGGCCCTGGGCAGAGTTAAACTCAGACAGCTTCTCCCGCTCCATCTCATTGGTGGCAAAGGTGGCGAGGAGCTCGAAGAAGGAGCGACGAGGCACTGCCGCTATGTCCAGGAAGCTCTCCACCAGATGCCGAAACGTGCAAGGTTGGGCCAGGCGGGCTGGGACCGAACCTGGGGAGACAGGGGAGAGGGTGAGGGGGTAAAAGAGGGACATTATGTGGATGTGACCGTCTCTCACGTACACCAATACAGGCAGTCAAATGTGACAAGCACAAACCTGTGTCGCAGTTTGTGGGGCTGAGGGTGAACTGGCGATCAGGGTCCAGTCTCAGGAGCTGACAGAACTGCTCCACGTCCTCAGGGGTATTACAAGGTCTCATCATCACCACATCCCCAGCAGTGAACCTGCCAATGACACACACACACACACTTCAGTCAACCAGTTAAACATTATCATCTAAAGTCAAATCCTTTTTAAGCACAGTTTAACAACCTCAGAGCAAGATGGTTCACCATCACAAAATACATTTTAGACAGTTACGTTTCAAGAAATCGGTCAATAAACATGGTAGCAATTTCTTAAGGCACAGTACATTAGAGCACTCACTCAATATCTGAGCCTGTGATGTCAAACTCAATGTGTCGAACATCCTGAAAGTGGGAGGCGTGCGTAACCCTTTTATTGGATACCACCCTGCTTGGAAAGGTGTGTGTCTGAGAGGGCGAGATCGGCGGCTCTGGCACTCTTCGCCTATCCGCCCTATTCTCAGTGACGTCATCCAGAAATCTGAAAACGTACCTCGGAGGGAGTCTGTAAAACGAACAGCAGTAAGGGTACAGTTACAGTGCATCATGGGAGTTGGGCATATTCAGACATAATATTAGACACATTGATTTGTCAGCAGTCAAGTAAAGGAGACTAACGGTTCATCCACACTGATAAGACTCTGGCCTGCAGGTGTTGGATATAGAGCTTGCGTCCTCTCCCAGAATGACGTGAGCCAGGGGTCAATCACCCCATCTGCGCTGTTGAACACAATGGTTGAACAGTCCAAACGGTCAACAAAAGTTACGAGAATGAAGTGATATAATGTACTGACTTTACAGATTACAATATTGAGCCAACATGGCATTATGAAGAATACAGAGTATATAAAACCAATAGAGGAAAGACTTAACGGGCCAAAGACAGATCCCTGAGGAACCCCATGCAACGGTCTCTCACCCCAGGTCGTGCTGGTCATCTGCCAGTCCCACAGGCAGCAGCACACTGGCCCCCAGCTGCATAAGGCGCTTGTGAAGCTTCTTCGCCACAAAGTTGAACCTACAAGTGAAAATGTAATTGTATTATTCAAAGCTAGGGTATGTTATTTTCCAGATAGTGCCTCATACAGGGTACAGGGTACCGTTTCCATTTAAATTGAGTCAATGCGGGAAGTGACTTCACATAGAAGTCCACATAGAAAAACAATGGGGAAGTTTTGATTCATTAATCAAATTTCACTTAATCTCTCTTCCAGTCATTGACATGCGTGACGTGATCCATGTTTGGGTTGGTAACTCACTACCATCGTAAATCGATTTCAATGGTGTGCATGTATAGACAAAGGGATTTCAAATTATTTATGCAGTTGCGTTTTTGACGAAAGCCCTCACTTGGGATAGGAGGAATCACCCAAGCCCAGCACGGCACAGTCTAGGCGACACAGAGATCCAGCGGGGAGAGACTTCCTAAACACGAACCGCCAGAAATTCTGCAAAGGAAGTGAAGAAAAAATGATACACAAAAATGTCCAAGTCACTTTGGATGAAAGTGTCTGCCAAATGCCATATATTATTAAGTGCAAATTGAGATAGAAGCATAGACACAGCAGCTTTTACCACAGACACACACAGTTTTGGCACTATTATCTGATACCTTCATGTTGTCCGGTGGATCTCCTTGGCCAGTGGTGGAACACACGAATACAACCAGGGACTCAGAGATGAGGTTAGCCTGTTGAAGAAACACAACCCTCAGATGCATGCCAAATACAACACCCTCTTTAATTGAGCTGAGCTCTAACCTTGTCAACTTAACAAATCCTATTTAAAGCACATAGCTCAGCCTCAGAAATATCATAGCTATATACTGAGAATACCAAACATTAGGAACACTTTCCTTATATTGAGTTGCCCCCCCCTCAGAACAGCCTAAATTTGTCATTCCACAGGGATTCTCACCCATGTTGACTCCAATGTTTCCCACAGTTGTGTCACGTTGGCTGGATGTCCTTTGGGTAATAGACAATTCTTGATACACACGGGAAACTTTTGTTCATGGAAGACCCAGTAGATTTGCAGTTCTTGACACAAACCGGCACGCCTGGCACCTACTACCATACCCCGTTCAAAGGCAATTAAATTTTTTTGTCTTGCCCATTCACCCTCTGAATAGTACACACACACAATCCATGTCTCAATTGTCTCAAGGCTTAAAAATCCTTATTCAACCCATCTCCTCCCCTTCATCTACACTAATTGAAATTAATTTAACAAGTGCAAGTGACATCAATAAGGGATCTTAGCTTTCATCTGGACTCACCTGGTCAGTCTGTCACGGAAAGAGCTTGCCTATCTAAGGTCTTCGAAAGCCAAGTCAACAAACAGGTCACTGACCATCTCGAATCCCACCGTACCTTCTCCGCTGTGCAATCTGGTTTCCGAGCTGGTCACGGGTGCACCTCAGTCACGCTCAAGGTACTAAACTATTTCATAACCACCATCGATAAAAGACAGTACTGTGCAGCCGTCTTCATCGACCTTGCAAAGGCTTTCGACTCTGTCAATCACCATATTCTTATCGGCAGACTCAGTAGCCTCTGTTTTTCTAATGACTGCCTTGCCTGGTTCACCAACTACTTTACAGACAGAGTTCAGGGTGTCAAATCGGAGGGCATGCTGTCCGGTCCTCTGGCAGTCTCTATGGGGGTGCCACAGGGTTCAATTCTCAGGCCGAATCTTTTCTCTGTATATATCAATGATGTTGCTCTTGCTGCGGTGAACCCTGATCCACCTCTACGCAGACGACACCATTCTGTATACTTCCGGCCCGTCCTTGGACACTGTGCTATCTAAACTCCAAACGAGCTTCAATGCCATACAACACTCCTTCCATGGCCTCCAACTGCTCTTAAATGCTAGTAAAACCAAATGCATGCTTTTCAACCGTTCGCTGCCTGCACCCGCACGCCCGACTAGCATCACCACCCTGGATGGTTCCAACCTAGAATATGTGGACATCTATAAGTACCTAGGTGTCTGGCTAGACTGTAAACTCTCCTTCCAGACTCATATCAAACATCTCCAATCTAAAATCAAATCTAGAGTCGGCTTTCTATTTCGCAACAAAGCCTCCTTCACTCACGCCGCCAAACTTACGCTAGTAAAACTGACTATCCTACCGATCCTCGACTTCGGCGATGTCATCTACAAAATAGCTTCCAATACTCTACTCAGCAAACTGGATGCAGTTTATCACAGTGCCATCCGTTTTGTTACTAAAGCACTTATACCACCCACCACTGCGACCTGTATGCTCTAGTCGGCTGGCCCTCGCTACATATTCGTCGCCAGACCCACTGGCTCCAGGTCATCTACAAGTCCATGCTAGGTAAAGCTCCGCCTTATCTCAGTTCCCTGGTCATGATGGCAACACCCACCCGTAGCACGCGCTCCAGCAGGTGTATCTCACTGATCATCCCTAAAGCCAACACCTCATTTGGCCGCCTTTCGTTCCAGTTCTCTGCTGCCTGTGACTGGAACGAATTGCAAAAATCGCTGAAGTTGGAGACTTTTATCTCCCTCACCAACTTCAAAAATCTGCTATCTGAGCAGCTAACCGATCGCTGCAGCTGTACATAGTCTATCGGTAAATAGCCCACCCAATTTTACCTACCTCATCCCCAAACTGTTTATATTTATTTACTTTTCTGCTCGTTTGCACACCAATATCTCTACCTGTACATGACCATCTGATCATTTATCACTCCAGTGTTAATCTGCAAAATTGTAATTATTCGCCTACCTCCTCATGCCTTTTGCACACAATGTATATAGAATCTCTTTTTTTTCTACTGTGTTATTGACTTGTTAATTGTTTACTCCATGTGTAACTCTGTGTTGTCTGTTCACACTGCTATGCTTTATCTTGGCCAGGTCGCAGTTGCAAATGAGAACTTGTTCTCAACTAGTCTACCTGGTTAAATAAAGGTGAAATAAAAAATAAAAAACTGTTTTGTATATTCAGTGTATTCAGCTTTAACAAGGCAAGCAGATTCAATGGAGAATACTTATTTGTCATAGTAGTAGTGAAGGAAGTTTTAATTATTTTAATTATTTAGGCACTGTGTGGCTATTTTATCTCGCTTGCTAACTGACCACATTGTAACTGTCAAGAGCCTCCGCTTTCACTTGCATTCGCCTCCTTTGCGCCTGACGTCCAATCCGCTCAGCCGTGTCCTGGGCAGTGCCCGTCTGGCTCCCATATAGAATCAACAGCTTTGGGGCTGACATTCTCACTGTGGATAAAGATGGGCACTTAAATTATGATTCTTACAATATAGCAGGCTGTACACACTAATCCGACATGTTGGACCTACTGTAACAGCAGTGTGTCAAGACACACAGAACAGCTAACTTAAAGAAGCATCCCATTGATGGCCTACACAATGGACACTTGATATGATATTGACATCCTTGAAAATTAGCTAGCTGTCTTTAGTCTGTCTGGACTCTTTTGGCAATTTACTTAGGTATTGACAAATGCATATGTAAGTTGCACCCAAGGTTATCTGTTTACACAGCCTTAGTTACAATCAGACTCAGCACATGGTTATCTGCAGAATGAGTTACTGTTACAAAACTCAGCTGGAGTTTATCATGACCATCATGTGACTACAGGTAAAGTTTACTACACTACCTCCAGTGCCGTAAAGGTCCAGACCTCTTGGCCGAGACTGAGCTACTGTAAAGCAGGTTGACGTTTATTGTCATGAATCTAACCCTGGAGGCAGAACAGCGATTTTGGTAGATGGGCCAGCTGCAAATTCATAAAAATGCATCGGGAAAAAAAAAATTGGTCTTAGGGCTAGGATTGTGGTTAAGGTTAGGTTTAAAATCAGATTTTATGACTAGCTAGTGACCACTCTGCAGAGGGGTGGGTATAATTTGTGGAACGTTCCAAAAACTTTGTAAATAACAAGGTTAACAACAAACAACGCATACAAAGTTGTATAGCGGCAGAATAAGATACCGGGTATGGAGTGGACTACTTCATTAAGTTTTTCACTCACCACGTTTATACAAAAAAATGTGTGTCCTCACTCTGGTAGCCTATGGATAAACGTTAAGAATAAGCTACGTGTGAGTTGATGCCTATTCGGCAGCTAGTTAGCTAAGTGAATTGATCAGGCTACTTTGTATGCGTTGTTTGTTGGCAACCTTGTTATTTACGAAGTTTTTGAAACAGATCCCTGTTGGAACGTTCCACAAATTATACCCACTCCCCTGCAGAGCTTCCTCCAGGTCAAGATTCATGATAATAAATGCCAACCTGCTACTGTAAACCCAATGCGAGCAGGGTCGTAGGTCCGACAAAGGGCTGAAAGAGATAGGTGAAATTGATGGCAGATAATTCTGCTAACTGTTAGTTTCATTTAGTAAATTAGCTAACCTCTAGCTCTCGAGAATGGAGCCCAAGATGGCTTACAGTCTATTTGAATGGGCTAGCTAGCCTCTCGAGCAGTACCAGTGGCTAGTTAACTAACTAGTGGATACGTGACAGATCCCTCGTTCACGAAATACATCCATAAAAGCCGGATAACAGCCCTGCTCAGTTCAAGATGCTCACCTACGGTAGCTATAACAGATTATCCTAGGGGTCTTTGACAATCTCGAAAGTGAATCTAATAATACTGAAAAACTCCTTTCTTCGACTAGGACTACATTTCCTCCAGCGTGTTGTTGTGTTTGCGCTTTACGACTGCAGAGCTTGAGTTTTGATTGGTTCCTGGGCCATTTTACGACAGTAAGTTGACTAGTCAGCTGAGGCCATTCTACATTAAATGAAGGATGGAGGCATATTTGAAGTGTATCACTTGAACGTGCTGTTTGTGTGTGATGTTTCGCTAGACATAAAATACCCCCTGTATTTTTTTATTCGAAGGGTACGACACAGACTTCTAAACATGTTTTGTGGTTATAAAGAAGGGGATTTTCTGTTGCCTAAAGGCGGGTGAGTTTACAGAGAAAAAGTAAACGCATGTGCAGTTGTTTTTTATTTGCTTGCGAAGCGCATTGTCTTTTGATTGGATCATTCTTCATACACTGAGAAGTGGGAAAAGTCATGTTTTTTCATTGTAAACGTTGTTTCTTTTTTTAAACAATGTGTTACAATGTAACTAACAGTATCAACGTTTTATTAGGCTACAGACTATATTTAGGGATGCATGAAAATAATTCAAATAATTGAAAAGTAGTGCAGCAAGCCTAAAAATAATATAGAATTAAATAGTGATTTAGATATTTATCTCATCTTCCTCCCAAATTGTTTTGCAGTCCTTAACCACGTGCATTGGATACATCTTAACTATAATTTGTGATTCTGAAGTGGCTATGTTGAAACAGGGGTGCCCTATGGACTTAGTCAAAGGTGGCATTATTGATTTTGGGGAAACTAATTTGGTGGAATGTGTGAGAGCCTCATAGCTTGGGTAGGCTAAACAAACCTCCCCTGAAATATGTGGTGTATAATGTTTGTTACAACTTGCCTATATGTGTTCTTCCAAGAAGTGTCAACAGTGTTTCCCTTCAAATATTTCCAAGGGGAGTGCAATGAAAGCCGCCACATCAACATCTAGGGCCTCCTTTTAAAACAAAAACTATTCAATTTAAACCAATGGATTGTGTAAGGGATAATCAACAAGGGACTCTGGAAAATAATTAACTCCTAGCCCCTGGTTGATTATCGCTGACTTGGGATGTGACAGACCGAGGCTGAGAAGCCTGTCCCACCTATGCAATGGTAGGGAAAACAATGAATGGGAATATACCAATTAGACCACCTTTGCTTTCTCGCAATGTTTTCTGGTATGGCACCATAGCAGCATGGACCATACTGCTAAATGGTCCCTTGTCATTACTGTATGGAACCGAGAGGAGAGGATCAGAGAGAGATCTGTCTGGGCACACAATCTGTTTGCCAGCCAGCTCCTCTCCTACCTGCCCTCCCCTTCTCGGTGTCTTCTTCATCTGGCACAGGGCCTCTGTCAGAAGTTACAAACTGGCGACCATGTCTGTAGTGTGGCATACTGACTACCTTTGGTGGGAGTTCCATGGGTCAGTATGTTCTGTGTACATGTGTTCTTTGAGAGAGAACCTAACCTCATCCCTAGGCTATTGTGCACAGAGGTCTGGAGTGTGAGACTAGAGCGAACCTATCCTGTAAGTAAACATGGGGGGACTGGCTGCTTGTCTATTGGTTGAGTGTTGAGTTTATTTAACCAAAGGTTCACTGCTTTGAGTGCTGTTGTAGTTAAAAATATGTTTTAGCTTTCTTGAGGAAGGGGCCACCAAGGGTGGGTTAAATAGATGTCATGGGATGCTGATCTCTATAGAGAGTGGATAGGCTTGCCTGGGGATGTCGTGTTTATGTCATGGGATGCTGATCTCTATAGTAAGTGGATAGGCTTGCCTGGGGATGTCGTGTTTATGTCATGGGATGCTGATCTCTATAGAGAGTGGATAGGCTTGCCTGGGGATGTCGTGTTTATGTCATGGGATGCTGATCTCTATAGAGAGTGGATAGGCTTGCCTGGGGATGTCGTGTTTATGTCATGGGATGCTGATCTCTATAGAGAGTGGATAGGCTTGCCTGGGGATGTCGTGTTTATGTCATGGGATGCTGATCTCTATAGAGAGTGGATAGGCTTGCCTGGGGATGTCGTGTTTATGTCATGGGATGCTGATCTCTATAGTGAGTGGATAGGCTTGCCTGGGGATGTTGTGTTTATGTCATGGGATGCTGATCTCTATAGAGAGTGGATAGGCTTGCCTGGGGATGTCGTGTTTATGTCATGGGATGCTGATCTCTATAGAGAGTGGATAGGCTTGCCTGGGGATGTCGTGTTTATGTCATGGGATGCTGATCTCTATAGAGAGTGGATAGGCTTGCCTGGGGATGTCGTGTTTATGTCATGGGATGCTGATCTCTATAGAGAGTGGATAGGCTTGCTTGGGGATGTCGTGTTTATGTCATGGGATGCTGATCTCTATAGAGAGTGGATAGGCTTGCCTGAGGATGTCGTGTTTATGTCATGGGATGCTGATCTCTATAGAGAGTGGATAGGCTTGCCTGAGGATGTCGTGTTTATGTCATGGGATGCTGATCTCTATAGAGAGTGGATAGGCTTGCCTGGGGATGTCGTGTTTATGTCATGGGATGCTGATCTCTATAGAGAGTGGATAGGCTTGCCTGGGGATGTCGTGTTTATGTCATGGGATGCTGATCTCTATAGAGAGTGGATAGGCTTGCCTGGGGATGTCGTGTTTATGTCATGGGATGCTGATCTCTATAGAGAGTGGATAGGCTTGCCTGGGGATGTCGTGTTTATGTCATGGGATGCTGATCTCTATAGTGAGTGGATAGGCTTGCCTGGGGATGTCGTGTTTATGTCATGGGATGCTGATCTCTATAGTGAGTGGATAGGCTTGCCTGGGGATGTCGTGTTTATGTCATGGGATGCTGATCTCTATAGTAAGTGGATAGGCTTGCCTGGGGATGTCGTGTTTATGTCATGGGATGCTGATCTCTATAGAGAGTGGATAGGCTTGCCTGGGGATGTCGTGTTTATGTCATGGGATGCTGATCTCTATAGAGAGTGGATAGGCTTGCCTGGGGATGTCGTGTTTATGTCATGGGATGCTGATCTCTATAGAGAGTGGATAGGCTTGCCTGGGGATGTCGTGTTTATGTCATGGGATGCTGATCTCTATAGAGAGTGGATAGGCTTGCCTGGGGATGTCGTGTTTATGTCATGGGATGCTGATCTCTATAGTGAGTGGATAGGCTTGCCTGGGGATGTCGTGTTTATGTCATGGGATGCTGATCTCTATAGAGAGTGGATAGGCTTGCCTGGGGATGTCGTGTTTATGTCATGGGATGCTGATCTCTATAGAGAGTGGATAGGCTTGCCTGGGGATGTCGTGTTTATGTCATGGGATGCTGATCTCTATAGAGAGTGGATAGGCTTGCCTGAGGATGTCGTGTTTATGTCATGTGGGTCTGATATTCCCTGCTAGTAATGCACTTTATATTGCATTTAGCACAGAGGGCGAGGAAAGGTTTTATTTTGAAGAATGTAAGTAGTGTTTTTCTCTTTTCTAGTTTTTGGAATATGTGGAAAATGTTTTGCATTCTAGAGATCATGTTCATTTGTAGCCTATTGTCTGGTAGCACATCACATTATACCAGAAAAAACTTGTTCAACTTAACTTTCATGCAAACATTCATACTGGGCACTGACTGTCTATTATATTTTATGTTGATAATATTGGCTTCTAATCGAAATGTAATGTGAGCAAATTGAATCAATCATCTAAGCAAACAACTAGAAAGCTATGCTGTCTCTTCTCTCTACCCGGGAAGTAAAGTTAGGATGATAAGCAAGCTGTGATAGAATTGTTTACATCCAAACAGATACTAAGTGACTGAATGGTGATGATACAAATCATGATACAAGTATTTAACCCTGTGTTGATGCCATCATTGTCTCTGCTACCTCTTCATTGGGCTGTGAGTGGATTGCATTGTTTCGACTAGATTGTGTCATTCCAAGCTAAGCATTGTGATGAAGTGATCAAAACATACTCATGCTTGTGTAAGTTCCCACACATGCACACTAAAACTTGTATGTATGAACCCATGAGCACCAGCATGTCTTAATTAACCCATGAGCACCAGCTTAATGAACCCATGAGAACCAGCTTAATGAACCCATGAGCATCAGCATGTCTTAATGGACCTATGAGCACCAGCATGTCCATGAGCACCAGCATGTCTTAATGAACCCATGAGCACCAGCATGTCTTAGTGAACCCATGAGCACCAGCATGTCTTAGTGAACCCATGAGCACCAGCATGTCTTAGTGAACCAATGAGCACCAGCATGTCTTAGTGAACCCATGAGCACCAGCATGTCTTAATGGACCCATGACCACCAACATGTCTTAATGAAACCATGAGCACCAGCATGTCTTAATGAACCCATGAGCACCAGCATGTCTTAGTGAACCCATGAGCACCAGCATGTAATTGTGAACCCATGAGCACCAGCATGTCTTAATGGACCCATGAGCACCAACATGTCTTAATGAAACCATGAGCACCATCATGTCTTAATGAACCCATGAGCACCAGCATGTCTTAGTGAACCCATGAGCACCAGCATGTCTTAATGGACCCATGAGCACCAGCATGTCTTAATGGACCCATGAGCACCAGCATGTCTTAATGGACCCATGAGCACCAGCATGTCTTAGTGAACCCATGAGCACCAGCATGTCTTAGTGAACCCATGAGCACCAGTATGTCTTAGTGAACCCATGAGCACCAGCATTTTTTAATGGACCCATGAGCACCAGCATGTCTTAATGGACCCATGACCACCAACATGTCCATGAGCACCAGCATGTCTTCATGGACCAATGAGCACCAGCATGTCCATGAGCACCAGCATGTCTTAATGAACTCATGAGCACCAGCATGTCTTAATGGACCCATGAGCACCAGCATGTCCATGAGCACCAACATGTCTTAATGGACCCATGAGCACCAGCATGTCCATGAGCACCAGCATGTCTTAATGAACTCATGAGCACCAGCATGTCTTAATGGACCCATGAGCACCAGCATGTCTTAATGGACCCATGAGCACCAGCATGTCTTAGTGAACCCATGAGCACCAGCATGTCTTAGTGAACCCATGAGCACCAGCATGTCTTAGTGAACCCATGAGCACCAGCATGTCCATGAGCACCAGCATGTCTTAATGAACTCATGAGCACCATCATGTCTTAATGGACCCATGAGCACCAGCATGTCCATGAGCACCAACATGTCTTAATGGACCCATGAGCACCAGCATGTCCATGAGCACCAGCATGTCTTAATGAACTCATGAGCACCAGCATGTCTTAATGGACCCATGAGCACCAGCATGTCTTAATGGACCCATGAGCACCAGCATGTCTTAGTGAACCCATGAGCACCAGCATGTCTTAGTGAACCCATGAGCACCAGCATGTCTTAGTGAACCCATGAGCACCAGCATTTTTTAATGGACCCATGAGCACCAGCATGTCTTAATGAACCCATGAGCACCAGCATGTCTTAATGGACCCATGACCACCAACATGTCCATGAGCACCAGCATGTCTTAATGGACCAATGAGCACCAACATGTCCATGAGCACCAGCATGTCTTAATGAACTCATGAGCACCAGCATGTCTTAATGGACCCAGGAGCACCAGCATGTCCATGAGCACCAGCATGTCTTAATGAACTCATGAGCACCAGCATGTCTTAATGGACCCATGAGCACCAGCATGTCCATGAGCACCAGCATGTCTTAATGGACCCATGAGCACCAGCATGTCCATGAGCACCAACATGTCTTAATGGACCCATGAGCACCAGCATGTCCATGAGCACCAGCATGTCTTAATGAACCCATGAGCACCAGCATGTCTTAATGGACCCATGAGCACCAACATGTCCATGAGCACCAGCATGTCTTAATGGACCCATGAGCACCAGCATGTCCATGAGCACCAGCATGTCTTAATGGACCCATGAGCACCAGCATGTCCATGAGCACCAACATGTCTTAATGGGCCCATGAGCACCAACATGTCCATGAGCACCAACATGTGAAGTTCATAGGAGAATGTCAAATGAAAGCTACGAGACTCATTTTGAGAAGTTTTAAGGCATACACATGCATTTTCCAACCATTATCCATCCAAAAAAAATGGAATTAGGAAAGACTTTGATTTGTGGTCAAACAGATGGAAAAGGGGTCTCAGAAAACATCTACCAGGAAAAAGTCTGAAAAGGTGTTAGAAATGCATCAAAACACTGTTGAAGTGAAGACCCCTGCCAACTAATATCAACACTTCTATTTAGTTTTGGTGACATTATTCTGCCTTCTGTAAGTTTAACAAACATTGCCTTGTGCCTTGAAATTCTGTTACTGAAAATACACATACAGACATACTGAGTGGCACAGTGGTCTAAGGCAGTGCTTGAGGCATAACTACAGACCCGGGTTCGATCCCAGCCTGTGTCATAACTGGCCGTGACCGGGAGTCCCATAGGGTTGCGCACAATTGGCCCAGCGTCCGGGTTTGGCCAGGGGGGCTTTACTTGACTCCTCTCGCTTTAGCTACTCCTTGTGGCGGGCCAGGTGCCTTATAGGCTGACTTCGGGCTGTCAGTTGAACAGTGTTTCCTCCAACACATTGGTGCAGCTGGCTTCCGGGTTAAGCGTGCGGGTGTTAAGTAGTGCAGTTAGGCGGGGTCATGCTTCGGAGGACGCATGACTCAACCTTTCGCCTCTCTCTTGCCCATTGGGGAGTTGCAGCAATGAGACAAGATGACAATTGGATATCACAAAATTGGGGAGAAAAGGGGGTAAAATACAAAATGTAAAAAATAATAATACACACACACACACAGGGCCTTCAGAACGTATTCACACCCCTTGATGTTTTCCACATTTTGTTGTTACAAAGTGGGATTAAAATGGATTTAACAGCTGTGACACCTTAATTGCTTTGCACACCTTAATTGTACAACATTTGCACATTATTATTTTTCAAATTCTTCAAGCTCTGTCAAGTTGGGCTCCCGAGTTGTGCAGTGGTTTAAGACACTGCATCTCAGTGCAAGAGGCGTCACTGCAGTACCTGGTTTGAATCCATACTGCATCACATCCGGACGTGATTGGGAGTCCCCTAGGGCAGTGCACAATTGGCCCAGTGTTGTCCGGGTTTGGCCGGGGAAGGCCATCGTTGTAAATAACAATTTGTTCTTAACTGACTTGCCTAGTTAAATACAAATCATTGCTAGACAGCCATTTTCAAGTCTTGCCATAGATTTTCAAGCCGATTTAAGTCCGAACTGTAACTAGTCCACTCAGGAACATTCAATGTCGTCTTGGTAAGCAACTCCAGTCTGTATTTGGCCTTGTGTTTTAAGTCCTTGTCATGCTGAAAGGTGAATTTGTCTCCCAGTGTCTGTTGAAAAGCAGACTGAACCCGGTTTTCCTCTAGGATTTTGCATGTGCTTAGCTCTATTCCATAGTCCTTGCCGATGACAAGCCATGACCCTTGCCATGACCCAACATGATGCAGCCACCACAATGCTTGAAAATATGAACTAGTACTCAGTGACGTGTTGTTGGATTTGCCCAAAAAATAACACTTTGTATTCAGGACATAAAGTTAATTTCTTTGCCAAATTCTCTGCACTTTTACTTTAGTGTCTTATTGCAAACAGGATGCATGTTTTGTGCAGATGTCTGTCTTTTCACTCTGTCAATTAGGTTAGTATTGTGGAGTAACCTCTACCTGTTTTAAAGTCACCATTGGCCTCACGGGGAAATCCCTGAGCTGTTTCCTTCCTCTCAAGCAACTGAGTCAGGAAGGACTCCTGGATCTTTGTAGTGACTGGGTACATTGATACACCATCCAAAGTGTAATTAATAACTTCACCATGCTGAAAGGGATATTCAATGTTTGTTTTTTGCCATTACCAATAGGTGCCTTTCTTTGCGAAGCATTGGAAACCTTACTGCTTGACTGAGGGACCTTACAGATAGTTTGATGTGTAGGGTACAGAGATGAGGTAGTCATTAACAAATCATGTCAAACACTATTATTTCACACAGTGAGTCCATGGAATTTATTATGACTTGTTAAGCAAGTTCTTACTCCTGAATTCTAGGCTTGCCATGACAAAGGGGTTGATATCTTATTGACTCAAGACGTTGTTATTGACTCAAACTTTGTATTCATTTGGAAAACATCATTCAAATCAAATGTATTTATATAGCCCTTCCTACATCAACTGATATCTCAAAGTGCTGTACAGAAACCTAGCCTAAAACCCCAAACAGCAAGCAATGCAGGTGTAGAAGCACGGTGGCTAGGAAAAACTCCATAGAAAGGCCAAAAGCTAGGAAGAAACCTAGAGAGGAACCAGGCTATGTGGGGTGGCCAGTCCTCTTCTGGCTGTGCCGGGTGGAGATTATAACAGAACATGGCCAAGATGTTCAAATGTTCATAAATGATCAGCATGGTCGAATAATAATAAGGCAGAACAGTTGCAACTGGAGCAGCAGCACGACCAGGTGTACTGGGGACAGCAAGGAGTCATCATGTCAGGTAGTCCTGGGGCATGGTCCTAGGGCTCAGGTCCTCCGAGAGAGAGAAAGAACGAGAGAAGGAGAGAATTAGAGAACGCACACTTACATTCACACAGGACACCGAATAGGACAGGAGAAGTACTCCAGATATAACAAACTGACCCTAGACCCCCGACACATAAACTACTGCAGCATAAATACTGGAGGCTGAGACAGGAGGGGTCAGGAGACACTGTGGCCCCTTCCGAGGACACCCCCGGACAGGGCCAAACAGGAAGGATATAACCCCACCCACTTTGCCAAAGCACAGCCCCCACACCACTAGAGGGATATCTTCAACCACCAACTTACCATCCTGAGACAAGGCTGAGTATAGCCCACAAAGATCTCCGCCATGGCACAACCCAAGGGGGGGGGGCGCCAACCCAGATAGGATGACTACATCAGTGAATCAACCCACTCAGGTGACGCACCCCTTCCAGGGACGGCATGAGAGAGCCCCAGTAAGCCAGTGACTCAGCCCCTGTAATAGGGTTAGAGGCAGAGAATCCCAGTGGAAAGAGGGGAACCGGCCAGGCAGAGACAGCAAGGGCGGTTCGTTGCTCCAGAGCCTTTCCGTTCACCTTCCCACTCCTGGGCCAGACTACACTCAATCATATGACCCACTGAAGAGATGAGTCTTCAGTAAAGACTTAAAGGTTGAGACCGAGTTTGCGTGTCTGACATGGGTAGGCAGACCGTTCCATAAAAATGGAGCTCTATAGGAGAAAGCCCAGCCTCCAGCAGTTTGCTTAGAAATTCTAGGGAGAATTAGGAGGCCTGCGTCTTGTGACCGTAGCGT
This sequence comes from Oncorhynchus masou masou, assembly GCF_036934945.1. NCBI lineage: Eukaryota > Metazoa > Chordata > Actinopteri > Salmoniformes > Salmonidae > Oncorhynchus > Oncorhynchus masou. Next base: position 75,643,186 of record NC_088239.1, on the reverse strand, counting down.
ACGTGTAGGTATGTACGGCAGGACCAAATCAGAGAGATGGGTAGGAGCAAGCCCATGTAATGCTTTGTAGGTTAGCAGTAAAACCTTGAAATCAGCCCTTGCTTTGACAGGAAGCCAGTGTAGAGAGGCTAGCACTGGAGTAATATGATCAAATTGTTTGGTTCTAGCCAGGATTCTAGCAGCCTTATTTAGCACTAACTGAAGTTTATTTAGTGCTTTATCCGGGGAGCCGGAAAGTAGAGCATTGCAGTAGTCTAACCTAGAAGTGACAAAAGCATGGATTAATTTTTCTGCATCGTTTTTGGACAGAAAGTTTCTGATTTTGCAATGTTACGTAGATGGAAAAAAGCTGTCCTTGAAATGGTCTTGATATGTTCTTCAAAAGACAGATCAGGGTCCAGAGTAACGCCGAGGTCCTTCACAGTTTTATTTGAGACGACTGTACAACCATTAAGATTAATTGTCAGATTCAACAGAAGATCTCTTTGTTTCTTGGGACCTAGAACAAGCATCTCTGTTTTGTCTGAGTTTAAAAGTAGAAAGTTTGCAGCCATCCACTTCCTTATGTCTGAAACACATGCTTCTAGCAAGGGCAATTTTGGGCCTTCACCATGTTTCATTGAAATGTACAGCTGTGTGTCATCCGCATAGCAGTGAAAGTTAACATTATGTTTTAGAATAACATCCCCAAGAGGTAAAATATATAGTGAAAACAATAGTGGTCCTAAAACGGAACCTTGAGGAACACTGAAATTTACAGTTGATTTGTCAGAGGACAAACCATTCACAGAGACAAACTGATATCTTTCCGACAGATAAGATCTAAACCAGGCCAGAACTTGTCCATGTAGACCAATTTGGGTTTCCAATCTCTCCAAAAGAATGTGGTGATCGATGGTATCAAAAGCAGCACTAAGGTCTAGGAGCACGAGGACAGATGCAGAGCCTCGGTCCGATGCCATTAAAATGTCATTTACCACCTTCACAAGTGCCGTCTCAATGCTATGATGGGGTCTAAAACCAGACTGAAGCTTTTCATGTACATTGTTTGTCTTCAGGAAGGCAGTGAGTTGCTGCGCAACAGCCTTTTCTAAAATTTTTGAGAGGAATAGAAGATTCGATATAGGCTGATCATTTTTTAGATTTTCTGGGTCAAGGTTTGGCTTTTTCAAGAGAGGCTTTATTTCTGCCACTTTTAGTGAGTTTGGTACACATCCGATGGATAGAGAGCCGTTGCAGAGTTGTGCAGACTCAGGACAACTGAGCTTTGAAGGAATACGCAGATTTAAAGAGGTGTCCGTAATTTGCTTTCTAATAATCATAATCTTTTCCTCAAAGAAGTTCATGAATGTATCACTGCTAAAGTGAAAGTCATCCTCTCTTGGGGATGCTGCTTTCATTCCACTTTGCCATTATGGCCTATTGTGTGTAGGCCAGTGACTTTTTTTTTTCTCCTAAATGTAATAAATGAAATTCAGGCTGTGACGCGACTGAATGTGAAAAGGGATGTGAATACTTTCTGAAGACACTGTACATGAAGACACTGTACATGAAGACACTGTACATGGAGACACTGTACATGAAGACACTGTACATGAAGACACTGTACATGAAGACACTGTACATGAAGTCACTGTACATGGATTTAACAGAGTTTTGGAAAAACCTGGACGCATAAAAAAACAAAAACTGTTACCAAACTTTGCATCTGCCTAGTTCTTCCAGTAAATGTGTTTCTGTAAAATGTTCTGTGAAAATTGTTAAAAGTATTCCTTGTGCATAGTTGTGTGGTTTGTTAAACTTTTTAATTCAACGGTTTTTGTTTGGCATACATTTTTAAAGTGAAAAATCAGTCTCAGTGCAATTCTGATATTTTGGAATTACCCATATACAGTATCGTTGTGTTTGTGTGTTGACAGAGCAAAGCTAGCCTCTCTCTTTGATCTGGATCAGGCTGCAAGTCAGGGCAACGAGTCCTTCCAGTTCAGAGCCCCCAAACAGCCGAAGAAAACCCCCACCGCTCTGAGTAAGATACGTCTGAGGTCCTGTTTAAACACTGGTGAAATCCATTCTGTCCTTCCTCCCTTTGACGTAAACACTGATCCGACATGATTGGATAGAGGGAGGTTATGACTCCTCTAAACAGCAGGAAGGATGCATTTCTTCAGTATTGTGACTTGTACAGTTTAAACAGACTTCAGACCATGTGTAAACGCTAATGCAATTCTTCCAATACATCCATTAATGTATTGGTGCAAAAGTTCATGTTATGGAAGTGTTTAAATATGGTCTGCGTGGTTTTTGTTAACTCTGTGTGCGTTTTCAAAGGCCCATCTCCTCAAAAGCCTGCACCAACTCCTTCTGTCCTTTTGGCTACTGCTGTTCATGCATTCCGCTTGTGAGTATGTCCACCAACCAGCACCTGAAATCCATATCACTAGATAGAGTTGAAATGTCTTAGAGTTTAATGTGCATGTGAGTATGTCCATTATTAGTGTGCTTGAGGTGGTGCATGCGTGAGAGAATATGCATGTGTTTGTTGTTGTGTTCACAGGTCCTGTTTGATCTTGTCGTCATGGTTTTGTGTTTGCAGTGTGAATGGCCAGTACACAAAACAGGGGAAGGTGGGAGCTGCTATCCTGGGAAATCATCCAACCAGAGAGGTACTTGAGCTGTGAAGGATATGTAAAACTGGTTTCCATTAAGAATAAACAAACTCCAGGTGATGTGAAGAGGAAGTCTCCATCTCTTTACATTCAGTGCTTGGACTGAAATGGGTGCTGGTACTCATTTTGAGTGCTGTTTTTATTTAGATGCTGGAGCTCTGCAATGTTTTTAAAGTGAATAGTCTGTAAGAGGTGCCGGAACTCAAGCAGTAGAACATTTGAGGTGCTTGTGAGCTCCGCCCCAAGTCATGCACTGTTTATATTTAATCATAGGCTTTTCCAACTCAATTAATGAAGGTTCTTGTATTCTGCTCTAACCACTTAATAAGAAATATGTGACTCAGTTAATTGTATGATCTTGAGATACTGTTTTAGTGTAGAGTGAAAAAGGCTCAAGATAAATTGTTTTAATTTGTCTTGATACAGTAATAAATATATGGCAGTGATACAAACGTTTGTATAAAAAGGTTGTGTAAAACATAATGTAAACCTGCCTTTGTAACTACCACATAAATAAATGTTATTGTCAAGTGGGACCCAAGTGTATTCTGTTCATGCACACATCACGTTTGTGTTTGCCAAGTCATTTGTCTGTCTGCTTCATCTCGTCTTGATTGTTTTCTTCAGTACATGATCCTGCTTTATGGCAGCCAACAGAAACCAATCACAACTGCCAAGATCCATCTAGGATTCATCTTCACAGTGAGTAGTACATCTTCCCATGATGTGTCCATGCTTGTGTAGTTTTAACTGTGTGGTGTGTTTTAACTAGACTATATCAGTTTTAACGGTGTGGTGTGTTTTACTAGACTATATCAGTTTTAACTGTGTGGTGTGTTTTAACTAGACTATATCAGTTTTAACTGTGTGGTGTGTGTTAACTGTGTGGTGTGTTTTAACTAGACTATATCAGTTTTAACTGTGTGGTGTGTTTTAACTAGACTATATCAGTTTTAACTGTGTGGTGTGTTTTAACTAGACTATATCAGTTTTAACTGTGTGGTGTGTTTAACTAGACTATATCAGTTTTAACTGTGTGGTGTGTTTAACTAGACTATATCAGTTTTAACTGTGTGGTGTGTGTTAACTAGACTATATCAGTTTTAACTAGACTATATCAGTTTTAACTGTGTGGTGTGTGTTAACTAGATTATATCAGTTTTAACTAGACTATATCTGATTTAACTGTGTGGTGTATTTGAACTAGACTGTCTGATTTGCCTTCTCAGGTTCAGCCAGGTAACTATGGAACATTCTACGATGACCTAAGGCACAACTGGTCCCTGATGTTTGACTCTGAGAAAGCTGGAGTGGACTTTTGCAAAGAGGTGAACGACGGAAGTAATTTTTTTTCTCATACTGGACAGATATACACGGTGTGTACAAAACATTAAGAACGCTTTCCTAATATTGAGCGGCACCCCACCCCCTTTGACCCTCAAAACAGCCTCAATTCGTCAGGGCATGAACTCTACAAGGTGTTGAAAGCGTTCCACAGGGATGCTGGCCCATGTTGACTCCAATGCTTCCCACAATTGAGTCAAGTTGGCTGGATGTCCTTTGGGTGGTGGACCATTCACAGGAAACTGCAATTGTTGACACAAATCGGTGCTTCTGGCACCTACAACCATACCCCGCTCAAAGGCACTTGTCTCAAGGCTTAAAAATCCTTCTTTAACATGTCTCCTCCCCTTCATCTACACTGACTTGAAGAGGATTTAACAAGTCACATCAATAAGGGATCTTAGCTGTCACCTGGATTCATGTGTGCATAATGATTTGTACACTGTATGTAGAGCTCTATATATGGCTCTGGAAAAACAGATGGGTAGATGCATGGATAGTTTGTTTTATTGAGTTATTTGCACACAGTAAAAATCCATAGACTTTTTTAATGTTTAAATCTTTACCCACCATTACAGCTGTGTGTGGCCAGATGGAACAGTGAGACCACTGTAGATACACTACTGACCCAGGACCTGCTGTTAGGAGAGGGACAGGCGGTGGACTATGGTGACACGGTAGAGGTGGCCTTCACAGGCTGGCTTCTACAGAACCACAACATCGGACAGGTGACAAATAACTCAGAATACAGCCAAAATAATTGTGCTGTATTTGGAGAAAATCAACTGGTTCTGACAAAATTAATAAAGGCTCAGAAAAGCTCAGAGCATGGGGCAATTTGATTTGTGGCTTTATCATTTATTTATTTTTTAAATACAAAATATCAGAATATATTCAAACATTGACAATATACTGACATTCTAGATGCTTTTGATTTGATTTATTTGGATCTCTTTTAGTCCCCATTTGGACTAATCTTCCAAGAGTCCCTAAACATTAAAATACAATTTACAATACAAACACATTTCTACATATAACACACTATTACAAACATACATAATATACTAGCATAATGACCCAATAAATACTCAATCTAAAAAAATATTGATTCTTCATCTACTATAGTCCCACAACATTTATATGTATTATATTTAAAACGTTTTCAAATAATGTTTAAATTTATATATTGAAAGGTTTCTGGTTTGCTCAGTTAATTTATTAAATTTCTTTATTGCTCTAAATCAAAATGTTCTTTTGCCTATTTCTCTTTTCTGTCTGGACAACGCATAGATGGTGGACAATCTATTCCTAGTATTTATGGAATGTCTGTCTCTTAACCAACTGAATACCATTGTGAATAGAACTTGGCCGTTTTAAATTATGTATATTATGAAATAAAATAAGCATGTTTTTTTCAATTATCTTAATGATTGATGACCAACCAAGAACATTGCGCATGACTGCAACAGAAGAACCATATCTTTAAAAAATCCTTGCTGGATCCTATATTTTCACAATGCACACTTCCTCGCACGGTGCTCATTAGTTTACCTAATAAGCATCGTGCTGGCAGAAATTATGACTCAAACATTCTGACCAGTAGCTTAGCCTAGTATGGTCCTATACTCGTCATGTCAAACAGACTGACAAATGCTGATAATAATGAGAATAACCAGTCCATTGTACAATTTGGGAATTTAAGAGTCTGTGACTTTGAATGTAGAGATGATGAGAAGGAAGATTTCACCATTAGGATTTGGGCCACGGTATGGATTTGCAGTCAGTGAAAGAGTAGATATGAGACCAGGCCCCCACATCATAAAAGGAGACCTGACCCTCCTCACAATCCATAAACACCCCTGCCTTCTGTGGTGTGTCTCTCAGAAAGATGGGGACAGGGTAGGTGTCACTGGCTTTGTACTCACACCCATACCTCTGCATAGTCCAGTATCCATTCTGAGGCCTGTTGACAGACTCGCTGGCTACTCCTAAATCCTACTCAGTATTGCCTGTAACCATAACATTCATAGTAAAATCTCCCTGAAGAGAAGCCCTCAATTCCAAGGACATTGACAAAATAATCAAACCTCTCTGGGTGGTTTGGGAGATCATGTTCTTTTCTTCTGTTTTTCATTTGCTTCCCATCCTAGACAGAATGAGGTAAGGAGGTGCTGTATCAGGGTCCAGGGTCACATCTACTGCTGAATCCCCTCCAGCTCAACATCACCAAACCTCTTCACTTCACTCTTCAGTGTCTCCTCCAGCTGAGACACAGCTCTCCTCAGAGTCCCCAGACAGAGATCACTGTGAACACTGATCTCAGACCAGTCCTTGGTGGGTGGAGGGCTGCACAGGGATGGGAAGCTCTGGAGGAGTTGAAGGTGGCCCTCAGTGTGTGAGAGCTGCTCCAGCTCATTGTTTCTCCTCTGTAGCTCAGCGATTTCCTGCTCCAGCTCCTTAATCACCTCAATCAATGATTTCTACCTGGCTTCTCTCAATGGAGCACACCACAGCAGTGAAGACCTGCACGTTGTCTCTCTCTTTCCATTTCTCTTGCTGAGATCTGAGTTTGATCTCCTCAACCTTACTCTATCTTGTAAGCATCTTCTGGTCTACCTCTGCTATAACCTTTCCTAGTTTAGCCATTTTCTCACCCTACTCTTCTCTAGAGGGACAGTGTCATGTGGTCTGTTTTCAAGCAAAACACATGCAGACATGTCTGGTCACTTCAACAGAACAGATCCAGGAGTCTCTCGTGCTTCTTACGCATCCTGTCTTCCAGGTTCTCCACAGGGTCGATCAGCTTGTCTCTTTAAACCGGTGACTCTCTGAGGCTCCAAGTGAGTCTCACAGAAAGATGTCAGACACCAGGCAGGGCTTCAGGGACTTGAGCGTTGTCCCAGTACAGATGTCACAGGAAACTTCTAAGGGTTGAGCAGAGTTTTGGGCTTTCCCTTGGGTGAGGTCCTTGTTCTAGGCTTGTGGCTTTCCCTTGAACTGAGTAGCCATCTCAGAAATGAGAGTATTGATGCAAAGCTCCGGTTTCCTGTCAAATTTCTCCAAACACATGGGAGGCCGGCAAGGGTCACTAGTATCCCAATACTCTTTGATACAGGCCATGCAGAAGTTGTCCACATGGAATGGCTACTGGCTCAGTGAACACATCCAGACACGTAGAGCACAGGAAGTGCTCCTCAGACAGCAGACTGCCGGAGACGGCCATATCTAAACCGAGACCAAAGGTGAAACCATTATCAGTCAGTTCGAGATCATTTCAGTTTGAGTCAACATGGTACGATATTGCGATCCCTATGTGATCTGTACAAATCGTGACACATGGATCCTAACCAATTGTAAAGCATGGTTTTACCTTTACAGGGCAACATTGTGCACATCCTTAGATATTCATATTATGGGTCTTCATTGAAAAAACCCCACAAAATGCTATAGAACAGAGGGATGGGGCTGGATAAATTTAACCACCAAATTATATCTACTATATGGAAAAAAAAAACAAAAGGACGAGGTCAACATGATAGTTTCTAGACAATTTAAAGCTGTACATTAATGTATGTTTATGACATAGCTTACAAACAATGGAGTAAAGCAACCTTATATTTTGGGTTATGATCGAGTTATCATGAATCAGCACCCATAATGTATATAATTCATGATTAAAAAAATAGCTGTGTATATCACAGGGCCTTAAACATATGAGGCAAGCAATAGAGTTTAGGAAAATCTCACCTCTGTTGGGAATGTCTCTGTGCTTTCAAGAGGCCCAGATAAGGCTGACCCTAGTAAATGTTTTATCAGAGAGGAATAGACGAGGCCTATTAAATCTTTAGATTTACTTCTTTGAAGTGAAGTTTAATAGAACATTGTTGTTCCCACCCACTTTTCTCTTCCTTGAGCACTTCACCCTTTACATGGCTGAACGCCCTCCCACCTTGTTTACTATTGTCTGGAGAGAGTCTAAATGACATGGATTTTAAAACAAGAATTTTAGTTTGTTTTTCTTCCAGTGAATGTGTTTTGTGTGACTGTCCTATTTCTCTCTTTCTCTCTCTCACTCACTCACTTATCCTCTTCACAGTGCATGTCAATGCCAATTTGATCACCATTCAGCTGAATGTATTATATTGTTTTCTGTGTGTCAGATGTTTGACTCCAACGTGGGCAAAGACAAGCTGCTGAGAGTGAAACTTGGCACCGGCAAAGCCATTAAGGTAGGTTGTAGAGCAGGCTGGTGGGAGGAGCTATAGGACGACTGGCTCAATGTAATGGCTGGAATGGAACGTATGGAAACCACCTGTTTGACTCCGTTCCATTTATTCCATTACAGCCATTAAAATGAGCCCATCCTCCTATACCTCTTTCCACCAGCCTCCACTGGTGTAGTGGTCAACTCAGCAATATTACATAACCACACATAGTTAGGCAACTTCATGCTTACAGAAAAAAAATGAATGTTTCTCTCTCTCTCGCCTATCTCTCTCTCTCTTTAGGGATTGGAGGACGGGATGTTAGGGATGCAGAAAACTGGGCGTCGCCTCCATATTGTGCCCCCCACCCTAGGCTATGGGTCAAAGGGCATCCCCAACCACATCCCCTCCTCCAGCACACTGGTCTACAATGTGGAGATCCGCCGGGTGGGCGCACACACACTCACACATTCAGTTTCAAACCTCAAACAGTATCTCACTGTAGCCATGTGGAACTGTTTGTATACCAAAGCTAGAGGGCGTAATTGGCTAAAGATGGCTGTCTAGATGTTCTAACTCTGTGGGATGTATTTAGGTGAAGTTTGCTAAGGACAGTGGGTCGGAGCGACAGAGTGGGAGATTAACCACCAACTCTCCCTCCCCAAGTGTGGACAGTCTGGGCTTAGGGATGTCCCCTCAGTCTCAGCCCCCCAGCTCTATCCCAGCAGAGCCCAGGTATGTACCACTACCTTCACTGTTCCTCAGTGGGGGAGTTAGGAGGCTTTTTTATTTGGGGGTCAGATGTCAGGTTAACTATTTGACTTTTCTGCCAACAGGGGAAAGCCACTGAATGTGAAATCCAATTCAATAAATGAGCAACTGATGGTGAGTGTTATTTTCATTTAGTTGAACTTCTTTGCATGCTTTCACACACACATTTTCACTCACATTTGCGCACACATGCTCGCTCACTCACTCACCCACTCACCCACCCACTCACTCACCCACTCACCCACTCACCCACTCACTCACTCACTCACTCACTCACTCACTCACTCACTCACTCACAGTCAATCAGACACAATCTCTCTCAAACCGTATTATCTTACATACAGCTGTCGGATTCAGCCAAAGCCAAGTTGATCTCTCATATGGCCAAGATGGGTCAGCCCATGCTGCCCTTCCCAACAGGAGCCATCTCCGCCCAGCCAGACCACAGTGACTCCAAGACAGAGGTGGGCTCCATAGTGTGTGTGTGTGTGCACCTTCTGTTCTGTATAGAATTGTGCATTCCCACAATTCCAGCTTTTGACCAAATCAATGCTTTTACTTTGGAACCTGTTTGCCAGGTATGCTGGAAAAGGAGTACAACCTACAAACCGTTGTCACGTTTGACACCCATGACAGTGCCACTGACCTGTTAATATTCTACTGTATCTGTGTTACCCTGCAGGACCCAAGTGAATCTCACCCTTCACATCACTGTCTGTTCCCCCAGCCAGTCCAGATGTCAGCTGCACCCCCTGTACATGCAGGTAAGACCTCTCGTTCAGTGTCCATTTACATCCATGTGTTTGGTAGATCCACCAGTCATTTGCTTATATTCAGGGTTATATTTTCTGTTTCAGTGCCTGAGGTCGTTGTGCCAACTGCTGCCCAGCAACCAGTGTTTATGGAGACAGTGGTCCCACAGGCTGTGGACTGTGGTGAGAGCAGTCATGCCTTCCAGGTATTGAATTTGAATTGAATAACCAATATTGATCTCCAAAGGGGAAATTTGAAATGATACAATCTGCTTACCCCCCCCCCCTCACAGCCATACCCATCCTTTCAGTCTGCCTTTGGTCCGTCCTACCTTGGTCAGTTCCACCCTCATCATGCAGTTTCATACCAGGGTAATGAAAATACAATTTTCACTGTCACCTTGTCTAAGTGCAGTATAGCAGACATACTATTGTAATATGTTTTCAAGCTTTTATCTAAAACAACATTTGACCCGTCTAGCACCTAGTGATGTCCCTTCCTTGTTGATGACAGAGGTGCGACAGCACAACACTGAGATCGGACAGGCTGTGGGGAAAGTGGCAGATAAAATCAATTTGTTGGTCTCCAAGGTCAGCAGTGGACTTGTTTGTAGTTCTGGTAACACTTTCTTGTATTGCATTGTTTTGCGTATGACCTCATCATTCCTTTTAATCTCTTAATGATCCTGTCAAACTGAGACATTATAAGGGCTCATAACAAGTAACTAAGCATTGTAACAGTTTTAAGCCATGTTAACATATTTTATACCAGGTGGATGAGCTCCAGAAGCATGGTGGCAGCAACTCTCTGGGTCTGTCCTCGGTGTCCATGGAAACAGCCATGATCCTGCACAACATCCAGAGAATCACCCAGGTCAGTCATCTGTCCTACTAATCTACAGTGTCCTCCTCCTTTTCTGCTCTCCCTCATTCTGCACTGGTGTGGGGAAAAGGATTCTTGTCCTGGTCTACTGTCCTTCAACTGCACTGGTGTGGGGAAAAGGATTCTTGTCCTGGTCTACTGTCCTTCAACTGCACTGGTGTGGGGAAAAGGATTCTTGTCCTGGTCTACTGTCCTTCAACTGCACTGGTGTGGGGAAAAGGATTCTTGTCCTGGTCTACTGTCCTTCAACTGTACTGGTGTGGGGAAAAGGATTCTTGTCCTGGTCTACTGTCCTTCAACTGCACTGGTGTGGGGAAAAGGATTCTTGTCCTGGTCTACTGTCCTTCAACTCCACTGGTCTGAAAAAAAAGATTCTTGTCCTGGTCTACTGTCCTTCAACTGCACTGTTGTGGGGAAAAGTAGGACGGGTGAAAGCAATTACCTGATAGGCATTGACCATTGCATGGAACGGCATAACTTCTCCATTTGGGTTCCACAGGAGAACTTGTTTCTAAAGAAGGAGGTTCTGAAGAAGAGCACCCGAGTGGAGGAGCAGAACTGGAAGATCAGAGAACTCCTCGAGCAGAACCAGAGGTTTGAGTGTACAGTACTGTGTGTGTGTGTGCTTGTTCAATGAGTTCTGTAGATTTAAATACAAATATATATATATATATATATAATATATATATATATATATATATATATACAGTACCAGTCAAAAGTTTACACCTACTCATTCAAGGGTTTTTCTTTTATTGTTACTATTTTCTACATTGTAGAATAATAGTGAAGACATCAAAACAATGAAATAACACATATGGAATCATGTAGTAAGCAGAAGAGTGTTAAACAAATCAAAATATATTTTATATTTGAGGTTCTTCAAAGTAGCTACCCTTTACCTTGATGACAACTTTTTACACTCTTTGCATTCTTTCAACCAGCTTCATGAGGAATGCTTTTTCAACAGTCTTGAAGCAGTTCCCACATTCTGAGCACTTGTTGGCTGCTTTTCCTTCACTCTGCAGTCCAACTCATCCCAAACCATCTCAATTGGGTTGAGGTCGGTTGATTGTGGAGGCCAGGTCATCTGATGCACCACTTATCACTCTCCTTATTGGTCAAATTTCCCTTACACAGCCTGGAGGTGTGTTGGGTCATTGTCCCGTTGAAAAACAAATGATAGACGTATTAAGCGCAAACCGGGTGCGTATCGCTGCAGAATGTTGTGGTAGCCATGCTGGTTATGTTTGCCTTGAATTCTAAATAAATCATTGACAGTGTCACCAGCAAAGCACCATCACACCTCCTCCTCCATGCTTCACAGTGGGAAACACACATGTGTAAATCATCCGTTCACCTACTCTGTGTCTCAAAGACATGGCAGTTGGATCCAAAAATCTCATATTTGGACTCATCAGACCAAAGGACAGATTTCCACCCGTCTAATGTCCATTGCTCGTGTTTCTTGGCCCAAGCAAGTCTCTTCTTATTATTGGTATCTTTTAGTAGTGGTTTCTTTGCAGCAATTTGACCATGAAGGCCTGATTCATACAGTCTCCTCTGAACAATTGATGTTGAGATGTCTGTTACTTGAACTCTGTGAAGCATTTATTTGGGCTGCAATTTCTGAGGCAGTTAACTCTAATGAAGTTGTCCTTTGCAGCTGAGGCAACTCTGGGTCTTCCTTTCCTGTGGCGGTTCTCATGAGAGCCAGTTTAATCATAGCGCTTGATGGTTTTTGTGACTGCACTTGAAGAAAATTGCAAAGTTTTTGACATTTTACGGATTGATTGACTGACCTTCATGTCCTGAAGTAATGATGGACTGTAGTTTCTCTTCGCTTATTTGAGCTGTTCCATAATATAGACTTGGTCTTTTACCAAATAGGGCTATTTTCTGTATAACACCCCTACCTTGTCACAACACAACTGATTGGCTGAAACGCATTAAGAAGGAAAGAAATTCCACAAATTTTACTTTTAACAAAACACATCTATTAATTGCAATGCATTCCAGGTGACTACGTCATGAAGCTGGTTGAGAGAATGCCAAGAGTGTGCAAAGCTGTCACCAAGGCAAAGGGTAGCTACTTTGAAAAATCTAAAATATATTTTGATTTGTTAAACACTTTTTTTGGTTAGTACATTATTCCATATGTGTTATTATTCTAGAATGTAGAATATATATATTTTTAAATCCTGGGTAGGTGTGTACAAACTTTTGACTGGTACTGTATGAAAATATTTTATTTTAACAGGAAATATATTACAATTCATACATATCACAGTCAATTTATTTATAATTTACCAAGGAAAAGGTTTGGAAACCACAGTTGAAAAAAATAAACATACTCATAGTTTACATGTACACACATCAACACCTCCGCCTCCATATGATTCATCTCATGAAGATAATGTAGAACTCTCATTATTTACACCAATAGAAGTTTGTCCCTAAGGGTCCACCGCCCTGCAGCACCCCAAACCTAACACACCCACACTTCAGGATCTTAGTGAAACATGTGTACTAGGCCAGAGCCAGAGTGACAATCCACAGGACGGTAGACCCCCGGGGCCAGGACAGAGCGGCCTAAAGAGGTATCCACCCTGACATGGGTATGTTTTTAATACCGACTCCTTTTGTCTTACGGTATTCAATACAAGGCCTCCACACCTTATGAAAGTCACCTGGTATACTCTTAATCTGGTAATAAATCAAATGTAGTGGGTCATGGCATTTCTACCTACCCATTGTGGGAGGATAACCAGCCTTCCAATTAATGGCAATGCATTTCTTAGCCGCTGTGAATGCTAGGGTAAGGTTACACAGTATATACAAACAAATAAAACAACGGGAAGATAGAATGTGAATCTGTAGACATCCTGAACTATAAACAAGATGGTGTGTGTGACAGGTGTATGGAGCAGAGTGGTTTACTGTTGGAACAGAGAAAAGACGTGCTGAAGACCAGCAACCAACAGGACCAGGCCAGCCTGCTGGAGGCAGAGCAGGACAAGGTAGGAAAGAGCAGAGGAAACTTACTACACTCACACAGCGCAGGAGAGGGAGAGTCTCATTTGCACACACACTTAAGTCCCTCCCCCCACCTCTCTCTCTGTCTCTCTCTCCATCTCAGCCGCACCTGACAGAGTACCTAGCCGCCTCCTCCACCCTGGTCTCCAAGCTTCAGCTGGAGTCGTCCTCTCTGCAGAGCTCTGTCTCTGACCTGCAGACCCAGCTCAGCCAAGTCCTGCAAGACCGGGACAGCCACTGTACTCAGTTCAGCTCATTAGAGAGACTAGTAGAAGGTACAGGACTGGCAGAACCACTGCACTTGGATCTGCTTATTTGAGAGACTACACAATTTTGAATATCTTTTGAGTTGTGTCCAGCGTGCTGGGTGGGCAGGGTTTAAACTTTTGGGAATGTTCTATTGGGTCATTACACCATGCTAACTAAAGAGGTGTGTGTGCATACAGGGCTAAGGAAGGGGGAGGGGAGGGTGCAGGCCCAGTGGCATGCAGAGAAACTGAAGCGTAAAGAGATGCAGCTGACAATCGCCAACACAGAGGAGGAGCTACAGGACCTGAGGGCTGGGAAAGGCAACCTGGACAAGGTGTGTGTGTGTGTGTGGAGACGAGCAGGCGGGACCAATGGGTATTATCAGGCTGCAATACCACTGTCCCACATGGTGCCAGTATTCTTCTAATAAATGTTTGGTATAAAAAATAATCCCCTGACATTTCTTCTATAGAATATAGTACACTTACCCAATTCTGAATATACCCCTTGTTCCCAAAGTGTGCTCCCTTTCACTCACTCCTCCTCATTCATACTAATCCAATGCTTTTAATTCATTGAGTGGGAAGAAGTATAACCTCTGTCGGAGTCCCCATCACACTTCACAGAAGAGAATGGGAATTAGACTTTGGTCTTGATCTTGTAACACTGTCGGTCTCTGTCAGATGCTGTCGGAGAGGAAGAGGACGTGGCAGTGTGAGCATCAGCGTCTGTCTGAGGAGTTGGAGGAGGCGAGGAGAAGCAGCCAGAAGGAAACCGACCACCTGAGGGCCAGGAGAGGAGAAGTAGATCAGGGGGAACAGGTATATACACACACTCTCTCTCACACACGATGATCCAGACTAAATACCAGCCATATCAGTTGAAATGTTGCTACATACACAACATTGTTATTAATCATTAGTTGCATATAATAATGCTTAACATTATGTAAAGCATTAAACCTGCAGGCTTTAAACGTGTGTTTATCTAAAGGTGGTTCTGGATATGGACTGGCAGCAGGGTGGGTATGAGAAGGAACTACATAGCCATGAGCTAGCAGAAATCACACAGCAGAGAGACATTCTGGCCAGGACACTGTCAGAACTACAGGAACAGGTGAAGGACATACTGAGTGTACACACTCCCTAAACATTAGGAAATGTAAACGATTCAAACAGTTGAATTCCAATGCTCTCTCGCTCTCAGTATATGGCAGCACAGAGCAGGGCAGAGACCACCAGGAAGCAACTAGAAATGCTATTGGTTGAGCAGGAGAAGAGGCATGCCCAGCAGCCCAATCAGGATGCAATGGCAGAACAGGTAAGTGTTCCAAAATTCACCTCAGACTAGTCTGTACATGATTGGAGTAGTGTTTCTTAATCCTGGTCCTGGTACCCACCATTTTAGTGTGTCCCTAGCACTATACACCTGATTCCACTAATCACCTCATCAAACCTTTAATTAGTGGAATCAGCTGTTTAGTGCTTGGGCAAAAACTAAAATGTCCCCAGAAATACAGGAGTAGAGAAAGCAGTCTTTGGGTGGGTGTTTAATTTTTTTTACATCTACCTTTGCTCTAACAAACTACTCCAATGAGCAACACCAAGAGAAATTGACTTCCAGCTTCTTTATTGCTCTCATTCCTACCTCTCTCTGATCAGTGATTGTTTCAATGGTTTACGTGTGTTCCCTCCAGGTGAAGAGAGTGATGAACGGAGTGTTCCATTCTCTGAGAGGGGAGTTTGGCCTGCACCAGTCATACCAAGGAAGCGATGTCCTAGGAGTCATGCTTAGCACCATCAAGGTACAGTGCAACCAATAGCTGGTGTTTCCATTTCACATTGCCCTGCAGATAGTAAGGCTGCACCAACAGTTGATCATCGCTGCTTATGGGTGGTGCCCATGTTAATCCTTTTAACACCATGGGTTGTCCTGCACCAGTCATTTGAATCCAGAGTATGACATTGAGCATGTTGTTAATGTAAACAAGGAAAATACATTGTGTTAACGCTCCCCGTCCTACAGAGTGTCACCCTGGATCTGCTAACAGCCCACAATCCAGAGGAAGAAGAAAAGGTGGAAGAGGAGGAGAAATGGACAAAAGCTGTGGAGTAAAATAGGAGGGATGATGATGATGATACAGAGATGAATCGATCCAATGGATCAATACAAGGAAAAGAGGACAGTGGAGTTACTCAGACAGCCTGGACCTCTATTGTTCGGTCCTTGTGGTCTGAGGCTCAAGTGGAGGAAGAGTCCATCAATTCGGAAAGGCCTAGAAAACAAGGCTGAAGACACACCAAGTACATCCAGAGAAGAGACACCTTCTAAGGCTTGGACTGGCTCAGAGAATGGCCCAATACCATCATCTCTCATGGTTCTTATTGAGGAAATGTCTTGTCAAGTACAGCCTCTTGCAGTCCAAATTGACCAATCAAAGTAGATGGAAGTTGTACCTCCCCCACCGTTGTTTAAAAAAAAAAAAGATTTTGGAAGCTATACAAATGCATTTATTAATGTCCACATTTGTTTTATACCATGTTTATTCATTAAAAAAAAAAACTATAACGACGCTGGGCCAATTGGGACTCTCAATCACAGCCAGTTGTGATACAGCGTGGAATTGAACCAGGGTCTGTAATGACGCCTCTAACACTAAGATGCAGTGCCTTAGACTGCTGCGCCACTCAGGAGCCCCTATTAAACACCTTATTTTGGTTTGAGTTAACAATATTAACTTTTGAAAGTGAGATTTTCTTGGACAGTATAACACTGTATGTTCTGGGCAGCTACAAAATATTTGTTTTACAAGCCTCATCCCTACAACTTCATAAAACATTTTTTTTTTTGTCTTGTAGTTCAGGAATGCATGTCTGAATTAAATGATCAAAACGAACTTTCGCATGTTTGATTTGCGACCATAGTACTATCAAAATGTAATTTACATTTTATTCAATAAATGTCAGTGCATTAAACGACTAAGATAATGCACTGTCAAATCACAAACCAAGAAAATGGTAGAGCAGATTTTATTTGCATAGGGTTTTTCCATCAAACTACCAGTGAAGAGAAGTGGCGGTAACCGTTACTCCACGTATCCTGCAATAACATTGTCATAAAGTGACAACATGCATGGCATGAAATAATTCAATATAAGCAAGGCTACATGAACATGCCTTCTTTTAATGCATGAATTCCTATGGTCATTATAGCAGGAGTGTTACCTAAGTGATGACAACCCATTCTTACCAACACTGGAATGAAAGAAGTATACATTAAATAGACTGAAGTGGTTTAACATCTAGAAAGTTCAGCATTTAATGCATAGAAGACCGAGAGCGATGCAGGCATAAATCTGAGGCTGGAGGCCTGACCATGTGATACTCTTAAATTAGCAATATGGTTTCCATCGAGGCTCGGTGGCAGGCTTTGCCCACTGCATCAAATGACACCCACATATGATATTTTATCTGCCCATTTCGTTTGTTCAGTTTCCTTCCAATAGTGTATATCAATCTAAGCAATTAGTAAATATTAAACAGGTGTGTGTATAACATGCTATTATATGCAGTGTAACTATATTTGACTGCATACAAATTAAAGGATATATTCTATACATTTTTCTGTATATATTTACATTCTAGAGCAGCTTTAAATGATCATGTAGCTGACACTGATACTCTTTTCACACAAGTTTGCCAAACCAAACCAGAGATTTTCTTATGACATGGTAGACGCCTAACCAGACCAGGCCCCGGGTTTTCCCGATAGCGATGCCATTTAAGTTTACGAATGTTTTTAACGATGGATCGTTCCTATAACAACCGAAGAAATCTCATGTTTCCCAAAGCACTACATTGGGAACATTCACTTAGTGTGGTGTCGAAACAAAGGCAGTGCTGCCCTTGGATCAGCTTTCTCCATTCAAATTGTTCCACAATACGACGACGGAACAGCTCCGAGATATCACCATATGGCTGCAAATATTGAGACGGCGTATTCCATTGCTGAGGCTATCCTATAATGCACCGTCGTAGCTTTGGAACATCAGTGCGCACGTTATACATCCAATAGAGGAAACTTAGACAGCACTAAAATGAGATAAATATAACTCGATGGAATTAACATGACATTGATTTACATATTGGCCTATGTAGCCAACACATCTCGGTTTTTAATTTGTATCATTCGCTTGTAACAATTGCAAAGACATTGGAACTTTGTATTTGTAGTTATCGGCGGTCACAGGTAAACATCCGTAGATCGTGTATAAACTGAAAGGGCAAAAAAATGTAACGACGCACTTAGCTGTTCTACAAGTGGTCTGAGGCTACCGTTAAATAACACGCGTTAAGTGCATCTTTAGTAACGGTGGTTTTGGGAAACAACGCTCCTACGAAGGTTCTTACGATTCACTTAGCCACAAGATGATTTTGGGAAACCGGGCCCAGCCCAGATCAGCTCGGCTCAGTGCGTGAAAAGCCATTGACAGTACATATAGGTGATCTACTGTGGCAAATGCTAGGAGAGAGTATGATAGCGTCTATTGAACCATCCAAGAGAATACATTCAGAAGCTGAATACACACACAAGTTGAAAGTGATCACATAACCAGCTAAGGAACATAACACTTACATCACCACATTACAATTTCAATTGAATATCATTAAATGTCTTCATATTCAGCATATTTTTAACACTCAGATTGTTTGATGGTATCATTCCGTACAATATGAGTTTCCTATAACCTGTAGCATGCTATGTTTACAAATGACTATAAGAGCACTTGAATGGAGAAAGAGAGAGAGATCAGAAGTGTCATTGGTTACCATTGGATGGATGCGCATAGATATGTATGATGATTCATTTTAAAGGGTGGCCAACCACTATTTCAACTATGAAGAGAGGAGTGAGCAAAGGTACAGTCCCTCAGACAGTTATTTCACTAAGGCAAGACATCTATCCCCCACCACACCTAACAGTCATTGATTGACCTTGTCCCTTTTGGGTCACAAAATGTGAATAAAAAAAGTGACTTGGTTGACAGAGTTAAAGATGAGAAAACAGGCTATTTCCTAGACTTGTATGATAAAAGTTGCAGATATTGCCAGGCATAAGACGAAGTGAGTGCTGGAACAAAAGCCTGCAGGTAGAGTGCTTGTGGCTCTCCAAGGCCACATTGAGGCATCAGAGGGTTGGAAAGAAGGTCCCTTTAGCCGTGGTAGAGGCGTAGGTGCTGGGCGATGTTGCTGCGACACAAGGGGCAGGTCTGGAGGGCATCGCTGCACATCTGGCAACAGCACACGTGGCCACAGGGCAGGAAGATTACCTGAGACTGAGAGAGACACACAATGAGAGGGAGACAGAATACAATAACTGGAGTGTCTGAATGTCTGCCTGCTTACCACTGTCTCCATGCACACCACACACTCTGAGCTACCCGGGCCGTCTATGAGGCTGGGGGCTGAGGGGTTGATGGGGGTCAGTGGAGGGGTGGAGGTGGGTGTCTCGCCGGGGGCGCTGGGCAGAGAAGATGGTGACAGGACAGCTTCCTCTTCCTGAGGATCGGCCTTGCAGGCCCCTGGGGGAGAGGGAGAGAATTAGGTGACACAGTAATGGATCAAAAATGCATTTGTAGCACATTCTATCACCCAATAGTGCAGTAGGTGACTTGTTTAAAGCAGAGTGTGTGCGTACCTTCAGAAGGCGTGGTGGGCTGCTCCCTGGCCCAGTTGAGAAGAGCCTTCTGGATACCCATCTCATTGATTCCCAGCTGGGAGAAAAGCAGGGGGGGGACACAATCATTTGAACACACTGACATTAAAAAGGTGCAACAGAGCGTCTGCTAAATGACTTAAATGTAATGTAAAATGTAAACACATTGTTTTCTCCAGAAAATGTTTCAAAATTCTACACTGTTCACTCAACTTTAGTTTGAGAGAACAAGCACTGAAGTGTACGATCTAAATCGCTGTGTAATATCTTTTAAATAACAAAAGTGTTTTTACAGCTCTTTGAAGCTGGTGATCCAAAACCAAAAGTTGCTTTCAGATTTAGTCCACCAGCTTTAAGCAGCTGTAAAAACACAATTTTTGTTATTAAAATATGTTTCACAGCGATTTAGATGGTACAATGACTCCCTACACCATTCTGTGATCGTTTTCTCACAAACTGAAAAAACAGTCTAGAATTTTAGCAACCAGGAAATTTCAAATTCCACTAGATAACACAGCCTCAAAGTCAGAACATTTTACCCAGTTTGACAACAGATGCCACTCCGGCAGGAGAAATCAATAGGCAAATATCACAGCCAATCACAACACTGGCAGGTAAGGAACACTGTGAAACACTATCATTCCACTATAACTACAGATATATTATGGACATTTTCTGAAATTACAATGCAGAAATATCCTATGTGTAGCACCTTTAAAACATGTTATGTAATTGCCATGTCTGTGTTGATTCCATGACAAACTTCATTTTTACACACCTTGCGGAGGTCTTTGGTGGTCATGTGGCGCAGGGCCTCGGAAGTGACTCTGTGGTGGGCCATGATGGGGAGATAATGCTGGGCTGACAGCTTACACAGCAGACTGACAAGGTCACTCTCCACACCAACCTCCTGAGACAGAGAGAGAAGAGTTTAGGTCAATTCAATATCTTTGAGGAGGGGGACAACATTCAAAACATTATCCAGGGACATTATCCTTCATTAAAAAACTCAATGCTTTGGAATTTATTCCGTGTATAATTTTTGGTAATATAAAAATAATACACCATTTAGCAGATGCTACATGACTTTATTGAATGGGCTGCCCCAGCAGGAATCGAACCCACAATCCTGGTGCTGCAAGTGCATGCTCTACTAACAGCCACACAGGTGGTGTATTATGGTGGTATAAGGTAGTGTAGCTACCTGCATGCGTAGCAACAGAGGCTTGGCGTCCAGCAGCCTCTGGTACTGGATCAGCCAGTAGTTCTGCTGGTTGGAGTCACTCTTCAGCTCCATCTCCTGGAGGACCTGTCTCAGCTCCACCTCTCTCTGGTCCTTCTCCTTCAGCAGCTGCTGCAGCAGGTCACTGAGAGCCGATCGCTGCTCCCACAGCACCTCCTGCACACACACACACGTCAGAGGAGAGCACTGGCAGTTCCTCATGCAAGTTTGTCTAAACCTCACTAACCTGCCTAAAAGAGTTCACCAGAGAAAATAAGAGAATATTTGAATAATAATCCCAATCTATATGAATAATTAGTCACATACCGTCATGCATAAAGCTGTGCAATATCTTATCTATGCTCAATGCCCACACCCTGTCCTCTTCAAATAAGAGGCATGAAATGTACTCATGGCAGAATGACATGGAGGGGCTAAACCAAGGTAGAATATTCAAGAAAAGAAGCCGGGGTCGAGACCGGATAGAAGCCGGGGTCGAGACCGGATAGAAGCCGGGGTCGGGACAGGATAGAAGCCGGGGTAGGGACAGGATAGAAGCCGGGGTAGGGACAGGATAGAAGCCGGGGTAGGGACAGGATAGAAGCCGGGGTAGGGACCGGATAGAAGCCGGGGTAGGGACCGGATAGAAGCCGGGGTAGGGACCGGATAGAAGCCGGGATAGGGGCCGGATAGAAGCCGGGGTAGGGGCCGGATAGAAGCCGGGGTAGGGGCCGGATAGAAGCCGGGGTAGGGACCGGATAGAAGCCGGGGTAGGGGCCGGATAGAAGCCGGGGTAGGGGCCGGATAGAAGCGAGGGGGATCTAGTTTTGTAGTGTATGTAAAATAGTCATGACATAATCTCGTAATTTAGCAGACACTCTTTATCTAGAGCGATTTACAGAAGCAATTTGGGTTAAGTGCTTTACTTAAGGGCATCGACAGATTTTCACGTAGTCGGCTCAGGGATTCGAACCAGCAACGCTCTTAACCGCTAGGCTACATGTCAGTGATGTCAAACTATTTGCTTATATCTATGACGTACCTGCAGGTTCTCAGCGTCCAGATTGTGTCTCTTAACCTCCAGTTTAGTCAGCTGCATTAACTCTCCTTCTATTAGCCTGATCTAGAAACATATGAACATAACAGGGAGGTGAGCTGGAGGCTCCGGCAGCAAACTCGGTAGGGGGATGATGGCATGTAATGCAAAAAGCACTGGGATTAATGGAAACCGCATGATTCTACCTTCAGACAAGCAGTCTTCCCCAAACATAAAAACAACAGAAAAGGCTGGGAGGGATCAGCTGTTAGTTAGTGATGGGCTGGAACAAAAGCCTGCACTCCCAGTTGGTTTCTACAGCCTAAAGTTTGTCTAAACCTTGATATTCAACGTGTGTGATTGAATGATACAGACGTCATAGTGAAGATGTCCAAAAATGATTACAAATAAATAATAATGTCGTCCAGGGTCTATAGATCTAACACAGGACTAATACACCTCTGTATTGCCAGATTTGTTGAGTAGTGTGTAGTATTCCTGTTAATGATAGAAACATTGAATGTGTGTAATATTGAAAGATACTGAATGTTATATAAAATGACACTTAATGTGTGTATATGGAATGACAGTGAATTCATACTGAATGCATGTTGACGGTGTGTTACCACAGGTACCTGTTGTTGGATATAGCCGTGCACACTGTCCTTCTGCAGCTGCAGTACCTGGAAGGCTGCCTTCTGCATCTCCTCCTGTAGAGGGCCACAGAGAGTAATGTCAGCCATTTCAACTGGGCTGGGTTTCCTTGTTTTCCACGATTTACAATGGAGTTGAGTGGCGACTTGTATGGGCAAACTAGAGATCTAACATCACATAGAATGATGTTGTTTTATCAAAAACTTTCAGCACCCAAAGAATAGCCTGCATTTACACAGGACAATGTCCAGCCTGTCCACCATCAGTCACCTCTCAACTCTAAATCGTGGAGTTGAGTTTAGTCGGCTACCTGTTTCTATACTCTTTCCAACGTATGATCCAACTTTACCAAAGTGCGATGTCAGTACCAAGTGTTTCATGTAACACTAGACATTCTCACTAGCTTGTGAAAACATTGTAAATCTTTGTTTACTATCTATCTGTTTGTGATGCACATGGCAGTAAATATATATTTTACCTCCTGTAGGATACAAGCGATGGCTTTGGATTTGTCTAGCTGCTGGAGTGAAAGCACCTGATCGAACTTCCTGTCCTGACTCTCCAGACTACGACGAGAGGAGAGAGGAAGCAAGGTGGAAATGCGTTTCTAATCAGGAACCTCCTACAAAAATAAAGTGCTCAAAGAGAACTACACCAAACAATATCTCATTGATAAAGCATGTGGTGTGTGTGTGCGTGCTTTGGTTTTGCTATCCTTATGGGGACCAGAAGTCCTCAAGGACAGTAAAACAAGAAAAATTCCGACTAGAATTTCGCTAGTCCCCACAAAGAAAATAAGCTATTTTAGACTGGGGTTATGTTTAGGGTTAGGATTAGAATTAAGAGTTAGGGTTAAAATCAGGGTTAGGAAAATAGATTTTTGAAAGGGAATCAATTGTTTGGTCCCCACAAGGATAGTAAAACAAACGTGTATGTCTGTCTGTGTGTATTGACCTCCTGCAGGCCTCAGAGACCAGACTCTGTCTGCGTGAGTCACTGGCTTCCTGCATCAGACGCATAGAGCAGCTCTCTGACAACATCTTCTGCATGGCCACTGGAGAAAGAAAGAGAGACAAGAGAGAGAGGAGACAAAGGAAAAACAAAGATAAGACTTTGAGAGACCCCGTTCCTTATGCTAACTGCAATCAGTTCAGAGGTTATAGCTTCAATCCACAATCCACATCCTTCCAAACTTGCTCTGGACTTTTTCTTGGAGACTACATTTCCCATGCTCACCTGCTACCTCTCTCTTCCTGAGTGAGTTGGTCTCTTCTTGTGTGATGGCCGTCAGATGCTCCATCCGTATCCTGCACAGAATAATGGAAAGAAAGACATCTCACATTGTAACAATTATTTTTCAGCAGTATTCCGTTTTAATATATTTTTTAAACATTTTAATACGTATTCTAGAATGAAATTCTGGCCTGCAGCTTCCACTTGACACTGTTCATAAATCGTCATTCTATTTGGAATATGAGTCAGATCGTTGAGTACCTCAGTCAGCGAAAGAGCTGTAATCTTTTTAGCTTCTAGGATCATAGATGGATTGCTCCAGTAAGGGTGGATCGATAAGAAAGGCTCTCTCCCACTTACCGGTCCTGCTCCAACTGTTGGAGAAACTCTGAACTCTTTCTTTGTCTGAAAAGACACACACAAACACACAGTCAATCAGAGATGGGAGTTAAGCCTAGAGCGCTTGAGACCCACGCCCAGCCTCAAGAACCATGTTGCAGTCCAAATGGCACCCTATATAGTGCACTTCTCTTGGTCAAAAGTAGTACACTACATAGGGAATAGGGTGCCATTTGGATGCAGAGCCTAGTGCCCAGCTGCCACATTAGTGAACCAAGGTACTCTGGCAATTGTGTGCTATGTCACCCCTATTTAGCCACAGAACACTGACAAAAATATGTATTGGGTAAAGTTTAGTACCAACAAAATGGTCTTGTTTGAGACCATTAACGGAGACGGAGACCCAGACTGCATTTATGTGGTCCCAAGACCACAAGATCAAGATTAATGATACATGTCAACAAATGTCATCATCCAATATTTTTAGAATCTTGAACACGTCTCCTTTTTCTGCATCTCATTGTCCACTTTTATTACGAGTAAAACTGGCAAACATGTGCAACCCCCTCCCCCTCCTCCTCGCTCTCTCTCGTCCTCACCGTTTGTTGTCCAGTAGCAGGTTGTTGATGCGGTTAGCGATGCCCGTCTCGGCCTGGCGGACCTTACCCAGAATCCTCTGCCTCTCAACCTCCTGGAACCTCTGCTGCACTGACACGCCTAGCTCCAGACGCTCCTGTTCCTGGAGAGGGGGAGAAGACATGACTACCTACCGCCGTTGTGCCCTTGAGCAAGGCACTTTACCCCGAAGTGCTACAGAGATGCTGCTGTGTACTGTGACAGCAAAAATAAATAATAGCTGGGGAAATGCACCAAATAAATCAATTATTGTATGTCAACTTTTAATAGGACAATGGAAGTCTGCTTCGAAAAAAAATATATATATATTAAACCCAACACGTTTCAGCAAATGCCTTCATCAAGGTATGACCTGTAGAGGGGAAGAGAAGTGCCGAGGCAGGGAGTAAAGGATTGGCCAGCTCAACTCAACATTCTCTGACATATAGTAATAGGGCAGTGATATTGAAACTTTTTCAGCAGGGAACCCATTTCTTCTGCTAGAGTTCTGGGGACCCCATTTTTTCCCCCAAGAATTTCTTGCGACTTCACCCCAAATCTAATGACACAATCTTAAAAATCGGTACAATTCGATTTTACGCCAACAAATAACATCTCTTATCAAAATGTAAAGAAACCAATAAATACATTTACTCAATAAACAATGCCTTCGGAAAGTATTCAGACCCCTTAACCTTTTCCACATTTTGTTGGGTTACAGCCTTATCATAAAATGTATTTGTTTTTTCCCCCCTCATCAATCTACACACAATACCCTATAATGTCAAAGCAAAAACTGGTTTATAGACATTTTTTGCTAATTTATGAACTGCAATATCAAACTTAAATAAGTATTCAGACACAACAGTACTTTGTTGAAGCACCTTTGGTAGCGATTACAGTCTTGAGTCTTCTTGGGTATGACACTACAAGCTTGGCACACCTGTATTTGGGGACTTTCTTCCATTCTTCTCTGCAGATCTTCTCAAGCTCTGTCAGATTGGATGGAGAGCATTGCTGCCCAGCTATTTTCAGGCCTCTCCAGAGATGTTCGATCGCGTTCAAGTCCGGGCTCTGGCTGGGCCACTCAAGGACATTCAGAGACTTGTCCTGAAGACACTCCTGCATTGTCTTGGCTGTGTGCTTAAGGTCATTGTCCTGTTGGAAGTTGAACCTTCGCCCCAGTCCAAGGTACTGAGCAGGTTTTCATCAAGGATCTCCCTGTAATTTGCTCCGTTCATCTTTGCCTCGATCCTGACTAGTCTCCAGTCCTTGCCGCTGAAAAACATCCCCACAACATGATGCTGCCACCACCATGCTTTACCATAGGGATGGTACCAGGTTTCCTCCAGATGTGATGCTTGGCATTCAGGCCAAAGAGTTAATTCTTGATTTCATCAGACCAGAGAATCTTGTTTCTCATGGTCTGAGAGTCTTTAGCTCCAAGCGGGCTGTCATGTGCCTTTTACTGAGGAGTGGCTTCTGTCTGGCCACTCTACCATAAAGGCCTGATTGGTGGAGTGCTGCAAAGATGGGTGTCCTTCTGGAGGGTTCTCTCATTTCCACAGATTAACTCTGGAGCTCTGTCAGAGATTGCTCAGTTTGGCCGGGTGGCCAGCTCTAGGAAGTCTTGGTGGTTCCAAACATGTTCCATTTAAGAATGATGGAGGCCAATGTGCTCTTGGGAACCTTCAATGCTGCACAATTTTTTTTGCTACCCTTCCCCAGATCTGTGCCTGGACACAATCCTGTCTCGGAGCTCCACGGACAATTCCTTTGACCTCATGGCTTGGTTTTTACTCTGACATGCACTGTCAACTGTGGGACCTAATATAGACAGGTGTGTGCCTTTCCAAATCATGTCCAATCAACTGAATTTACCACAAGTGGATTCCAATCAAGTCGTAGAAACATCTCAAGGATGATCAATGGAAACAGGATGCACCTGAGCTCAATTCTGAGCTCAATTTTGAGTCTCGTAGCAAAGGGTCTGACTACTTATTAAAAATAAAAAACAGAAATACCTTATTTACATATATTTGCAAACCTTTCTAAAAACCTGTTTTCGCTTTGTCTTTATGGGGTATTGTGTGTAGATTGATGAAGAAAGTTTTATTTAATCCATTTCAGAATAAGGTTATAACGAAACAAAATGTGGGAAAAGTCAAGGGGTCCGAATACTTTCCGAAGGCCCTGTATATCTATATATTGTTGTGCCACACCATTAGGGGTCAAGACCCCGACACTGAATAACACTGTAGTAAGGCATATGTAGTCTTATACTAAATGAAGTTCTAATGAAGGTTGCCAATGCTAAAGACTATTATGGGCTTTCCAAGGGTCTTTACAATGACTGTGATGGTTGCTATATTAGAGATTGTGTGTCTGTGTGGTGCGTGTGTGTGTGAGCCCAGCAGTCACCTGTCTGACAGACAGCAAGATGTTCTCCTTGTGGGAGTTGTTCATGAGGATGAGCTGGTGATGCTCCTTCTGCTTCTGTTCCAGCTGACGCTCAAATGCCAGTTTCTCCTGGTGCTTCTGCTCCTGTGTGTGTGTGCGTGTGTGTGTGTGTGAGACAAAGAAAGAAAGTGATAGAGTCTGTCATTAACTCTGAGTCACCAACCATTGAGTGACGATAAAATGTGATTTAAAAAGTCTCCTATAGTACCTTTCTCTTCTCAAAGTCATTGAACTTACTCTGCAAATGGAGACAGGGAAACAAGCAGTGTCATCAGTCATGACAATAATCAAAATAAATCATTACATTGAGATTGTCATGGTGTGTGGGTCCATCTCATAGTGTGTGCGCGTGCTTTCATATGTGCGTGTTTGTAAAAGAATGAAAGAGAGAGCTCCTTCATTGCTCTGTGAAAGGTTGGTGTATGTTCCTCTCTAAAATGGCCCTTGCTGCTCCACAGAACTAAGATGGTTGCAAGTTGACAGCCCAGGCCAGCACTCACCTGCCAGGCCCCCTCCAGGCTATCCACATCGTCCGGGCTCTGCTTCCCTGAGTCACTCTCCAGCACGGGCAGCAGGAACTGAGATGAGGGGCAGTACTCCTCCCCCAGCTCTGTCAAAACACACACACACAGACAGAAAGATGAGACAAAGTGTGTAAATGAGTGGGTAGAAGTGAGAGTATTGACTGAATTTCCTCTTGCCTGACTAGGGACTTCCTTATACTTATGTCATGTTCTGTTGCCATTTTCTTGGAAACTGAGCAAGTTTGTTTGGGGTGTCTGAATCAGAAGTCCTGAAATTATGGAATAACTGCACTGTTTTATAGTACAGTAGGGACCATATGTCTACATTGCAATTCCACCAAAATTGTCTGAGTAACACTATACTAATAGTACTTTTCTAACTCACCAGTGCAGAGGAACCGTTGGATGTCCTCAGTCCCCATGGTGCACACCGAGGCAGGGGGGTAGGACATGAGAGCAGCGTCCAGGGTCAGGCTCTGGTATGAGAAAACACAGACCGGTTGTTAACAGCATACAGAATGGAAATGAGTGTTATTACAAATAGAGGTCGACCGATTAATCGGAATGGCCGATTAATTAGGGCCAATTTCAAGTTTTCAAAACAATCGGAAATCTGTATTTTTGGACACGGATTTGGTCAGGTTTTTTTTTTTGTATTATTATTCCACCTTTATTTAACTAGGCAAGTCAGTTAAAGAACACATTCTTATTTCCAATTACGGCCTAGGAGTGGTGGGTTAACTGCCTTGTTCAGGGGCAGAACAACAGATTTTTACCTTGTCAGCTCGGGGATTCAATCTTGCAACCTTACAGTTAACTAGTCCAACGCTCTAACCACCTGCCTCTCATTGCACTCCACGAGGAGCCTGCCTGTTACACGAATGCAGTAAGAAGCCAAAGTAAGTTGCTAGCTAGCATTAAACTTACCTTGTAAAAATCAATCAATCATAATCACTAGTTAACTACACATGGTTGATGATATTACTAGTTTATCTAGCGTGTCCTGCGTTGCATATAATCGATGCGGTGCACATTCGCGAAAAAGCACTGTCGTTGCTCCAACATGTACCTAACCATAAACATCAATGCATTTCTTAAAATCAATACACAAGTATATATTTTTAAACCTGCATATTGAGTTAATATTGCCTGTTAACATGAATTTCTTTTAACTAGGTGAATTGTGTCACTTCTCTTGCAACAGAGTCAGGGTATATTCAGCAGTTTGGGCTGCCTGGCCCGTTGCGTACTGTGTGAAGACTATTTCTTCCTAACAAAGACAGCCAACTTCGCCAATCGGGGGATGATTTAACAAAAGCGCATTTGCGGGGGAAAAAAGCACAATCGTTGCACGACTGTACCTAACCATAAACACCAATGCCTTTCTTAAAATCAATACACAGAAGTATATATTTTTAAACCTGCATATTTGGCTAAAAGAAATCCAGGTTAGCAGGCAATATTAACCAGGTGAAATTGTCACTTCTCTTGCGTTCATTGCACGCAGAGTCAGGTTATACGCAACAGTTTGGGCCGCCTGGCCCAACTAATTTGCCAGAATTGTACGTAATTATGACATAATATTGAAGGTTGTACAATGTAACAGCAATTTTTTGACTTAGGGATGTCACCCGTTAGATAAAATACAGAACGGTTCCGTATTTCACTGAAATAATAAACATTTTGTTTTCGAAATGATAGTTTCCAGATTCGACCATATTAATGACCAAAGGCTCTTATTTCTGTGTGTTATTATTAAGTCTATGATTTGATATTTGATAGAGCAGTCTGATTGAGCGGTGGTAGGCAGCAGCAGGCTCGTAAGCATTCATTCAAACAGCACTTTCGTGCGTTATGCCAGCAGCTCTTCGCTGTGCTTCAAGCATTGCGCTGTTTATAACTTCAAGCCTATCAACTCCCGAGATTAGGCTGGTGTAACCGATGTGAAATGGCTAGCTAGTTAGCGGGGTGCGCGCTAATAGCGTTTCAAACGTCACTCGCTCTGAGACTTGGAGTAGTTGTTCCCCTTGCTCTGCAAGGGCCGCGGATTTTGTGGAGTGATGGGTAACAATGCTTCGAGGGTGGCTGTTGTCGATGTGTTCCTGGTTCGAACCCAGGTAGGGGCGAGGAGAGGGACGGAAGCTATACTGTTACACTGGCAATACTAAAGTGCCTATAACAACAGCCAATAGTCAAAGGTATATCAAATACAAATGGTATAGAGAGAAATAGTCCTATAAATACTATATTAACTACAACCTAAAACCTCTTACCTTGGAATATTGAAGTCTCATGTTAAAAGGAACCACCAACTTTCATATGTTCTCATGTTCCGAGCAAGGAACTTAAACGTTAGCTTTTTACATGGCACATATTGCACTTTTACTTTCTTCTCCAACACTTTGTTTTTGCATTATTTAAACAAAATTGAACATATTTTATTATTTATTTGAGGCTAAATTGTTTTTTATTGATGTATTATATTAACTTAAAATAAGTGTTCATTCAGTATTGTTGTAATTGTCATTATTACAAAAAATTAAAAAACATTGTAATTTTTGGGGGGTTGAAATCGGCCGATTAAATCGGTATCAGCTTTTTTTGGTCCTCCAATAATCGGTGTCGGCGTTGAAAAAAATCCTAATCGGTCGACCTATAATTACAATTAAGCAACATTCCTTCTGGCAATGTACGAGTACACACACACACCTCTAGAGTGCGTGCCAGAGCCAGGTCCCGGGGTAACTCCCTCACACTGTTCTCACTCAGGTCAAGTGTGCGCAGGCTGCTCATACGGCCCACAGAGGTAGGCAGCTGACTTAGACAATTACCTATGGAGGAAGATAAAGTACTTTACAAACAGACACATACACCAACAAATCCATATCCTATTCAAACTACGTCAAAATCCATGCATCCTTTTCCTAAATAAAATATATTTCCTAAGTTGGCTTCCCCTGGAAGGCTACCCCATTCAGACCAAAGGTAAACAAACCTTTCACATTGAGGGTCTGCAGAAGTCTGAGATTCCCAATGGAGTCCGGCAGGGCCTTGATCTGGTTATTTTCTATATTCAGCACCTAAGTGGAGGATTCAAAATGGCAGCGGGTGAGCATCCATTTAGGTACAGTATGTTTCCATTGATATCCTTCTGTTATTAAAGCTAGAATCCTTAATGGCTACATCCATTTTTGGACTTAAATATTAATGATTTATACTAATTGATTCTTAAAGAATAACTTCTAAATGCCTCATTAGTTTAGTTCAACTGTCGTACCCCATCGGAACACAAAATATAATCTTGTTTAACTCCAATGTTTGTAAGCAACGTAAATGTAAACAAACACTGAATAGCATCAAATGATGGTTAAAACTATACATTTGATAGTCATGGATGGTCATTCCTTGCATCCATAGCTCTGTCTATGACTGTGAGAGTGGTTACATTTCTCCAGCACCATCACTCAGCTTTTTAGCGAAACAGGGGATGGGAGCACAATTTCTTAATGTTTCATTGAAGGATTCTAGCTTGAAAGGCTATTATATGTATAATGATCTGACCTGCAGGGATGCCAGTTGCCCTATATCGTCAGGGAGGGCGGTCAGCATGTTCTCGTGCAAATCCAACACCTATGAGAAATGGACAGGGAGAGCGGGAAGGGTAAGGATGTACCTCGTTGGAAGGAGTCATCCGATTGAATGTTTGCTGAATCATGCAGGTAATTATGGTCATTGACTAACTAACCCCTCATGCTTATTAGGTCAAACACAACTCATCAAATGTAAATCTAGTCAACAAAAAAATACTAGTTCCTTCAACTCGTAATATCACTAAATGTACATAGTGATCAACTAATAACAGGTATTCATTTTGAAAAATACACTGGAATTTCTAATGTTTGTTTTTTTCCAATGTAATGTGTTTGATTTGTCCTTTGTGCTCATCCAGTACAGTACATGTCTTGCCCTATCTAATACTACCAGTGTCTAATGTAATGCTCCCATTGTCCATACCCAGCTTCTTTAGTGATGTTTTTGTCCTGTGCAATGTGCAGTGTCCTATGCAATGCTTAGGCCTACTGTGTCCTATACAGGCTAGGTAATGCCTACTTTGTCCAATGCAATGTTTTGTCTTCAAACCTTTAGTGTGACCAGAAAGTTGATGCAACAGCCTTTGGGCACCAAGGACTTCAGCTGGTTTCCATGGAGAATGAAGACCTTGGTAGATCAAAGAGACACACAGGGATGTTATTGGCTTACCAGTGTTCTAAAGAGCAAGACTTCTGCACTTTGTAACCTACAAGCTTGAGATTAGGTCAATTCCATTCAGTAAATGATATTAAATGAAATTCATCAAGTTCCTTTATCGACCCAGACTTCCACATATAATTGGTAGTCTTACCTTCTTCTGTAGCACCTTGCATATGGAGAACGCACTGGTTGGAACCTGAGCAGAGGGGACACCAGACATATATTTTCCTCTTCATGTCAACAAGACGATCAATGTTTTTTAATAGCTACATGATGCTGATAGTACTGCTGTCATTTCAGAGATTAGATTTTACTTTGAAGAACTTGGTATACTTAAAGGCACATGTGGAAGTTTTAGTGTTGACTAGACTACAAGATAGCCCACAAAAAGATTCTTACATTCTCGTGTCCTCCATTTACAACATGACTTGAGCGTTAATTTATCATTAATACCTGCTATACTACACATCTATGCAAATTTATAGACCTACATCACACTTACCTCTGTGAGCTCACAAGCGGAGATGTCCAGAATGTCACCAGCCCCTACTTCTTTAGACTGCCAAAACAAAGAAGATGTCAATGCAAGATGTCAGTATGGATCAAGGAGGGTATTCTGATCTGGTGCACAGAAGAGGGCATATCCAATCATTGTTTTGCCTCCCCAAAGGTGATTGTTCAATCAATTTTAAGGTGATAAAATATATTTTTTTGACCCACATCGTCTTCGGGCAGTTTGGGCATTCCCTTTTTTGTATGCCTTCCTTTTGTCCAGCTACTGTTATTATGTTTGATGTGCATTCAAAACCCTATTTTTGTGATATTTGGATCTAGGCCTCAAGGAATGCAGTACTGCTAGTTCTTTTCTCCCTCCAAGTTAGAGTCCACTTACCAGGGCCTATAATCACAATGTATAAGTACTGACCTTGGATAAGTTTTATTTTATTTATTTGCACACAAGAGAAAACATAACAACATGATGAGAATTTTAAAGAAAAATTAACAGAGCATGTGCAGGAGAGGTAGAAAACCCAGAGAGGCTTGTAAAGGCACCTCCCCCTTTCAAGTTTTTATAAAACAACTTGATACAGTTCAGCTTTTTAGATCATAATGAACAAGACATGGGGGACCTGATCATAGATCAGCACTCCTACTATGAGACATTTGTAAATTCAGGCCCTGGTGACCCAGGTCGGAATCAGACCCTGTCAAGAGGGGGAGCATGAAAACCAAAAGTGCTGCTGACTTCAATACCTGGATTACTCACATACACAGAGAGATAAAGCTCCTTACCAGGCACAGTTGATACTCCAGACGCTTCTTGGAGTCCTCACTGGGCTTCCTCTTTCTGAAGAACAGAGGCATCCTGATGCCTGTCTGTCCTTCTGCCAGTCTGTCTGTCTATATGTCTGTCTGTCTATATATCTATCTGTCTGTATGAGGCTGAATTTGTGCCCCCTCCTCTCGGGTATTGAACTCCGAGCAGAGGGCAGATGGCTTGAGGTTTGAAATGACCAGTGTGGAGAAATCAGTCTCACCAATACTGTAGAACAGAAAAATACATTGTTAAGGTTCACATAACCCATTTTCAGCTTACTCTCGTTTAGGAGTTATTGTCAATACATAAGTTAGGCCTAAGAACAATATAAAGACACAGAAACACACAAACCAACAAAATCACAACAAATGTGATGATGCCAAAATACGCTACTGTATCAACAAAACATTACAGTTGTCGTATCTAAAGGTTAGAAGGACTTCTAGCTAGCTAGTTTAACCAGCTGAATGCCTCTATATGGTATAGCTAGCTAATTTAGCTAGCAACAATCCGGTTGACAAGAGCAAATTCTTCCAATTATGTATGCTAGCTACTTAAAGTAAGCTAGCCTTAGCTAGCTAACAAGTTACCACAGTTTTCTAATGTATGATTTAACTGGCTAACTAACGTTAGCTTTCGGCTTAGTCATTTTGGACAAACCTTTAACTAGAAACGACTAGTTTTGGGATAAATCCGAGTTGGAGTCTGAATATAACGTTGAGTACGCAGGTCAATTTTCCGATAGAGACATAGTTTGCTGTTTTTATTTGATGGTTCTTCTGTTTGTCTGTTTTTGTTTAGTGTTCCCGTTGTCAAAATGAGTCCTGCCCAATGGGCGGATTCGATTCTGCTGAACCGCTGAGAGCACCGGGCATAGGCTGGTCACGTTACCGAGCCAAAACGGGGAGAGGCGCGCCCCTCTCTAATCGAACAGTAATCTCCATCGCTCCGTCATTTTGGCAATATGGTGCATATTCCAGAAACATACATCTCTTTTACATTAAATACATTTTTGAATTGTCGAAATATTTTTCATTGGGGAGGCATATAAGCGTTTTGGGAAAACACAGAATAATAGTAATTAAGTCATTTTTGTTTTGAGCCGATTTCGCAGTGGCTTTAAACGGGGATTTAGAAACCCTGACAAGCGCCTCCCTATGAAACTCCCAATCACTGCCGGTTGTGAAACAGCCTGGATTCGAACCAGGGTGTCTGTAGTGATGCCTCTAGCACTGAGACGCAGTGCCTTAGACCGCGCCGCTCGCGCAGCGGTCTAAGAGCCCACACAGAAGCCAGACCAATGCGTCATTGGTCCAGGGTCCGTGCTATCCGGAATCCTCCAGACGTCCCTATGCCACTGAAGTTGACATTTTAAATGGTAAGGGTTACAAATCGGATTAATTATGATAAGGGCCCGTCGTTTCAAATGGGAACAAATAGTGAGCAAAACAAGCAAGGAGGTGGGCAGAGCCTAGCGACATCCTATTGGCATGTTCTAGTAAACATATTTCTATGTGCATATTTCCGTTCGGGAACGTATACTCTGTGAGGTGCGTGTGTGCAATAACACAATTCGACTTGTCACTCCTAAATAACACCATTTTGTAAATCTTTGGCAAAGGGTAAATTCAACAAAACATAGTCCACTCTGTGGATAACATATTTTAGTTTTGGGAACAGAAAATTGTATTGAGATCAAATGTTTCGTCGATGAGAAAATGTGCATAATGTCGTCCAAAATCCATCTTCTCCCACTGCCGACCACTAGGCTTTCTTGGTCGTGAGTGGAAACACCTTCTTCTTCTATGAGGTTTAATGGCGGTTGTCACCAAATTTCTTGCATTACCGCCACCTACTAGACTGGAGCAGTATTGCCAATTTAGAGGCAGGTTGATTTGTTGCTAAAAGTTGCTAAATTACGTTGTGATGTCATTGCGTGATGACGTAAAACTGCGTCATTACGTGCTCACAATGCACGTTTGCAGCCAGGCACGTGTGTTCTGACTGAATGTGTGACAGAGAAAATCGTTTTTGTGTAATTTAGAGGGAAAATGCGTGCATTTTAGCATTTGAGTCACTTTTCAAACGTTGCTAACAGTTCCAAAAAAAAATGTATGTATGTAGCTACATCTGTTGCTAGGTGCTGTTTGAAAAAAAAGTTGCCAGGTAGTCTGAAAAGTTGCTAAATCTAGCAACAAAATTGCTAAATTGGCATCACTGGACTGGAGTACAACTCCCTTATACTTTGCTTGCAAAAACATGTACTAAATAAATACCTTACCATCTAACACTACACTCATTTCTAAATGATATAAATTAAAATTAACACCACCCTACTCCACTAATTACATGTATTTATTCCCCACCTCATGCCATCATCCTGAAAGGATGGGACATCACCACTTAACACACCCCGTAACTCTTCTGACGTCAAGTCTCGCACACCCAAATCTCTGCAGCTGCCGCCACAACCTCAATTTTCTGCGATTTCGGTTCCATCCCTACGGTACTGTTGAGTGGAAACGCCAAGCGGATGCTTCATATTTATACATCCGGTGAAATATCTGGCTCATTATTCAGTCTGTGGTATGGGTAAGATTTTTTTTTTTATTAACAATAAATCAATACAGAGTGTACATGAGGGAACACAAGTATATATAGATTATATACAATGGACAATTGAGCTAGGGGGTACAATATCACATTACACAAGGACCTTAAGGGACATACATACACTTATAATTCTAACAGCGTTTTTGTATTTAATTGCCTTAAAATACAGTTCAATTTATTTTTGTAGGGTAAGAAAATGTGTTTTTTTGTTTGTAAATTTACATTTGTGACTATGAAATTTGTCCAGAAGAATTAATTACATAAAAATGTTTCAGCTTATTCCTATCTTAGGTAAATAACCCAAGCAGTACATCTCTCCACAATAGTGTTAAATAAACCTTCATAAAATTGTTCAATTATGAATCTACTGATGTCTTGCCAGTTTTATTACATGAATACAATGCAACACTGTTTCTGGGTGGTCATTACAAAAGGAGCAATTTGAGTTGATGTTTTCCTTAAACTTCTTCATATAGTGGTTGGCAGGATAATATTTATGAATAATTTTAAAGGAAACTTCCTTAATTTTGTTAAGTAGGTATGTGTTTGGCAACATCCAAACTTTAACCGATTTTATCAATAAATCATTCCAATAAGGCATGACATAAGGTATAGATACAACATCCTGCTGAAAGAAGGTTTGTATTGCTCTGTTGTTGAATGGACCAAAAGAGAAACAAATCCTTCCTACTGATGAGTCAATAGGGTCAATAGAAGGTAGGCTCTGGGGGTCAGGTCTTGACACGTTCCTGAATAATAGAGCAACACCTGAGGGAATGGCATCTAAAACAATTGCTAAAATCTTTAGGTGTTACAGGGACCTTGTAAAGTGATAAGAATTCCTTATAACTGAGTAAAATACACTGCATTTACCAGTTGGCTCACCAATAGGATATTATTTCGGAACCAATATTCTAAAAACAAAGTATTTTTATACAATATTTCCTCATTATTCCATATATAATATCTGTGTGGGGAAAATTGTGTTTATAAATGTAAGGGGTGCGTAACTGGTGGCAGGGACGTCAGACGCAGGAGAGCAGAACTAGGTAATAGCCGGAGCAGTTTAATTCCAAAACCAACGGCATCAAGAAAATAACAACTTGGGTACAAAAAACGCCGCGCACCAGTCAACATGTGCACAAGCACTTACAAATAAACAATACAACACAAAGACATGGGGGGAACAGAGGATTAAAAACACAACACTTAATGAGGGAATGAAAACCAAGACAAAACAAATGAAAAATGGATCGGCGATGGCTAGAAGACCGGTGACGTCGACCGCCGAACCCCGCCCGAACAAGGAGAGGAATTGACTTCGGCAGAAGTCGTGATAATAAATTAAGGACCATGACAAGAAAACCTGCCGATGAAAAGCAGAAAGTTTCACTGGAACTTTGTCAATATTATAATTGCAAAACAACATGAAGTTAAGGCCACTAAAAGTAGAGAAGACATGATGAGGAATAAAATTCCAGATAGAAGTGGGTCTTCTTAGGAATTGTTTTATCCAATTGATCTTAAAAGTATTATTTAAAGTAGTAAAGTCCAGAAAATTCAGCAAGAAGTTGGGTGATTAATTAAAACAGGTACAGAGAGATAGGGCAACCTTGCCTAATTCCTCTCTAACTCAAATCTAGGCTAGGTGCCATATTTCAATTTGATAGAGCTGTTTCTATTTGCACAGAGAGTTTTAATAGCCTTACAGAAAAAAATCCCCAAAGCCAAGTCTCTCAAGGGAGTGGAAGAGGAACTGATGCTCTACTGTGTCAAATGCTTTATAAAAATCTAAAAAATAATAGGAAGCTATCCTCAGTTATTCGGTCAGAGTTTTCAAGTATGTCTAATAATAGTCTGACATTGTTAGAAATATGTCTGTTCCTCATAAATCCAGACTGTGTTTCATCAATGATTGCATCCAGGACTTCTTTCATTATTTTTGCAAGTACTAAGGCTAATATCTCAGCCAGCAGTAAGAGTAAACGCATGGTTTAGGGTAGAGACGTCCCAAGGATTCCGGATAGTACTGACCAATGGGTGATTGTTGTCTAAACGGGTGCCTCAGCTCATCAACTGTGTGAATGACGTACAGACATGACAGCGCGTCATTTCGGCCAAGTCTCGCGTTATTCTCGGTCTATAAAATGTCACGCACCCTATTTTCGTTCTTTCCTTTATCACTTTAGCGGTGAAGGTGCAACAGTAATCGGTCGTCCCGAATCCGGGTTCATCCGACACCCTCACCAACTCAAGCTGAACTGAGCTCAACTTCTACTGCAGCACCATGCCTCCTAA
This sequence comes from Oncorhynchus masou masou, assembly GCF_036934945.1. NCBI lineage: Eukaryota > Metazoa > Chordata > Actinopteri > Salmoniformes > Salmonidae > Oncorhynchus > Oncorhynchus masou. The sequence goes on along the minus strand of NC_088239.1, from coordinate 75,605,002 downwards.
ATTCGACCCCAATGAGACTAAAGTTGGTATGTGTGGCATCTACTGTAAAATTGTTGTTTCAGATGAGATCCAAAATGGCAAAATGGAGTCGACTTCTGTCTGGCGTGTCCATGCAGGGGCAGCAATGAGCTGATGAAATGGTAACGTTAGTTAGGATGAACAGCTAATATCTCTTGAATGTAAATGCGAAATGACATATGTTCGTGTTGCGTTCTAACGAACATATTCTGTTGTGAAATTATTTTTGTGTGACCGCTATGTAACCAACGATGGTCCATTTCATATCCATGATGTTGGCCTAGCCAAGTAGCTGCCACCACGTGGTTGCAAGAAACACTTTCTGACGCGTCTAAATTGTAAAGTGAAGGATATTGAAATTAAATTTATTTTAGTTTGGCTACCAAAATCATCAAATTCCCATCAATTTGAAAGACGTGTGACATGGGCTGGATAGACTACAGACTCGCGTATAACATTTTAAAGCAACTACATTCTGTTTTGCCACTTTAAATTTGGTATGCAAATCAAATGTAGCAACCTAGCAGGGGATGCATTTTGACTGAGGGATTTAAGGTAGGTCTGGAGTCTTTTGTAAATTTCTGCCTGGGTGGCCTAGTTAAGTGAAAGCTTGCACGGACCTACAAGGGTACTTGCTGTTAATAGGCATTTGGCGTTGACAGCAGAATTTCAATAGTAAAGTTTATTGTACTCGGATGCATTGACCTTATTCTGATTGTGGTCCACAAATGTATCTTGTCATATTTGCCACTTACACAGTAATGCATTCGATGGTTGATATTTTTCACACAAGTCCAGTATTTACCGTAGTGGAATACGTGTGATGGGGTATTTTTCGTTCATTGGCACCCCAGAGGCAAATTCTATAATATACTTTAAGCATTGGGACAGTCAATGAATTGCCCGCTATGAGGATTCAGCCTCCCGCCACTTTGCCAGTCTGTCTGAGTGACTGAGTATAGTCCAGTGGAGGCTAAGATGGACCCAGCTCTAGGAAACAGGGCTGCCCTGGCGGTGGGCAACTTTGTGCCGAAAGGCCTGGAACAATGGTGCCCTCATACAAACGGAGGTTTCTGTCATTTGTGAATTCTATAACTATTGTCTGGTGAACCAGCATGGAGCTATAACTCATACCATAAAGATGTTTCTTCCCCCTCAAGTAACCAGTTATCCTGTTTTATCCCTTGCAGTGTACATGCGATGCACAGGAGGAGAAGTTGGTGCCACCTCAGCGCTGGCCCCAAAGATTGGACCCCTGGGTCTTGTAAGTGTTACATTCCTCCCAATTTAATGATTGGTGTGGTTTGATTACCAATTTTCTACAGATCAGCCTCCCGCCACTTTGCCAGTCTTTGTGACTGCGTGTAGTCCAGTGGAGGCGAAGATGGACCCAGCTCTAGGAAACAGGGCTGCCCAGACAGTGGGTAACTCTGTGCCGAAAGGCCTGGAACAATTGCCAATATTGTGATTTGCTTCTCAATTGTCACTATTGAGAAGTTTGGCGCTTGTTGCCTTTTCTGTTATTTTAAATCTGTACATTCCTTGTTTCGACATTTAGTCTCCTAAGAAGGTTGGTGACGATATCGCCAAGGCCACCGGAGATTGGAAGGGCCTGAGGATCACTGTCAAGCTGACCATTGTGAACAGGCAGGCAGCGGTACGTACCAAGTCTATTCCCAAATGGTTTGGCCACTGAATGTTTATCAATCATCTGTTATTAACATGGTTTCTCGCTCTATTGTAGATCGAGGTGGTGCCCTCTGCTTCAGCGTTGATCATCAAGGCCCTAAAGGAGCCCCCTCGTGACCGGAAGAAGGTCAAGAACAGTAAGTTGCCCTGTGCTTTCTCCTGTGTCTAATGCCACTTTAAACATGTGGCTTTATATTTAACCTGTAGTGGGGGCACATTCTAGCCTCCCGCCACTTTGCCAGTCTTTCTGAGTGACTGAGTATAGTCCAGTGGAGGCTAAGATGGACCCAGCTCTAGGAAACAGGGCTGCCCAGACAGTGGGTAACTCTGTGCCGAAAGGCCTGGAACAACTGCCAAAAGGACCACTTATCTAGTAACATAGCTGTCCCATCTGTTTTAGAAACCAACAATGATTCATAGATCCAGTGTACGCATCTAAGCATGGTCTTTGTTTCCAGTCAAGCACAGCGGTAGCGTGACCTTCGATGAGATTGTGACAGTTGCCCGCACGATGAGGCCCCGCTCCATTGCCAGGGAGCTTTCTGGTAAGAGCCCCTATCCTCTAAGGGTCACTGAATCACCTATGATTCCGCCTCCCGCCACTTTGCCTGTCTGTGTGACTGAGTGTAGTCCAGTGGAGGCGAAGATGGACCCAGCTCTAGGAAACAGGGCTGCCCAGACAGTGGGAAGCTCTGTGCCGAAAGGCCTGGAACAAAGTTGCCTCTATCCATACAATAGAAACTATTGTCCCCTGCTGGTCCTAATGTCTTTATTTTCTCAGGCACTATCAAGGAGATTCTGGGAACTGCCCAGTCTGTGGGTTGCACCATCGATGGCCGCCCTCCCCATGATGTCATTGATGACATCAACAGTGGCAAGGTGGAGTGCCCATCTGAGTAAAGCATCAAATGGAGAAATAAATAAACATGAATATTCATTTTGTCTTTTATGGTTGCCAGTTATTTATCTTTCTGTCAGCCTATTTACACACTTTGTATGTGTTTTATGAACTCCAGTGTTGGGCAGTGTTTCTATTTGCTGATTAACAGCTGTTACTGTTTGACCTTGAATTAAACAAAAGAGTTCACCCAAAGAACAAAAGGACAGATTGGCTTCTCTGAGGGCACAGGTGCAATGTGTTCCATAGTTGGTTGAGTGTCTGCAGGTTTTCATTTCCTTTCTTGATGAATTGAGGTAACTTAAGGCACTCTGCACCTGCTTGGAGTGAAATTTGACATTTTGAATCCAAAATGGGTACCCTACGTGATTGGTGTAGAGCCCATGAAGTTTGCCAGTTCTTACAGCAGCGTGTCCCATGAACAGTAAAGAGGTAGGTGATAGGTCAACTGATTCGGTTGATTTTGTTAAAATGGGTTGGCTAATAGTTAAACAGCAACAGTAATGTTACAACAGATGAGCTGGTGTTGGTAATCTAGCCAAGTACAATAGTATCAACTACAGTAACATTACTCAAATTATATAACATGTTGCCAGGGTCCAGTAAGCAATTTGAAATGCGAACTACCTATCTAAACGGGTGTATTTGGTTAATTTTCCTAATTGGTCATTGCTGGTTTAACAAGTGGAGCTGGGCCTGGCTTAAGCAGGGTTCCACTGGAGGTGAAGAATATAACTTTTGTTCAATACAGTGGCTAAAGCAATGCCAAGTCTATGCCTGTAAGAGATTATGCCAACAAAGGGTATCATGCTCTGCTGCTGGCACACTGTAGAACAGATGTCCACAGGCAAATTGTACAATGTGCAGTGCAGACAATATATTGTCCAACTTGCAAGGTACTTGTGAGTTAGGGGTGTTCACATGTTCTACTCGGAATGTTATTTTTGCACATGTAGCCTTGTGCATTTGTAGTGCCCTCACCACTTTGCATCCAGGTCAGTGTAGTGGTCTACCTGGTGAAATAACTGAATTTCTGTCATACCCTAGGGGTTTTAAGCAGTGGTGGCAAGGTTACTAGCGGTGGCAAAATGGCATGCTAGCTGTTCCTGTCATTGCCTCAAAGTATTTAAAAGCCTGTCTCAACAGATGAATATTTTAAACCCTTAAATCGTTTGTGCTGTATTGGCAACAATGTAGCAGTGGTGGGCCACTTCTAAATATAGGGGAATACGGTTTCTGGCCCTGTGAGCAGTCTGCTTTAAAAACCTGGCACTATAAACAAATGCTTAAATTCTAGTCTGTGGCACATTCAATGGAAGTTAGTGGTACATGTCCCTTCTGTGCTTGTCCACATTTTAAGGTAATCTGTGCTACACATTTCAGATACGTGAGGGGTTGGCTGGTTTATGGTATTCACGGCGTCTGCATTGACCAGACAGTTTACTGCACTGTGGCCTCTGCAGGAATCAGGGTGTTCACACTACTTGCCCCCCACCTACCATCAATGTGGAGCTATTTGGTGGCCCCTCTGTATTTGTTACATTTGGGAGGTGTACAGCATTTGATTTGACCACAAGCCTCTGGCGACTTCCAAGTTGCTTCACACCCTCTGGGCCACATTGTCAGGTCAAGCATAAATCTGCTTCAAGGAAAGTAATTTTGTAATTTGGGAGAATTGTCCCTTTTAAGAATTTAATCTGTGTTTACCCCAATGATTGGCACTGTGAGACATTTAATTATAAGTGGAGTGCACTGAAGTGTAGAAAATTGGGCACCAATATTTCCAAAATTGTCCACTTAGTGTCCCAAGTCCCCTGTGTTTGAGTTGAGTCTGAGTCACCAATGATTTAGTTGAGTCCAATTTATAACAAGTAATTAGGCATTTGTTTCGAGTTGCCGCTCCCTAATGAAAACAAATGTTATTCATCACTACCTCTTCAAGTTCTACTCTCTGTTTTACATGAATGAATGGAGAAGTCAGGTGCTCAGCTACTTTTTTGTTGTAATTTCCTATTTGTGTAGGTTTATTGCAAAGTGAAAACTAAAGGGACCTGTCAGAACTTTGCTATGGGATGCAGGGGAAAAGTGGGAGGGTAGAGGAAGATGACATTCAAACAGGCTACTTTTCTATTCTCAAGGGGAGAGAAAGAGAAATAGCTAGACTTAATATTAAACTAGTATCGTTTTCAATTTCTTATAGAAGTTTGTTTCTCATCCAGGCAAAGCTAAATAGTGAACTGGTGGTTATGGGGAAGCAAGGGTCGCTTGAGCAAGCGGAGCCCGCCTGCCCAATGTGGGCTGTGTGTGCCTGGTGCGGCATCTTTCCCACTGATAGAAAACATCTTTCAGTGCTGCTAATATTCTTTTTGTCATAGTAGCCTATCCAGTGCAAGTCACCAATGGTCTAACCCAAACTGAGTCATAAAAATCTGGATGAGTACACTTGTCAGCATCTGTAGAAGGTAATGGAAATAATACCCAAGAATGGTAGCCTTTTTCAGTGAGTCAACTTGCAAAACCTGCAGACACTAGGCCTTCCATGGAGTAGATTTGACACCCTTGCCCCAGTTTTTCAGCAGCAGTGGCAAGGGCAGTGGACACCGGGAAGTGTTTTTTGATGAGCTAACTTCACAAGTCATTTTGCAGTTAATGGAAAAGCATTCAGTGGTTTATACAAAAATCTTTATTGAAAAAACAGTGTATCCAACACTACAAAAGTACAGTTAATCCCCTGAAAACAGTCTTCACTGGAGGCCTTCTGTTCAAAAGAAAAGCTATTTACCTACAACATATAACTCACTTTTGGTAATCTGTAGCCTGACAATGACATGATAGTTACTTGCATGGCTGATTTTGAAAGCCTTAATCCTAGTTTGTCATCTCCCAAGATTCCAGACAGACCAAATCATTAATTTCAAAGCCAGAGTTTGAGTCATGACCAACATCCACACAGCCTATGAACATTTTTTACATTCTCTGCATCATTCTTTTAAGGTCAAGCATGGCTGATCTCATTTGTGCCAAAGACTAATATTTGAATGTCAGGTACACAAATCTATGAGTTGCATCCTTCAGAGTTCAGTGAGGACGGAAAGTCAGTCGACACCAAGTCTACCAAACACGAGTAACTTCGTTGCTATCAAATCTACATTGGGATAATTAGTACATCTGAGAACATCAACAAATTATATCAATAATGGTCTTAGAACTGTGGTTTAAGGCCTTTCTGATCAGAATACAGCAAGTTTGCATTGTGCTTTATTCCAGCAAATAACTGATGGAGATGGTTGTTGGTCTAAATTACTACTCCCTTTATTCAGAGTGAGCCAGTGGCTGGAAGACAACAGAATAGAACTATTACATTAATGCCAAGGCACTATTTGTTTACCTTGAAAAAACACCCTTCATCAAAATAAAATCACTGATCTGACAACTGAATTTGTGAATGCTGTGTAGAAGAGTATCTGTTGCTGGATGGAACATGTTCATGCGTTTTAAAAATGGTCAAACCAAGAGACTATTATATTTACATATTAGTGTGCCTTTTCCAAGTACTCAAACAGGGCCCCTGCCTTCACATCTGTGTTCTGATCAGTGCTCTACTACATGAAGATAAAAGTCAGTTATCAATTCTCAACTTCTTCCTCTTCAACCTCATTCTCTGCTTCCTGGTCTTCATCCATACGCTCTTCCTCCTCCTCTTCTTCCTCTCTGCTCTTGTCGTTCTCCTCCACATCGTTCTTTTTCTCCTTTGCATCTTTGCGTTTTTGTTCCGATGCCTCTTTCTTCCCCTTCTGGCCCTTCTTGTAAGCTGTATTGGAACAACATTGTTATAAAAACAGCATTCACTTAATAAGTCAGTGGTTAGCAAGGTGGACAATTGTAGTCGACACTGGCCACAATTTTCCATAGCTTTATAGAGTGCTATAAATATCCACCCCATAATAGGAAAAAAAGTGCATTGTTCCAATGAAGGGGAAATTAGATAAATGAGGTTTAAATGGGACAACTGGGCCTACACCCAGCAACCTCTGCTACTTATAATCCTCTGTGGTGGCAGTCACCATTAAAATGGGAAAATGTGTCAGGTTCTCTAATCAAAGCAAAATGTAACACAACAAGAAGTGTCCCCATTAATTCAGAACATTGTTCCAATAGGCTAAAATGCATCAAGCAGTCTGCAAGAACTGACCACTATGCATTGCTGGGCCATTTTCAGGCCAAGCCAGCCAATGGCCATGTTTGAGAGTGTCAATACTGATCAGTTGCTGTTGAGCAGGCAGACCAATCCACAAATCACAATAAGTTGTTATTTAGTGTAGATCTGTCCGTCTGCTCAGTCGATGATTAGCGACCAATTATAATTGATGCGCTCAAACACGGCCAATGTCTCCAAAACACACAGGCTGTTAAGAAATTCAATGTTGATCGGTGATGATCATTTACCCTCCAAAGATTCACGTAGAGGCTGCAAGAAGCGTTCAAACTCCATCTCCTCCATCGCAGACATCACATCTGTTGCGTTTAGAGTTTTCCGTTTGGCTTTCATGGCAAAGTTGTTTGCACTGTTGGCAAAGGGAGGTTCAATTAATATTATTTGTTGCACTCAGAAAGATACCTTTATATGTATATATTCCAGGTGCTGAAAGCACTTGACTGTATGGAGGTATGTATTATAAAATGGCCAATTAATAAGCGTTTATTGCATAAACCTGTTGCACCGGCACGTGTAGTTTCTCTTACCAAGATGTTGCATAGAGGACGAATACACTGGCAGCTTGAGATATGGCTCGCCTGGCTTCTTTTGACACGTTCACCCCATCTGGGAGCTATTTACAATAAAATAGTGAGAGTAGTGTTACTATATTAGCTGGCAGTGTTGTCATTTGCAAGCATGAGTTGTCACTATACACACACACACGAGCCGAAAGTAGACTAAAAGGAGCCTTACGTTGCTCCTTATAGTCCAACGACCTTAAAAATGTTGTTTAATAAGGGTTGAATTGGCTATGAAAACCGCACAAATACCCCAGCTAAAGGTGAATTGATTTAATTGCAGTACGGTTCTAAAAGCATATATCCCTCTACTTTTATATCACATCAAAATTATTTACAAAAAAACACATTGTGTACCGTTTTAACACAGTTGCAGCTGAGAGTATTTTTCAGTGATTAAACAAGACTGACACCACAAACGTGTTCACACAGATAGTCAACTGTCTTCCGTCCGTTTTCCGTAAACAAACACTAACATGGAGATATGGCCGTGTAGGAACACAGACCCTATAAATAGGTGTATTCATTTAACCTTTTGTTTTTTTATTATTATTTCTTGCTGATATGAAAGATACGGTCCTTATGCGTGTTAATGTTCAGAGCGTCGGGGCTCTTAACAAAACTCCCCCGTACAGAAGATGCCTTGGTCCAATGACTTGTGTAATATGGAACGGAGTCATGATCAAGGGCTATAAACACACAAGACTGAGATTTGGGTATAGGCTAAGTTCAGAATGAATCTATAATAACATTGTAGGTACCCACAAAAACACTAGCTACTCCATCCATGGTTGTTTTATGATACAGAATTTATTTACACAACACACCAGTTTATTAGCTACACCACCCGTTCACAAAAATGGTTCATCCTACACAGTGAGTCACGTGGCTGTGGCTTGCTATATAAAAGCAGGCAGACAGGCATCCAGTTACTGTTCGCTTTAACTGAGCGTGGAATGATCGGTGCCAGGCCCGCTGGTTCCAGTATCTCAGAAACGGCTGGGCTTTTACTGAGAATGGTGCAACAAACAAAAAATATCCAGTCAGCAGCAGTCGTGGGAGAAAACAACTTGTTTATGAGAGGTCAAAGGAGAATGGCAAGAATCGTGCATGCTAACAGTTGGGCCAAAAACAGTAAAAATAAAAATGCAATACAACAGTGGTGTGCAGAATTTATTTTACCTTTATTTAACCAGGCAAGTCAGTTAAGAACAAATTCTTATTTTCAATGACGGCCTGGGAACAATGGGTTAACTGCCTGTTCAGGGGCAGAACGACAGATTTGTACCTTGTCAGCTTGGGAGTTTGAACTTGCAACCTTGCGGTTACTGGTCCAACGCTCTAACCACTAGGCTACCCAGTAAATGGCAACTCGGAACGCACAATTCGTTGGTCCTTGTCACGGATGGAAGCAGTGGGCACACAATCACCAACACTGAACAATTGATGCGTGGAAAACATAAAAAGCTCCCACGAATTCCGGTTCCTGTTGTGTCATGCTGATGGCAGAGTCAGGATTTGGCGTAAGCAAGTGTCCATGGCCACATCCTGCTTGGTGTCAACGGTGGTGTAATGGTGTGGGGAATGTTTTCCTGGCACACGTTAGGTCCCGCGATACCAATTGAGCAACGTTTGAACACCACAGCGCATCTAAACATGGTTGCTGACCAGGTGCATCCCTTCATGACTGCAGAGGTCCGACCCGGTACTAGATGGGTGTATCTAATAAACTCGCTATTGAGTGGATATGCCATTTAGCTTCGTAAAGGTCATGGGAATGGCTGGCATTTGTCCCATTGTTGATTTACCCGTATGCTCCAATTGAAACATCTGTAGAAAATGTGCGCACTCACCGCCTCCTTGATGATGCGCGTGATGACAGCATTGGGCAGATTGAGGTCCTCGGGTCTTTCTGCCATTACTATGTTAGTTAGCTAACTAGCTTACGCGTATTTTAACAAAACGAACTAAATACAATTGTTGCAATTTCGAGGCAGCCTTCGCTCTTTCTCCCCTAAATATAAGAAAAGTCGTCTTGAACTGTAAAATAGCTAACACGTTACAATGGAATTAACGTTAGCGAAATAATCTAGCCTGCTAGCTATCATGTCCCGGCAAAAAAAGACAACTGCAACAAATAAGGTATTCGTGTAACATAAGCTTGTTCACTCTGTCCAGAACTGAATAGCCTAGCAATTTTACTTTAATAACACGCGAACATGTTATTGACTTTAACTTCAAAGCTAGCAAGATCAGAACTATGTCACATTTGTTTTTGAGATTACTCTTTCGCGCGTATCTTCCAACCACGTGGTTCTCCTATCAACTTTCAACTTTGACCTTTTATATATTTAAAAAAATAATAATATATATATATATATATTTAACTTGACTTTGCGCATACCGCCTCTGTGCAACGCTGTTTTTTGCAAATGAACATACATAAATATACATATTTATATATATTTTTTTAATAAGAAGTATTTAGCTGTTGGTGGGAAGAAATGGCTAGATGCGTTTGTCAAATTGACGTCTATAAAGTTTTATAACATTTATTTTTTGCTAACCTTAACCAAATGTTCCTAACCTGCTACGTTAATTATCCCAACCTGCTACGAAAAGTCAATTCTGGTCAGTTTTGACTGTATCTACATTGTCAAAACCAGGAAACAGCGACACACTGCTCATGCGCTGTAGACCCTTTTAAATCTTCACCCGATTAGACGACAATCACCCATTAAAAGGTGTGATTAGTAAAATGATTTCCTTTTAATGGGGTGATTGTCTAATCGGGTGGAATCTTGGACCCTTTACCAGACCGTTGTGTGGCGGCCCAGGCATATTTTTGTTATTGTGGTTGTCGTGAGCACAGTCAAACAGTTGTAGAGAACGCCAGCTACTGTGGTAAAATGAATTCAACTTTGAATATCAAGATGGTGTCCTCGAAAGGGTCGTGTTGCTGTGTTTACCGGTGTTCGTTGAGACCTGCAACAAACTATAAACAATTCAAGTTTTTAGATTTCCAAAAGAAAGTGGACCACTGCTATGAATAAAGATGTTTGGCTACCAACAGTAAATTCGAAGAATTTCAGTGCACGCTTAATTACAGGTAACGTGAATGTGTTATGTCTTATCTGCTTTCCTCTTAGTGTTTGAGAGCCTGTTAACAAAAGCTGTATGTCTTTATTTACCCTTATTTTACACGGTAAATTGACTGTGAACATGTTGGGTGCGTTAGACTAGATCAATTTTGTCAAGGCCAGGTGTGTCAAACTCATTCCTTGGAGGGCCGAGTGTCTGCAAGTTTTAGTTTTTTTTTCTTTCAATTAAGACCTTGACAACCAGATAAGGAGTTCCTTTCTAATTAGTTTCCTTAATTCATCAGTCAAGTATAATGGTGGAGCGAAATCCCAGACACTGCCCTCCGTAGATTCAGTTTGACACGTGCATTATGGGGATAAAAAAATGATCACAGGTCAAGCGGTTTCTGATGAAGTCGCTTTCAAGTTGCTTCTCACCAACTGCACCATGCAGCCATCGCCTACCTGGTAGAAGGCACTATTTGTCAACCAATTATTATGATGTTTTTAGATGACTCACGTGAAACTGACCAATGACGTGACTAAAAAGGGAAGCAACGTTACCATGATTCTAAAGCTACAAGGGATACAAATTAATGTAATTGAGACCTCTAACCAATTAATTGTACACATTTTAATTATTTTTCGTTTGGGAGTGTGTGATATGGAGGTATGGAAACGTTTATTTTAAATAAAAAAAATACAGTAGCAGCTACAATTGAAGTCGGAAGTTTACATATACATTTGCCAAATACATTTTAAACTCAGCTTTTCACAATTCCTCACACATAATCCTAGTAAAAATTCCCTGTCTTAGGTCAGTTAAGATCACCACTTTATTTTAAAAATGTGAAATATCAGAATAGTAGTGATTTATTTAAGCTTTTATTCCTTCATCACATTCCCAGTGGGTCAGAAGTTTACATACACAATTAGTATTTGGTAGAATTTCCTTTTAAATTGTTTAACTTGGGTCAATCTTTTCGGGTAGCCTTCCACAAGCTTACCACAATAAGTTGGGGGAATTTTGACCCATTCCTCCTGAGAGAGCTGGTGTAACGGAGTCAGGTTTGTAGGCCTCCTTGCTCACACATGCTTTTTCAGTTCTGCCCATGTAACGGATGTGAAACGGCTAGCTTAGTTAGAGGTGCGCGCTAAATAGCGTTTCAATCGGTGACGTCACTTGCTCTGAGACCTTGAAGTAGTAGTTCCCCTTGCTCTGCAAGGGCTGCGGCTTTTATGGAGCGATGGGTAACGATGCTTTGTGGGTGTCAGTTGTAGATGTGTGCAGAGAGTCCCTGGTTCGTGCCCGGGTATGGGCGAGGGGACGGTCTAAAATTATACTGTTACACCCACAAATGTTCTATAGTATTGAGGTCAGGGCTTTGTGATGGCCACTCCAATAGCTTGACTTTGTTGACCTTAAGCCATTTTGCCACAACTTTGGAAGTATGCTTGGGGTCATTGTCCATTTGGAAGACCCATTTGCGACCAAGCTTTAACTTACTGACTGATGTCTTGATGTTGCTTCAATATATCCACATAATTGTCCATCCTCATGATGCCATCTTTTGTGAAGTGCACCAGTCCCTCCTGCAGCAAACCACCCCCACAACATGATGCTGCCACCCTTGTGCTTCACGGTTGGTATGGTGTTCCTTGGCTTGCAAGCCTCCCCCTTTTCCCTCCAAACATAACAATGGTCATTATGGCCAAACAGTTATATTTTTGTTTCATCAGACTTTTCTCCAAAAAGTACCATCTATGTCCCCATGTGTACTTGCAAACCGTAGTCTGGTATTTTTATGGCGGGTTTGGAGCAGTGGCTTCTTCCTTGCTGAGCGGCCTTTCAGGTTATGTCGATATAGGACTCGTTTTACTGTGGAATTAGATACTTTTGTACCTGTTTCCTCCAGCATCTTCACAAGGTCCTTTGCTGTTCTGTGATTGATTCGCACCAAAATACATTCATCTCTAGGAGACAGAACTAGTTTCCTTCCTTTTACCTTTATTTAACTAGGCAAGTCAGTTAAGAACAAATCCATATTTTCAATGACGGCCTAGGAACAGTGGGTTAACTCTCTGTTCAGGGGCAGAACGTCAGATTTGTACCTTGTCAGCTCGGGGGTTTGAACTTACAACCTTCCGGTTACTAGTCCAATGCGCTAACCACTAGGCTACCCTGCTGCCCCTGAGTGGTATGATGGCTGCATGGTCCCATGGTGTTTCTACTCGCATACTATTGTTTGTACAGATGAACGTGGTACCTTCAGGCATGTGGAAATTGCTCCCAAGGATGAACCAGACTTGGCTGATTTCATTTGATTTTCCCATGATGTCAAGCAAAGAGGCATTTAGTTTGAAGGTAAGCCTTGATATACATCCACAGGTACACATCAATTGACTCAAATGATGCCAATTAGCCGATCAGAAGCTTCTAAAGCCATGACATAATTTTCTGGAAATTTCCAAACTGTTTAATGTGACTAGGGGGCAGCATTTTCATTTTTGGAAAAATAACGTTCCCGTAATAAACAGGATATTTTGTCAGGACAAGATGCTAGAATATGCATATAATTGACAGTTTAGGATTGAAAACACTCTAAAGTTTCCAAAACTAAAAATATTGTCTGAGTATAACAGAACTGCTATTGCAGGCGAAAGCCTGAGAAAAATCCAATCTGGAAGTGCCACATGTTTTGAAAGCGCTGCGTTCCAATGAGTCCCTATTGAGCAGTGAATGGGCTATCAACCAGATTACTTTTTCTCCGTATTCCCCAAGGTGTCTACAGCATTGTGACGTAGGTTTACGCATTTATGTTGAAGAATACCCGTAAGCGGCTACATTGCGCAACTGGTCACCTGATGGCTCCCAGAGTGATTCTCGTGTAAAATACAGAGGTAGCCATTATTCCAATCGGTCCTACTGAAAAACCAATTGTCCCGGTGGATATATTATCAAATAGATATTTGAAAAACACCTTGAGGATTGATTATAAACAACGTTTGCCATGTTTCTTTCGATATTATGGAGCTAATTTGGAATATTTTTCTGCGTTTTCGTGACTGCAATTTCCGGGCGATTTCTCAGCCAAAGGTGAAGAACAAACTGAGCTATTTCGCCTACAAAAATAATGTTTTTGGAAAAAAGGAACATTGGCTATCTAACTTGGAGTCTCTTGAGTGAAAACCTCTGAAGATCATCAAAGGTAAACAATTTAATTTGATTGCTTTTCTGATTTCCGTGACCAAGTTAACTGCTGCTAGCTGGACAAAATGCTATGCTAGGCTATCGATAAACTTACACATGCTTGTCTAGCTTTGGCTGTAAAGCATATTTTGGAAATCTGAGATGACAGGGTGATTAACAAAAGGCTAAGCTGTGTCTCAATATATTTCACTTTTGATTTTCATGAATAGGAATAATTTCTAGGAATATTTATTTCCGTTGCGTTATGCTAATTAGTGTCAGTCGATGATTACGCTCCCTCATGCGGGATGGGGAGTCACTAGAGGTTTAAAGGCACAGTCAACTTAGTACATGTAAACTTCTGACCCACTGGAATTGTGATACAGTGAAATAATGTCTGTAACCAATTGTTGGAAAAAATACTTGTCAAGGACAAAGTAGACATCCTAACCGACTTGTCAAAACTGAAGTTTAACGATTCATTTGTGGAGTGGTTGAAAAACAAGTTTTAATGACTCCAACCTAAAGTGTATGTTAACCTCTGACTTCAACTGTATGTTGACACTGCCATGTTGATCTGAGCCTTGCTGTCTGACTTGGATGTCAGATGCATCTCCCTTGGCTTCACTCACCAACTTTCATCTACATTCGGCTTCGTTAGATGTATTCTCGAACACACCATTCTCTTTTACAGCAATGACTTGGGGAAGAGTTACAGGTGGAATTTGAGAAGATTGAAAGCTAGGGATGAACAGGTCTATTGAAAAAATAAAATAATAATAATCCCCATTTAACAACCCTTAAATATATTCTCAGATTGTGGGTTGCTAGATCAGGCCTTGCGACCCAATTATGCACCCTTTCCCCTGAAGTGTGCACTTGTCCACTACCCCCACATGGAACTCACCTGTAAGCATAAGCCTATGCTTACGCCAATCCTATGCTTTTAATTCCACGATTGGGAGTGAACAAGTGTGCACTTCACGGAAAGCGTTGTTTGCCTACATCCATCCTCTGATTATAATAAATTGGGAGATGTTAAGGGATAAAGACAAACATCTATTGTAATAAATGGACAAAGTAAGTATTTTCATCTAGAGTCAAATGTCATTACCAAATTAGTATTACATACTTTTATCTAATTACATTGCCATCCAATGCTTCTGAGCTCCTGTCTTTTGGAGAGATATAAACCACTACTTTCTATTTTCAGGTAAACCATCCAAGGATGCCGTGCACCCAAATTTTGTTCCTTAACTCCCTAACAAAGGTGGGGACCACGGTATGGAGACGTACAACAGGTAATTGAATAGAGCGGCTCAGAAAGACAGCCTGCTGATGAAGGAGATTAGAGTGGCAGTGCAGCAAATGGAGGAAGCGCCTCAGTTTACCAATGTTGACATGCAACTACATTAGCATTTTGAAACTGTATATATTTGTAATCACTATTCAGTCTGACACAGAGGCATAAACTTCCCAGAACACATTCTCTCACGATCTCCGCAGGTCAGAATGTTGAATATAATCACATTTGAACATACTCTACTAGTTGTATGTGTAACAGTAAAACTTTAGACCGTCCCCTCGCCCATACCCGGGCGCGAACCAGGGACCCTCTGCACACATCAACAACAGTCACCCACGAAGGATTGTTACCCATCGTTCCACAAAAGTCGCGGCCCTTGCAGAGCAAGGGGAACCACTACTTCAAGGTCTGAGAGCAAGTGACGTCACCGATTGAAACTCTATTTAGCGCTGCACTAATGCTAACTAACCTAGCCGTTTCACATCCGTCACATACGCTTGGTTCGTCCTTATGCAGTCGGAAATTTAAGACTAAAATATCCACAGGAAAACATTATTAAACCAACTTTTAAAAACGCTGGTACTGATGTGAGGCATGCACACGCAATGTAAACAGGTGCACAAGCTCTGCTATTGTTAACCACGTCTTGTGCATGTATTTACAGCGCAAGCCTCCGATGATGGAGACAAAACCGTCAGTATCAGTATTTTGAAAAGTTGGTTTAATAATACTTTCCGGTGGATATTTTGTCTCAAATTTCCGAAGGCGTATAACCTGGGCTTGTGGCAGACAGAGGGGGTAAAGCTTTTGTTCAGCAGGGAAGCCAGAATGTTATTTTGGGAACAAAATGAGGTCTTTGCCCACAATAAGAATTACTTTTGGGTGTTCCATTTTCATTTAATTGCTATAAAACTGGTCTGCTAACTGTGTGGACCAAAATATATCAAGCTGCTGTTTGAGCATGTGAATCAAGTAATTCTGAGAAGGTTGTAAAAAGAGACTAGGGGAAAGTTCCAACAGAAAATTCCCCAGTAATTCTTACCGTTCTATATCTCCCCTTAACCATTGTGTTTATTTTCATGCTGGCAAGCCTCAGCAGTGTTAGTGTGTACACTTACCAAGATTATCATCTGGGAGTCCAACTGTGGAAATATTTAGATTCACACACTTTTCAGCTGTGTCTAATGATAAGCATCAATCAATGGCAATGGCATCTTAATTTAGTGGGACAGGCTGCCAACTGCATTAGTGTCAATAATGAGGGTATGTCTTTGATCCTTCTTGGGAAATGTCTGAACCGTACTTGCCTGTGTGGGAATTCATTTCAAGAACGGCGTTAAATGTTAAACGTCTTGTACTGACACATTGTACTGAAATAACTTTGTCAAAAGGGTAAGGAAAATGAACTCAATGTGTATATATTTATTTTGTGAGAAAGCAGCACAGGGAAAGGGCTGTGTTGGTTATAATATCATTACATTGTAGACTCCATGCTTTAACACATGCACACCTGAATGTTACATCATTTAAAGATGGGAGACTTTATTATCAGAAAATAGTCCTTTTTGCGGTTTTTATTCCTTACACCAGGACCACACACACACACGAGGCTGGAAGCACAGAGGCAGCTGCAGAGCAGGTTTGGGGTTAAGTGCCTTGCTTAAAGGGCACAATGACAGTCAGTGGTACCGGAGGTTCTGATGCCAGCAACCCTCCCATTGCCAGCTTACTCTCCCAGGTACTTCATCATAAGCCCAGGGATTCAAACCGGCAACTATTCCTCTATTCCCAAAACAAACTACTCTTCCATATATGGTTCTAGAGTTACCTCATTTACTAGTACAGGCTTCAAACTCTGATCTCAAGTTGTGTGTGGCCTTACCCCAAGTTTAAGAGTTCATAACAATTTGCATGTGGAATTTTCACAAGAAATCTAATCTACACATTGCAATAAAACCAGCAACAAAGGGCCGTTGTGTCATTTGCGCTCAAGCAACACACTTTACTATTTACATGACCTCAAACACTTACTTGTGGTAAGTATCATGAATTTCCATGACCTTTTTATTTTTAATAGTTTTTCAAAGTTTCCCTTTATCCAAAAGCCCTGAGGTTAATGTGATATATTTACTTAGAATGCAATGATCATATTTAACCCTATGTTTTATTGAGCTGATGTAGTCATTTTTTTCCACTCTGTCAATGGCAGGGAAGTGATGTCATGAAGTGCAAAGCAGCCTTGCTTGGTTGTACAGTAAGTGTGGCTGAGAACAATAAGACTGCACTGTTATCCACCTCTCTTTAATTCTGCTTTGCTGTCAAAATGGTTTAGCACATCATGGCCATTCAGCTTGTGAAAACATATTGTAAAATTTTTGCATCTGTCATCTGTTGGAGGTGGCAATGTTATGGTGTTGGAGACCCCTTAAATCTAAAACGTTGTTTTAGAGAATTTTGCAGTATGTCCAAACGGCCTCACAACCGCGTCGTGTGGGCGAGCAGTTTGCTGATGTCAACGTTGTGAACAGTGTCTTATGGTGTCGGTGGGGTTATGATATTGGCAAGCTACGGATAATGACCACAATTGCATTTTATCGATGGCAATTTCAATGCACAAAAATACAGTGACGATATCCATTGTGAGGCCCATTTTTTTTTTACATTTATTTGTATTTTTTTTATATGTATCTGTTACCAACCGATGCATATCTGTATTCCCAGTCATGTGACATCCACAGATTAGGGCCTAATGCATTTATTTCAATTGACTGTTTTCCTCATATGAACTGTAACTCTGCTAAATGACTTAAATGTAAATGTAACTCAGTAAAATCTTTAAAATTGTTGTGTTTTATATTTTTCAGTATAATTCCAGATGATATGTAAGGAAGGATGCATACACATTATATGGGTTTAATACGTGCAAGAATATCTCTTTAAAGGTTCATGTTCTAAGGAAAACGCATAATAATAGCTGAAACACAATTCCTGGAACTACTCACCATTTTCTCAAATCTTCACACACAATCTTAACTCACCCAACGGTACAAACATCTAACTTCTGGGTCCCAATTCAAACTTTGCCCTCAGACAACACACACAAGCTGTCAAACGCAGACTACATGACTGTTTGTTACACACTAGAGGGATTCATTCAAAACACTGCTACCAAAAATGTTTAGAATAGCTTTTCAGAGAAATAATTTGAAACTTTGTAAAATCACAGCACTGACTATCCAGATAACCCTTTCAGGAACACCCTGGCGAGAGAACTTAAACAGTACTGTAATAAATACCTCTTACATTAGTGGATAAGGGGATACTACTGGATATGCTGTTTTGGTCAAAAACCTGACCTTTGAAATGTCACACTGACGAAACATGTAAGGAAGAGTCCATGCACAGTAAAAACACGCAATTTCCAAAAGCTTTATTTCCAAATGTACAGGTTACTCAGGTCTGGGTCAGGCCATAATATCTCATCTACGTCACACATTGTTTTCTCTTGCCAGGCAGTGTGGGAAAAATGCCATTGTGTGCCTTAGAAAACCCTGGATAGACTCCATGGACACATCACCACAGGTGTCCACCATTACATCCAGGAGGTTTTGCTGTGCGTAGAGGTTGCTGTCATACACTCTCCACCGCCATGCTGAGAGAAATTCCTCAATCGGATTCAGAAATGGGGAATATGCTGGCAAAATAAGAACTGTGAACCTGGGGTGGTCATTGAACAAGGCGCCAACCAGAGCAGACCAATGGAAACTCCCTTAATCCCAAATGACAACATCTTGGGCTTGCTCTGGTTGCCCTGCTCCCCTTCCTGTTGAGGAATGTTGTTATTATGCAGCTGATCTAGAAATTGAAGGAGTTGTGCCGTGTTGCATGGACCCACTTTGACATGGCGGTGGAGGACGCCACGATGGCTGCACATAGGGTGACGGTGCCCCCTCTGGCCAGGAACTTGTATGATAGCACGGTGACCAATGCACCGCCTTTTGTTAGGTTGAACCCTACCTCGTCGATAAAGGTGTGCTCCTCTGGGTCTGCCATGGCATCCAGCTCAAAGATTCTCTACAGAAGTAAAACATTTGTTTTTACTGTACTACAAATACAGTACTGTAGTGTACAACTGTACTGGAATGAAAGATTGTGTACTGCAGTTACAGTATTTGCAATTACCTGCACATATTGGAATCGTTGCTCCTTAACTATTTGAATTCCTTTCAAAAGGCACACGGTTGTCCTTATGTGCTTCTTCTGAACGATCCGGTCAATGGTGGAAATGCTGATGCTGTCAATTCCTTGGAACACCACCTGGTCTTCAACTATTTGGGTTTGAATTTCCCTCTAACAGATGACATTATTACCAATAATCATCATATTCACCAGGGCAGTCTCCTGCTCAGCTGTGAGAAGTCTCTGCCTACCTCCAATAGATGGCCACCTCTCAGTTCTGCAAAAAAAAATATTTGACCATTACTGACCTATGTTCATCCATTACTGTGGTAAAAAACTACCCTGAGAACAAAGTGGAGATTCAGTCTATATGCACTACAACATTACATGTAACACAGTAACAACAAGGCAAATGACCTGTTTTCCTTCTGAAAGTACGGACAATGGATGCAACCATGTAATGGGTTAGGTTGGGTTCCACTAGCTGTCCAGTTTCTGTCATAGTCCTCACATGTATGAGCACATGATGAACTAGGGTGGCATGGATTTCATCTGAGATTACTTGTTGTTGTCTTTCTCTGTTGTCTTTCAACTTCGGCATTGTTAGGATCCATTGTTCCAAAGCACATGGACATGTCTCTAGGCCCTATTTCTGATTGGTGTGTTAATCGTTTTGAGGATTAGTGTGTGCACCTGGAGAAAGGTGTGCTCTTTGAGTTTAGGTTGTGATGACTTGAGTAAATTATATTGAGAGCATGTGTTTGCTGAATATAGTACAATGAATGATTTATTTGGCCACCTTTGTGTAAGGTTTTGCAGAAAGCGTTTTGAATATTGAAATGTGTGGAAACTGGTGAATAGTGTTTACGGTTATGGGAAATGTGTGTGCGTTTTTGGTAATGATGTAAGGGTATGTGTTTTTGTGCTAATGGAACCAGTTTTTGTGTTTTAAGTAATCGAGAAAAACTGTAATAGATACACAATGAGTAACTTGGCTAAATACAAGGGGTAATGAGTCTGAGCTGGGGTACGAGGTAATTGAGGTAGATACAGTTGAAGTCGGAAGTTTACATACACCTTAGCCAAATACATTTAATCCTAGTAAAAATTCCGTCTTAGATCAGTTAGGATCACCACTTTATTTTAAGAATGTGAAATGTCAGAATAATAGTAGAGAGAATAATTTATTTCGGGCTTTTATTTCTTTCATCACATTCCCGGTGGGTCAGAAATTTACATACACTCAATTAGTATTTGGTAGCAATGCCTTAAACAATTTCAATCTCGGTCAAATGTTTTGGGTAACCTTCCACAAGCTCCATTCCTCCTGACAGAGCTGGTGTAACTGAGTCAGGTTTGTAGGCCTCCTTGCTAACACACGTTCTGCCCAAAAATGTTCTATAGGATTGACGTCAGGGCTTTGTGATGGCCACTCCCATACCTTGACTTTGTTGTCCTTTAAGCCATTTTGCCACAACTTTGGATGTATGCTTGGGGGTCATTATCCATTTGGAAGACCCATTAGCAACCAAGCTTTAACTTCCTGATTTTTGTCTTGAGATGATGCTTCAATATATCTACATAATTGTCCTTCCTCTTGATGCCATGTATTTTGTGAAGTGCACCAGTCCCTCCTGCAGCAAAGCACCTCTACAACATGATGCTGCCACCCCCGTGCTTCACAGTTGGGATGTTGTTCTTTGGCTTGCAAGCCTCCCTCTTTTCCCTCCAAACATAATGATGGTCATTCTAACCAAACAGTTCTATTTTTGTTTCATCAGGCCAGAGGACATTTCTCCAAAAGTACGATCTTTGTCCCCATGTGTACTTACAAACCGTAGTCTGGCTTTTTTATGGCGGTTTTGGAGCTTCCTTGCTGAGCGGCCTTTCAGGTTATGTCAATATAGGACACGTTATACTGTGGATATAGATACTTTTGTACACGTTTCCTCCAGTATCTTCACAAGGTCTTTTGCTGCTGTTCTGTGATTGATTTTTACTTTCACACCAAAGTACTTTTATCTCTGGGAGACAGAACACGTCTCCTTCCTGAGCGGTATGACGGCTGCGTGGTCCCATGGTGTTTATACTTGCGTACTATTGTTTGTACAGATGAACGTGGTACCTTCAGGCGTTTGGAAATTGCTCCCAAGGATGAACCAGACTTGTGGAGGTATACAATTTTTTGGGGCTGATTTCTTTTGATTTTCCCATGATGTCAAGCAAAGAGGCACTGAGTTTGAACGTAGGAATTGAAATGCATCCTCGGGTACACCTCCAATTGACTCAACTGATGTCAATTAGCCGATCAGAAGCTTCTAAAGCCACAACATAATTTTCTGGAATTTTTCAAGCTGTTTAAAGGCACAGTCAACTTAGTGTAGGTAAACTTCTGACCCACTAGAATTGTGATGCAGTGAATTATAAGTGAAATAATCTCTGTAAACAATTGATGGAAAAATTACTTGTATAATATATACTTGTGTCATGCACAAAGATGTCCTAACTGACTTTCCAAAACTATAGTTTGTTAACAAGAAATTTGTGGAGTGGTTGAAAAACGAGTTTTAATGACTCCAACCTAAGTGTTTGTAAACTTCCGAATTCAACTGTATGTTCATATAGCTAGGAATAAAGTGACAGATTGCAAGCAGTAGCAGCGGTGTATGTGATGAGTCAGAGTTGGTGCAAAAGGGCGATACAGATTGTAAGTGTAGCTATTTGGTCAACTAACTATTTTGAGGTCTAATGGCTTGGGGGTAGAAGCTGTTTGTGGTCTTGTTACTTCCAGACTTTGCGTTGGTACCGATTTGCCGTGTGGTGGCAGAGAGAACAGTCTGACTTGGGTGGCTGGAGTCTGAGAATTCCTCTGACACGTTTGGTATAGAGGTCCTGGATGGCAGGGAGCTCGGCCCCCAGTGATGTAATGGGCCATCCGCACCTCTGTAGCATTTGCGGTCAGATGCTAAGCAGTTGCCATACCAGGCGGTGATGCAGCCAGTAAAGATGCTCTCAATGGTGTAGCTGTAGAACCTTTTTGAGGATTGGAGGGCCCTCTTCATGATTTGAGGTGTTGTCGTGCCTTCTTCACAACTGTGTTGGTGTGTTTGGTCCTGATGGATCCTTAGTGATGTGTTGTCCTGGCACCACACTACCAGGTCTGAACTCACTATAGGCTGTCTCGTTGTCAGTGATGTGCATGGCCACACAGTCGTGGGTGAACGGGGAGTACAGGAACGGACTAAGCACACACCCCTGATGGGCCCCTGTGTTGATGGTCAGCGTGGCGGATGTGTTGTTGCCTACCTTCACCACCTAGGGGTGGCCTTCAGGGGACTAAGCACACTCCCCTGAAAACCTCTGTAAATGTATTCCGTTTTCTTCTGTTTTCCTTTATGATCTCTTTATGTTGATTTTATTGTACACACAATCAAAAATCCAGTGAAAAACAAACGTGCTATAACTTCAATAAAGGATCAACGGTTCAAACTTGATTAGTCAGTAACCCAATGATGCTGATAAAACATGACATTTTGCCTGTAAAGCTTAATAGGGCTGATACTTCCTTACTACTCTGAGATAATTTCAGACGAATATCAATGATAAACAGGAACTTGGACTGTAAAAGCTGAGGCACAGCAACAGCGAAGAAAACACAGATAGCGGAATGGCAGTCTTGGTGCGCAGGTCAGCATTTTTTCGCTATGAAACTTGTTCTGGCGGCAGCACTGCAGAGTGGTCACTAGCTGGCAAAACCACAAAGTCGTATAGTTCGATTTTGCAGCTGACCTATCAAAGGGGAAATCACTCAGTTCTTCCTCCAGGACAGACTCCTGACAATAAACATCAACCTTCTCTTGGTAGTTGTGTGACTGGGCTCTCTTGTCTGAGTCATTGGGCCCAATGTTGTGCAGGCATAGGACAACAATGGAAATTAAATCCTTAGTGAACCCCTCAACAATATGGGTGTCCTAATCGATCCCTTGACGAACCAAGCAGGAAAAACAATCTCCCTGGAAGACATCATCGCGATGCAGATTAAGATGGCAGACATGGAAGCCAAGCTGGAAGCCACAGAGGACACAAAGAATAACATCTAAAGAATGACAATGCAGGTAATGTCAAATTGAATATCAGGTACCAATGTGGCTATGACTTCAAAGTGATGAATTGTTGTTATCAATGGGGATTGGTCTTAGAATATATGTCACGGCTGTCGAATGAACTGGACCAAGGTGCAGAGTGGTAAGCGTACATATTCCTTTTATTATTATGACTCCGACAAAAAACAATAAACAATCCAAAAAAACAACCGTGAAGCTAAAGGCTATAGTGCCAAAGACAACTTCCCACAAAAACAGATGGGAAAAAGGGCTGCCTAAGTATGGTTCACAATCGGAGACAACGATAGAGAGCTGTCCCTGATTAAGAACCATACCCAGCCAAAACAAAGAAATACAAAACATAGACAAATTAACAGAGAATGCCCACCCAAATCACACCCTGACCAAACCAAAATAGAGACATAAAAAGCTCTCTACGGTCAGGGCATGACAATAGATTGATGTACCTTATATTTTTGTAGTTCTGGAAATTGAAGCTGAAGCTGTTGGATTCCAAGTTGGTATCCCTGCAGAGAGAGACTGAGGGTAGGATAATGTAGTCATTTTGGGTTTGCTGAGAAGTAGTCAGAATAAGTTTGAATAGTTCTCAACCATTGGTGTTCATTTCATTACAGTTCAAGTGAACGAGATGGACCAGCTGAAGAAAAATAATCAATGTGAGTGTATTGTATGTATCCCAGTTACATATGTATATAAAAGCATACTACCACTAAAGGAACAAGGAATCCTCAGTAGTATTTATATAATTCATACAAAAATCTATTTAGAGTCAAACCCTATTGATTGTCTCACACATTTTATATAAGGGCTCAATGCTGTCTGGATCACTGACATGTTAGCTTGCGTGATAGAAATGTCAGTTCATTTCAGAATGAGCTGACATTTTATTTAACTTTTATTTAACCAGGTAGGCCAGTTGAGAACAAGTTCTCATTTACATCTGCGACCTGGCCAAGATAAAGCAAAGTAGTGCGACACAGACAACACAGAGTTACACATGGAATAAACAAACGTACAGTGAATAACACTATAGAAAAGTCTATATACATTGTGTGCAAATGAAGTAAGATTAGGGAGGTAAGGCATTAAATAGGCCATAGTGGTGAAGTAATAATTTAGCAACTAAACACTAGAGTGATAGATGAGCAGAAGATGAATGTGCAAGTAGAGATACTGGGGTGCAAATGAGCAACAAAAAAAATGGGGATGAGGTAGTTGGGTGGGCTATGTACAGGTGCAATAATCTGTAAACTGCTCCAAGACTCCAGCTTCAATAATTTTTGCAATTCGTTCCAGTCATTGGCAGTAGAGAACTGGAAGGAAAGGAGGCTAAAGGAGGAATTGGCTTTGAGGGCGACCAGTGAGATATACCTGCTGGAGCGTGTGCTATGGGTGGGTGCTGCTATGGTGACCAGTGAGCTGAGATAAGGCAGGGCTTTTCCTAGCAAAAACTTATAGATGACCTGGAGCCAGTGGGTTTGGTGATGAATATGAAGCGAGGGCCAGCCAACGAGAGCATACAGGTCGCAGTGGTGGGTAGTATATGGGGCTTTGGTGACAAAATGGATGGCACTGTGATAGACTGCATCCAATCTGCTGAGTAGAGTATTTGAGGCTATTTTGTAAATGATATCGCCGAAGTCGAGGATCGGTAGGATGGTCAGTTTTACGAGGGTATGTTTGGCAGCGTGAGTGAAGGATGCTTTGTTGCGAAATGGGAAGCCGATTCTAGATTTAATTTTGGATTGGAGATGCTTTGATGTGAATCTGGAAGGAGACACCTAGAATATGTGGACAACTACAAATACCTACATCAGAACCGTCCAGAGTACTGATGCTAGACGGGCGGGCAGGTGCGGGCAGCGATTGTTTGAAGAGCATACATTTACTTTTACTTGCATTTAAGAGCAGTTGGGGGCCACAGAAGGAGAGTTGTATTGCATTGAAGCTCGTCTCATTGCAGCGTTTACCATAAATGCAGTCTCCGCTAACCTTTGTGTATGTTTGTGAGTGTGTGGACACGTATGCATACCAATCCTATCATACCTTCCCACTGAGATAGGAAACTTCAGAGCACCCGTGAGAGGAATCTATTGCTTTACCTTAAGCTGCTTCAAACACAATGACTACATAATGAATGTGCACTTGATGAAGGACTGAGTTGCCGTTGCTGGTGTGTATGATCACAGTGCTCCTGGCGGGGGAGATGGGTGACCAACGGAGTTACCGTGTTGTTGAGTTTGGGGAACAGATCTATGCTTTCTTAATTAGCAGGACACATGTCATTGGTTATGACCTACAAACCACCTTCAATGGTTTTCTTCTGTACCCCATGTGAGGAAAAAGCTGGTAGAGGCAAAGAGCCATCCCAAATAAATTTGATTCACAGAAAGTTACCACAATGTTTTCTTTCTGTTCTGTGTAAGTTTGTTTTTGAACATTTTGTTCTAGCTGGGATATACAGTAACTTTGTACAATTAATATCACATGCCATGATTGAAGTCCTTTGGTAATTCTGTTTGTGTGGTGCTGTGTAGCTCAGTTGGTAGAGCATAGCGCTCGCAATGCCAGGATTGTGGGTTTGATTCCCAAGGAGGATCAGTATGGGGAAAAAGTATGAAAATGGATGCACTCACTACTGTAAATTGTTCTGGATAAGAGCGTCTGCTAAATTACCAATATGTACATGGTACAGGTGGGAGACCTGTACCATTATTCTTTTGTATGTTCATACATTTTGTTGCAAATGCATTTTGTGAATGATGAAATACAGTGAGGCCTATGTCTGTTACAGATTTAGTTGTGTTTGGGTACATCTTGTTACTGAGTGACATCATTCCAGATGACAACACCAGGTGTCACTAATGACTGGAAGCAAAGGGGATCTGAGAATTACGGGACCATGGTAACTGCCAGTCCCAAATCCACCCTACTGCAGGCTATAATGTTGTAAACTATAGCTGCGAAATGCAGAAAACAGACACATGTAACAGGTGCACTCGTAAATGTATAGTGTTCTTCTTTTACCCACAGTCATCTTTTTACATATATATTTTTTGACAATCTACCAATATCCAAGAATAAATAGCAATGAGTAGGTAGTATGTGTGTTACACCCTACTGGAAATGAAATGTGCATGACGTGAAGCATAGATCTCTGTTGGTTTACATAGCACATTTGAGGAGAAACATCTGTGCTAATGTCTTCTGTCATTTTATGACACAAATAAGGTTCTCTACTCCTCTTGGGGAATTCATGCAAAGTGCCAGTGGCATCACCATAGCAACTGTCCTAATGACCGCAGAGTGAGTCTGTAAACAAACCAACAACACAAATTGCATCTTCGTCAAGTGATTAGTCTAACTCAAGTCCACTCCTTGTTATGTCACTTAGATACAGTGGGCTCGGTGACCTTTTGAGTGTTGTGACATGTTATGGTACTTTATCATAGACTCAAAGCTGTTTAGAAGGGATGGGCTGGTTTTCTAGACAGAATGTATTCAGGATTCAATGACGAGCACTCTGTGAACAGCATTCATAAGTACTGTACATTGCACATTTTGCAAGTGGCACTATATTACTCCCATACCTTTTAATTTTTGTAGATTTGATCTTATTCCACCCAGCTCCTATAGTGATAAGCATGTGAAACCCTAAAAATCTAGGTTATCTTTGCTATGGAAAATAAGGAAGAAACCCTTGCAGGAACAAGATGTTTGAGGGGGGAGTTGCCATCCTGCTCTTGTTCAACAAAAGTTGAGCACTCACAATGCCTTGCCCTGTAGAATTGTCCAGCAGGACAAAGAGGACCTCAGATCATTGCTCCACACGTGCTTTCCATGCCCTGGATGCTGCTGGGAACCATTTAGTAAACCACAGCCCTTAACAGGTTTTCCATCAAACAGCATCAAGAGGTCCTCCCTCCTGCTGTTTTTTTCCTCTCTCTCACAGACCCATCCTAACTGCAGTAACGTCTCAAGCAGGATGATGTAAACTTTTCCCTCCTTTTTCACCACAATGCTACCTTTTCCCCTGTACCCTCAGTACCCACAATGCACCATTGAGTGAGGATAGGCCTTTCAAAACAACCGCCCCCTAAGTATGCTTTAATTTTCTTTCTCTCTCTCTCATACACAGACACACACACACACCAATGATCGTTCCTTGATCTTATGTTGAGTCTTTGAACCAAAGCTTTGAACTAAGGGAGGGGTATGTCAACCAAGTGACAACATGGAGAACATTTTTATGAAGCCTCTGCCACCAGTTTAATGCCTCCACCATGCCTCCTTTATTTATTTCATAATTAGAAAACAATGGTAATTACACCTCGTAAATTGTTACGAGATTCCACAATAAAAGCCCAATGCTGGTCACTTAAGTCATCCTTTTGATGATTATATTCAATATGGAACAATGGAAAAATTGGGGAGCGCCCTACCAGTGTTTAAATTGTCATTCCAAAACCGCCTGATGATTTTAGAATTGCCTCTTTAAAACCAAAAAGCTTTATACGATCCTTGTAGTTATTCTCATTAAGTCCAATGATTTATGCTAGTGTAGTTCGAGGGTTTTGTGTCATTCTGGCTGAATGATTCAGTGTGACTGGATCAGCAATACATGAATTAGTTGAGTTATGGTAGATGACATCAGTAGAGTTACCCGGCAGGCAATAGCCTACAGGGAAGCTGATTTTAAATAACAACTCATTAAATAATCTTACACCAGTATACTAAGTTAGATGTATAGGCCCATCTGATCGATTACGTGCATGGAGAGGGAATTGTATTATATTACTGATATTACTGTGATATTACTCACTATTAGTGTTGATTTGAGGAAGATAAAAGAAGCCCAACCTAGAAATAACATCTTTGTATCATCTTAACTTTGCCCGCCTGCTTATTTGACCTTCTCTCCCGTCTAGCCGTTCCTCAGAAGAGAAAGGAAGTCTGAAATCACTTCCTCCCCCACCTTCTGCAGAGACTAGGTTGAATAGAAACAGGAAGATCTGTTCATCAACCAACTTCAATACATATACTCAGGACGCGGGCTGACTGAACAAAAATCCTAAATAAGCTCGTTACTGTCTGTACATTTGTCTGGCGTAAAATATCTGCTGCGGAAATCCCAGAGGGGTCAAATAAAGGATTTTCAAGGCCCACCCTGACAACGAAGACAAAATGGCCACTGAAAGATACTTTGTTCATCAGGGAGAAATATTATGCATTTCAGCTGATTTAAGAGAAACAGTCAGGGTCTGTGACCGTGAGACCTTTCAAGCCACTTCAGACCAGCAGGTTGTGGTTGGAAATACTATCTGTATACAACATGTACTGTTGATGTATATGACTTGAATATTTAAATGGCTGTCTGGTGGGAGCATTTTCAAATCTCGAAGTGAACTGAAAAAGTGTTAAAAAATAATAATTGTGCTGAAACTGCACATCACTAGAGTAGATATTGTATGACACTGATCTAGGCTGAACTGGGCCAAACATCAAGGCTGAACTAGGCCAAACTTAAAGGCTGATCTGGGGCCAAACATCTGTCCTAAAGATGGAGGAGAAGTATTTTCTTTTGGTTACCACAATTTGAAACTCATAAAATTGCAGCCCAACTTGCCTGTGCATTAAATTCTCCCCTATAGCGGCAGCTGTCTTGAGAAAGTGGAGCATGAGATTACACTGTATGCTGCTGTTCACCAATCTGAGTGAACAGCAAAGACGCCAGTCAAAATCGATCTCTTCAAAATGAATTTATGTCCGAGCGCAATTCAAGCTGGCTTGGCAGTCTAATAAAGAAAACATTTACGTTTAAACAACTATTGTTTCTAATGGGAAAACAAGGTTGCCCTCTAACTGTATGTTGTTACACAGAGCTACACCAGAGTGTTATGTTTCCTGTTGAAAGGTAAAGGCCTCTCGCTGCGTGTTTCCTCGCGGAACGCTCTGGACGTCCTGTGGTCAACCTAGCCTTGTACCTTTACCGTGTCTTGGCGTGTATCGCAGCGCCACACAAACATTTAGCTTTCCTCCGGATGGGATGGTTGACGTGGGTGTCAGCGGGCAAACAGAGAGGGCACCACACAGCTTGGCACTGGAAGGACCAAGTCCAACTGGTATTGGAGCATGTCCATTTTGGAACAGGCTTCATCACAGGCTTAGGCTGCCAAGCATTAAAGAGCAAATGTGACATGAATATTCCATGTAAACATGACCACTTGGCCAGGCCAGTTGCACTGGTGCAGGTAAGCTGTTACCCCCTGGGCCACATTGTGAGGCTTTTGTGTGTAGAAGATGTGAAACTTGCCGGTAGCATGTTGGAGTACATCGGTGACATCAATCCACCTACCCATCCATCCAGCCATTCATTGATTTTGGCATATTAAATGTGATTGCTGAGAAGACAAGTTCATGTGAAACATACGTCAAAGTCCATATCTGCCTCGTCCTGAGGCCTCCCCAGGTGGCATATTGAACTAAGGCAACAGCGTTTACAAGGCAGTTAGCAGGGGAACTACAGCAGGAGTGATGCCATCAGCCCAGTCCCCTCTTACAATCCTCCCACCACACATATACTCCTCAGGACCCTCGACCTAGAAACCCAACCAGAGCCTGGGAACGAGTGGGGGGTCGTGTGTATGTGTATGAGTGTCTCTGAGACACATTCCAATGTTTTGATCCAAGGAAGTCGTCTGTAGCCCCAGTCAAATGTGCTTGCTCTTCTCCCCTAATGAGCAGTGCCAAGGCCATACAGAGAGACATTGAGCTGAGCAGTGGCCCTCAAAGAAAAGCGAGTGTTTGGTGTTAACACTCTCCGCTTTTTAATCCCTCGGCGAGTGAATGGGACATCTGTGTTCCATACTGGACTGTAGGTGGGGCACTGGCACTCTCTCTGAAATACTAAACAAACAAACCAACCGACGGTGGGAGGACGATGCCCACCGATGCCTGGCTGCCCCTGCTGATGCTACAACAGCTTCACCCCTGCTACAACAGCTTCACGTTTGCCCTCTCCCTTGGTGGCAAGTTGGGCTGCGAGGTAGTGAAGGACTTCAACATGCTGGACAGAAATACATGTTTCTGTGTTTAATATACCAGTGTATATGCATACTGTTTTCATGTCATCCTTGACATTGTTTGAATTACTCCATCCAAAACATTATATATTTTTAAGGTGAACATACTAAGTATGTTTTTATAAATTGTATTTAACCTTTTATTTAACTAGGCAAGTCAGTTAAGGACACATTCTTATTTACAATGACGGCCTACCCCTGCCAAACCCGGACGACGCTGGGCCAATTGTGTGCCGCCCTATGGGACTCCCAATCATGGCCGGTTGTGATACAGCCTGGAACGGAATCAGGGTCTGTAGTGACACCTCTAGCACTGAGATGCAGTGCCTTAGACCGCTGTGATACAGTCTGGAATCAAACCAGGGTCTGTAGTGACACCTCTAGCACTGAGATGCAGTGCCTTAGACCACTGTGATACAGTCTGGAATCAAACCTGGGTCTGTAGTGACACCTCTAGCACTGAGATGCAGTGCCTTAGACCGCTGTGATACAGTCTGGAATCAAACCAGGGTCTGTAGTGACACCTCTAGCACTGAGATGCAGTGCCTTAGACCGCTGTGATACAGCCTGGAATCAAACCAGGGTCTGTAGTGACACCTCTAGCACTGAGATGCAGTGCCTTAGACCGCTGTGATACAGCCTGGAATCAAACCAGGGTCTGTAGTGACACCTCTACCACTGAGATGCAGTGCCTTAGACCGCTGTGATACAGCCTGGAATCAAACCAGGGTCTGTAGTGACACCTCTAGCACTGAGATGCAGTGCCTTAGACCGCTGTGATACAGCCTGGAATCAAACCAGGGTCTGTAGTGACACCTCTACCACTGAGATGCAGTGCCTTAGACCGCTGTGATACAGCCTGGAATCAAACCAGGGTCTGTAGTGACACCTCTACCACTGAGATGCAGTGCCTTAGACCGCTGTGATACAGCCTGGAATCAAACCAGGGTCTGTAGTGACACCTCTACCACTGAGATGCAGTGCCTTAGACCGCTGTGATACAGCCTGGAATCAAACCAGGGTCTGTAGTGACACCTCTACCACTGAGATGCAGTGCCTTAGACCACTGCTTCGATCAGGAGCCCATTATACGTTACATTATATGCAGTTGGTAACTGAGGTTTTGGAAGGTTTATATTATGTGCTGGTATGTTTGTTGATCAGTAGTAGAGGATAGCTCTATGTTCCCCTGTGTAGGTGCTTTCTCTCTCTATCTGCATCCCACTTTCAATCTCTCTCTCTCATGCTAATGAGTGCTTCAGAGCTCCATGTTGCCCTCTCAGCCAAACCCACAGAGGCAGACTCCGGTAAGTAGATACTCCTCTTTCATCTCTCCCTCCCTCTAACATAACGTCCTCTGTTGACCAACCTCACCATCATCTCCAACCCTTTAAGTCCTTTAACCTTTTGGTGTGTCTGTGTTTGTTTGTGTTTTGTGTGTATTTAGTCCAGTAAGAGTGAATGGGGAGCAGTATACAGTTGAAGTCGAAAGTTTACATACACCTTAGCCAAATACATTTTCACAATTCCTGACATTTAACCCGAGTAAATATTCCCTGTCTTAGGTCAGTTAAGATCACCACTTTATTTTAAGAATATGAAATGTCAGAATAATAGTAGAGAGAATTATTTATTATTTCTTTCTTTCATTACATTCCCAGTGGGTCAGAAGTGTGCATACACTCAATTAGTATTTGGTAGCATTGCCTTTAAATTGTTTAACTTTGGTCAAATGTTTTGGATAGCCTTCCACAAACTTCCCACAATAAATTGGGTGAATTTTGGCCCATTCCTCCTGACAGCTGGTGTAACTGAGTCAGGTTTGCTCGCACACACTTTTTCAATTCTGCCCACAAATGTTCTATAGGATTGAGGTCAGGGCTTTGTGATGGCCACCCCAATACCTTGACTTTGTTGTCCTTAAGCCATTTTGCCACAACTTTGGAAGTATGCTTGGGGTCATTGTCCATTTGGAAGACCCATTTGCGACCAAGCTTTAACTTGAGATGTTGCTTTAATATATCCACATAATTGTCCTTCCTCATGATGCCATCTATTTTGTGAAGTGCATCAGTCCCTCCTGCAGCAAAGCACCCCCACAATATGATGCTGCCATGATGCCATCTATTTTGTGAAGTGCATCAGTCCCTCCTGCAGCAAAGCACCCCCACAATATGATGCTGCCACCCCCGTGCTTCACAGTTGGGATGGTATTTTTCGGCTTGCAAGCCTCCGTCTTTTCCCTCCAAACATAATGATGGTCATTCTAACCAAACAGTTCAATTTTTGTTTCATCAGACCAGAGGACATTTCTCTAAAAAGTACGATCTTTGTCCCCATGTGCATTTGCAGACCATAGTCTGGCTTTTTTGGGTGGTTTTGGAGCAGTGGCTTCTTCCTTGCTCATCAGCCTTTCAGGTTATGTTGATATAGGACTCGTTTTACTGTGGATATAGATACTTTTGTACCTGTTTTCTCCAGCATCTTCACAGGGTCCTTTGCTGCTGTTCTGTGATTGATTTGCACTTTTCGCACCAAAATATGTTAATCTCTAGGAGACAGAACGCGTCTCCTACCTGAGCGGTATGATGGCTGTGTGTTCCCATGGTGTTTATACTAGCGTACTATTGTTTGTACAGATGAACGTGGTACCTTCAGGCGTTTGGAAATTGCGCCCAAGGATGAACCAGACTTGTGGAGGTCTACCATTTTTTTTTCTGAGGTCTTGGCTGATTTCTTTTGATTTTCCCATGATGTCAAGTAAAGAGGCACTGAGTTTGAACGTGGGCCTTGAAATACATCCACAGGTACACCTTGTTTACTGAGAAAATAATATGGCCACAATGCAGGTTATACATCTGGGTCCTTGAGCTTGACCATTGCAGAGTTAACACTTTACAGGATACTGGCATCCATGGGTAGCCCACTTGACAATCCTTTCCATTACCTTGTCACTGTTCTGTCCTCCTCCATCTTGCTCTTCAAACTCTTTATTCTTATTCCAATGCGGTCGTTCATCTTGTACCATGCCACTTAAATGCTTGATGGAATGTCCATTTAACTAATGAACCAGCTGCAGGAGCACACCTGGGCACGTTCCCCCCACAATAGGGAGTCTATGGCCATGCAAGGGGTGGGGAAGTTGGGGACTTAAGGATGCTTTTTCACCACCCCTCAGCTTTCATCACTTACATTAAGATGGGTGAAGGTATGTAGAGCCTACAGTTTAACTTGCAGTGTCATATCACTTCAAAAAAAACCTCTCATTGGGAAAGGATTGGAGGACAGGCTAAATGAAGGCTTCCATTGTACCCTCAGGTGCTCGTGTCCTAGTCCCACCTGGAAGGCTATGAGGAGGAGGACCTCTAGGTGAGGTTGGACAAGGCAGGTGTCATCAGCTGGAGAAGGTGATTCACCACTGCCATGGCGAACCTGAGATTTGAACCAGCGTTCTCAAAAACACAATGAACTCCACAAAGCTATGGACATTACTGAAGAATAATTCTTCACTGCTAGCGTCCCATCAGAACCATGGTAGTACTTCAGGTTTCAGGAAGGTGACATCGCTGCATGATGTGAATTTAGCCTTATCGCTATAAATACTAATGTGCTTGGATTGGACATTGTTGCCCTTATTGCTGCCATCTGCGGATCTTCAAGTTAACCTGGTGAAATGGTACAGCAGCTATCCTATTGGCTGCAAGCAATTTGGGCTTTGAATTCATCTGATATAAACTTGAGTAAATTCCCATTTGTACAGTAATTGTGTTTTAAAACCTGCAACCTGTGGTTGCTTCGTCTGCTGCTGCTACAGATTTCCAGTCAAGTCCCGTTCTGAGGCGCTGTGAATCCAGACATTTCCTAGTTACTGTGGAAGAGCTTTGATGCATTAGCCTCTCATGGTAGAGATTTTTGTGAATACAGAAAGCCTTGTGTGTGCCAGACAGCACCTGTGTTCCCCAACTATGCTGTTACACGGAGACACAGACTCAACCATTTACATGCTGACTCACGTACTCACACACTGACTCGTAATTCTGAACAAAAATATAAATGCAATATGCAACAATTTCAAAGATTTTACTGAGTTATACTTCATATAAGGACATCTGTCAATTGAAATGAATTCATTGGGCCTTAATCTATGGATTTCACATGACTGGGAATACAGATATGCTTCTGTTGGTCACAAGTACCTTAACATTTTTTGGGGTGCTGATCAGAAAACCAGTCAGTATCTGGTGTGACCACCATTTGCCTCATGCTGCGCAACACATCTCCTTCCCATATAGTTATCAGGCTGTTGATTGTGGCCAGTGGAATGTTGTCCCACTCCTCTTCAATGACTGTTTGAGGTTGCTGGATATTGACGGGAACTGGAATAAGCTGTCGTAAAACATCAATCCAGAGCATCCCAAACATGCTCAATGGGTGACATGTCTGGTGAGTATGCAGGCCATGGAAGAGCTGGGACATATTCAGCTTCCAGAAATTGTGTACAGATCCTTGCCACAATGGGCCGTGCTGAAACATGAGGTGATGGTGGCAGATGGATGGCACAACAATGGTCCTCAGGATCTCGTCACGGTATCACTGTGCATTCAAATTGCCATCGATAAATGCAATTATCCGTAGCTTATGCCTGCCCATAACCCCACGGTCACCATGTTCACAACATTGACATCAGCAAACCGCTTGCCCACACAACACCATACATGTGGTCTGCGGTTGTGAGGCCAGTTGGAAGTACCGCCAAAATCTCTAATGACATTTGGTAGAGAAATTCACATTTCAATTATCTGGCTACATCTCTGGTGGACATTCCTGTAGTCAGCATGGCAATTGCACGCTCCCTCAACTTGAGACATCTGTGTTGTGTGACAAAACTGTGCATAGTTTTAGAGTGGCCTTTTCTTGTCCCCAGACCCTTTAACATGAGATTTGAAATTCTGCTCAGGTGCTTCCTGTTTCCGTTGATCATCCTTGAGATGTTTCTACAACTTGATTGGAGACCACCTGTGGTAAATTCAATTTATTGAACATGATTTGGAAAGGCTCACACCTGTCTATATAAGGTGACACAGTTGACAGTGCATGTCAGAGCAAAAACCAAGTTATGAGGTCGAAGGAATTTTCCATAAAGCACTGAGACAGGATTGTGTCAAGGCACAGATCTGGGGTAGGGTACCAAATAATGTATGCAACATTGAAGGTCCCCAACAACACAATGGCCTCAATCATTCTTAAATGGAATATGTTTGGAACAACCAAGACTTTTCCTAGAGCTGGCCGCCTGGTCCAAATGAGCTATCGGGGGAGAAGGGTCTTGGTCAGGGAGGTGACCAAGAACCCGATGGTCACTCTGACAGAGCTCCAGTGTTCCTCTGTGGAGATTTGAGAACCTTCCAGAAGAACAAACATCTGCAGCCCTCCACCAATCAGGCCTTTATGGTAGAGTGGCCAAACGGAAGCCACTCTTCAGTAAAAGGTACATGACAGTCCGCTTGGAGTTTGCCAAAAGGCATCTAAAGGACTCAGACCATGAGAAGCAAGATTCCCTGGTCTGGTGAAAGCAAGATTGGCATGAACTCTTTGGCCTGAATGCCAAGTATCACGTCTGGAGGAAACCTTTCACCATCCCTACTGTGAAGCATGGTGCTGGCAGCATCATGCTGTGGGGATGTTTTTCAGAGGCAGGGACTGGGAGACTAGTCAGGATCGAGGGAAAGATGAACGGAGCAAAGTACAGAGAGATCCTTGATGAAAACCTGCTCCAGAGCATTCAGGACCTCAGACTGGGGCGACGGTACACCTTCCAACAACCCTAAGCACACAGCCAAGACAACGCAGGAGTGGATTCGGGATAAGTCTCTGAATGTCATTGAGTGGCCCAGCCAGAGCCCGGTATTGAACCCGATCAAACATCTCTGGAAAGACCTGAAAATAGCTGTGCAGCGACGCTCCCCATTCATCTTGACTAAGGTTGAGAGGATTTGCAGAGAAGAATGGGAGAAACTCCCCAAATATAGGTATGCCATGCTTGTAGGGTAATAACCAATAAGACGTGAGGCTATAATCACTGCCAAAGGTTCTTCAACAAAGTACTTAGTAAAAGGTCTCAATACTTATATAAATGTGATATTTCAGTTTTTTATTTTTAGTACATTTGCAAAAATGTATAAAACCTTTTATTGCATCATTGTGTGTAGATTAATGAGGGAAAAATACAATTTAATACATTTTAGAATAAGACTGTAATGAAACAAAATATGGAAAAATTCAAGGGGTCTGAAGACTTTCTGAATGCACATCTTCATAATTGTTTGTACTCGTCCCCCATGGGAATCGAACCCACAACCCCTGGCATTGCAATAGCCATGCTCTACCAACTCAGCCAAATGGGACCAATATACTCTGCATATACTGTACATGCAGACAGACACTACCGTTTAAAAGTTTGGGGTCACTTGGAAATTAACATTTTTTGTTCATTAGAATAACATCAAATCGATCAGAAATACAGTGTAGACATTGTTAACTTCTTCAGGATTGCGAGACGGTTGAGCTAACGTAGGCTAATGCGATTAGCACGAGGTTGTAAGTAACAAGAACATTTAGACATAGACATATCTGATATTGGCATAAAGCTTAAATTATTGTTAATCTTACTGCACTGTCCAATTTACAGTAGCTATTACAGTGAAATTATACCATGCTATTGTTTGAGGGGGGTGCCCAGTTTTGAACATGAAAAGTTATTAATAAACAAATGAGGCACATTTGTGCAGTCTTGATACAAAATTTTGAACAGAAATGTAATGGTACTTTGGATCAGCATGAAGTTTTGTGCATGTACTGCTGCCACCTAGTGGCCAAAATCTAAATTGCACCTGTGCTGGAATAATACATTATTGCCTTTCTCTTGCATTTCAAAGATGATGGTACAAAGAAAATACAAAAAATAAAATAATCTTTGTATTATCTTTTACCAGATGTAATGTGTTATATTCTCCGACATTCCTTTCACATTTCCACAAACTTCAAAGTGTTTCCTTTCAAATGGTACCAAGAATATGCATATCCTTGCTTCAGGGCCTAGGCTACAGGCAGTTTGATTTGGGTATGTCATTTTAGGTGAAAATGGAAAAAAAGGAGCCAATCCTTGTCAATGACTATTGTAGCTGGAAACGGCAGATTAAAAAAAATGGAATATCTACATAGGTGTACAGAGGCCCATTATCAGCAACCATCACTCCTGTGTTCCAAAGGCACGTTGTGTTAGCCTTTAAAATTATAAACTTGAATTAGCTAATTGATCATTAGAAAACCCTTTTGTAAATTTGTTAGCACAGCTGTAAACTGTTGTTCTGATTTAAAAAAGCAATAATACTGGCCTTCTTTAGACTAGTTGACAATCTGGAGCATCAGCATTTCTGGGTTCGATTACAGGCTCTAAATGACCAGAAACGAAGTACTTTCTTCTGGAACTTGTCAGTCTATTCTTGTTATGAGAAATGAAGGCTATTCCACGCAAAAAAATCCAAGAAACTGAAGATCTCGTACAACGCTGTGTACTACTCCCTTCACAGAACAGCACAAACTGGCCCTAACCAGAATAGAAAGAGGAGTAGGAGGCCCCGGTACACAACTGAGCAAGAGGACAAGTACATTAGAGTGTCTAGTTTGAGCAACAGACGCCTCATAAGTCCTCAACTGTCAGGCATTAAATATACCTGAAAAACAACAGTCTCAACGTCAACAGTGAAGAGGCGACTCCGGGACGCGAGTTCCTCTGTCCAGTGTCTGTGTTCTTTTGCCCATCTTAGTATTTTCTTTTTATTGGGCAGTCTGAGATATCGCTTTTTCTTTCCAGCTCTGCCTAGAAGGCCAGCATCCCGGAGTCACCTCTTCACTGTTGACGTTGAGACTGGTGATTGACTTCATCACTACTTGTTTTTGTAAGACGTGTTGACAAGCTGAATGCAAGGGTAAGCATGGACACCCATGTATACCCCACAAGACATACCACCAGAGCTCTCTTAACAATCCCCAAGTCCAGAACAGACAAGGGGAGCGCATAGTACTACATGGAGCCATGACTACATGGAACTCTATTCCACATCAGGTAACTGATGCAAGCAGTAAAATCAGATGTAAAAATGTACAGTACCAGTCAAAAATTTGGACACCTACTCATTCAAGGTTTTATTTTCATTTTAATATTTTCTACATTGTAGAATAATAGTGAAGACATAAATAATGAAATTAACATATGGAATAATGTATTAACTCAGTCTGTGAATGACTGAGTGGATTAAGCTTTGTTGTTGATTCTGTGGCATGAGGATAGCACCACAGGAAGAAAATGTTGGCAGAATCTGAAACCCAACAGAGACCAAGAGGTCTGCTTTTAGTTTTCAAAAAAAGCGTTAAACAAATCAAAATATATTTTATATGTGAGATTCTTCAAAGCAGACACCCTTTGCCTTGATGACAGCTTTGCCCATTCCTGGGGATCCCTAATAAATAGAGATACAGAGATGGCATGTGGACATTTTCATACATAGATGCTATATACCCTTTCATATGAACACAACTATGAGTGAATAATACTCAGACAGGAATATAGAAGGTCATGCATGTACACTTGCAGGTTTGTGTAACATACATACCACTGCAGGTTGGTGGCACCTTAATTGGAGAGGACAGGCTTGTGGTAATGGCTGGAGCTGTATAAGTGGAATGATATCAAACACATGGTTTCTTTGTGTTTGATGCCATTTAATTTGCGCCGTACCAGCCATTATTATGAGCCGTCCTCCCTTCAGAAGCCTCCACTGATACATACACACACGTACTCACACAGTTTACTTGAGTTCCTATTGAGTCTTCGATAAGCCCAGTGACCTATCCCAGCATCAACATCGGAAAAAAGGGATCAACACTCGATAGAGCACTCACTTCTCTAGAACAATACTTTTATGGTCAGGAGCACATCACATAAATTAAGATGGAGCAAACGTTGCTTACAATACGTCAGAGCTTCCTTAATGATCCTGAGTTATCTCCGGTATCTGCCGATGGTATTTTAAGTGACCTCTGAAATTCCGGTGAAGAAACGGTTGCTCGGTTGTCTTGGCGGGAGCGCCACATATTTTCCACATCAGTGCACCTCTGAACAATATCATAGACCCATCGTTACTGATGCAAGACTGGTCGGGGTGTTTAGAAATTGAAGGTGATTCAATGAAGATACATATTTAAGGAGTTAATTTTGGAGCTTGCTGTGAGGCTGTTTCCATCTTAGAATAGTTTTCCTACTCCGCGAATGTGTTTTCTTCCCTGAAGTGAGACTTAATGAGGGACTCATTGGGAATTGTGGGGCCTTCAGTCCTTCACAGTCGAGCCTAACAGCTTCACAGGGGGACACATCCCCTCTCTCCCTCCTTCCATCTCTCTCTCTCTCCCTCTCTTCCTCCCATCTCTCTCCCTCTTCCTCCCATCTCTCTCTCTCCCTCTCTTCCTCCCATCTCTCTCCCTCTTCCTCCCATCTCTCTCTCTCCCTCTCTTCCTCCCATCTCTCTCTCTATCCCTCTCCCTCCCATCTCTCTCTCTATCCACCTCTCCCTCCCATCTCTCTCTCTATCCACCTCTCCCTCCCATCTCTCTCTCTATCCACCATCTCTCTCTCTATCCACCATCTCTCTCTCTATCCACCTCTCCCTCCCATCTCTCTCTCTATCCATCTCTCCCTCCCATCTCTCTCTCTATCCATATCTCCCTCCCATCTCTCTCTCTATCCATCTCTCCCTCCCATCTCTCTCTCTATCCATCTCTCCCTCCCATCTCTCTCTCTATCCATCTCTCCCTCCCATCTCTCTCTCTATCCATCTCTCCCTCCCATCTCTCTCTCTATCCATCTCTCCCTCCCATCTCTCTCTCTATCCATCTCTCCCTCCCATCTCTCTCTCTATCCATCTCTCCCTCCCATCTCTCTCTCTATCCATCTCTCCCTCCCATCTCTCTCTCTATCCATCTCTCCCTCCCATCTCTCTCTCTATCCATCTCTCCCTCCCATCTCTCTCTCTATCCATCTCTCCCTCCCATCTCTCTCTCTATCCATCTCTCCCTCCCATCTCTCTCTCTATCCATCTCTCCCTCCCATCTCTCTCTCTATCCATCTCTCCCTCCCATCTCTCTCTCTATCCATCTCTCCCTCCCATCTCTCTCTCTCTCTATCCCTCTTTCCCTTTCTCCTTTTTTTATTTGTTTTTGTTTTTTTTATTTCACATTTTATTTAACCAGGTAGGCTAGTTAGAACAAGTTCTCATTTTCAACTGCCACCTGGCCAAGATAGAGCAAAGCAGTGCAACACAAACAACACAGTTACACATGGGATAAACAAACGTACAGTCAATAACACAATAGAAAAGTCTATATACAGTGTGTGCAAATATAGTAAGATTAGGTAGGTAAGGCATTAAATAGGCCATAGTGGCGAAATAATCACAATTTAGCATTAACACTGGAGTGATAGATGTGCAGAAGAGGAAAGATGTGCAGAAGTGCAAAAGAGCAAAAATAATAATAATATGGGGATGAGGTAGTTGGGTGGGCTATTTACAAATGGGCTATGTACAGGTGCAATGATTGGTAAACTGCTCTGACAGCTGATGCTTAAAGTTGGTGAGGGAGATATAGCTTATACCCAGCTTCAGTGATTTTTGCAATTCGTTCCAGTCATTGGCAGCAGAGAACTGGAAGGAAAGGCGGCCAAAGGAGGAAATATACCTGCTGGAGCGCGTGCTACGGGTGGGTGCTGCTATGGTGACCAGTGAACTGAGATAAGGCGGGGCTTTACCTAGCAAAGACTTATAGATGACCTGGGGACAGTGGGTTTGGCGAAGAATATGAAGCGAGGACCAGCCAACAAGAGCATACAGGTCGTAGTGGTGGGTAGTATATGGGGCTTTGGTGACAATGTGATAGACTACATCCAATTTGCTGAGTAGAGTGTGAGGCTATTTTGTAAATGACATCGCAGAAGTCAAGAATCAGTAGGATAGTCAGTTTTACGAGGCTATGTTTGGCAGCATGAGTGAAGGATGCTTTGTTGTGAAATAGGAAGCCGATTCTAGATTTAATTTTGGATTGGAGATGCTTAATATGAGTCTGGAAGGAGAGTTAATAGTCTAACCAGACACCTAGGTATTTGTAGTTGTCCACATATTCTAAGTCAGAACCGTCCAGAGTAGGGATGCTAGACGGGCGGGCGGGTGTGGGCAGTGATCGGTTGAAGAGCATGCTTTTAGTTTTGCATTCTCTCTCCCTCTCCAGGACACAGTACCTTATCGATGCAGAGAGTCCCCAGTACCTTATCGACGCAGAGAGTCCCCAGTACCTTATCGACGCAGAGAGTCCCCAGTACCTTATCGACGCAGAGAGTCCCCAGTACCTTATCGACGCAGAGAGTCCCCAGTACCTTATCGACGCAGAGAGTCCCCAGTACCTTATCGACGCAGAGAGTCCCCAGTACCTTATCGACGCAGAGAGTCCCCAGTACCTTATCGACGCAGAGAGTCCCCAGTACCTTATCGACGCAGAGAGTCCCCAGTACCTTATCGACGCAGAGAGTCCCCAGTACCTTATCGACGCAGAGAGTCCCCAGTACCTTATCGACGCAGAGAGTCCCCAGTACCTTATCGACGCAGAGAGTCCCCAGTACCTTATCGACGCAGAGAGTCCCCAGTACCTTATCGACGCAGAGAGTCCCCAGTACCTTATCGACGCAGAGAGTCCCCAGTACCTTATCGACGCAGAGAGTCCCCAGTACCTTATCGACGCAGAGAGTCCCCAGTACCTTATCGACGCAGAGAGTCCCCAGTACCTTATCGACGCAGAGAGTCCCCAGTACCTTATCGACGCAGAGAGTCCCCAGTACCTTATCGACGCAGAGAGTCCCCAGTACCTTATCGACGCAGAGAGTCCACAGTACCTTATCGACGCAGAGAGTCCCCAGTACCTTATCGACGCAGAGGCCCTCTTACAGAATTTCCCTGCCAAGGGCGCTGTGGGACTAATTTCCAGTGTGTGTGTTGCTGTTTATGTCTGGCTGGCACTATCTCGTCTTGTTCTCCCCCTCACGTGAGAGATTTTGATCACCTCCAGCTCATGGCTTCAGCCAATCAGACTGTCCCCATGCACCCCACATTTTGCCCATGCATCCTGTGATTGGTCAGATGCTCATATCTAGCTCAGCACTGGCCAGTCGGGACCGTTGAATGCTCTTCAAAGTGTATAAATATTCCCCTGAGCTTGACGTGTGATCATGGGTGGAGTTATGTACATGGGATGCGTGCACACAAAGTAAGTTGTTGTTGTTTAGCTTTGATTTCACTATGATTTTGATTTCACTTGATTTCACTTCTGTGGGGGAACCACCTCCGTGCCTGCTCTCCACTTCCGGGGCCTGGCCTGCCTCAGTTGGGGAGCTGCTGCCGCCGCTGGGCCTGTTGGGGAGCTGCTGCCGCCGCTGGGCCTGTTGGGGAGCTGCCGCCGCTGGGCCTGTTGGGGAGCTGCTGCCGCCACTGGGCCTGTTGGGTAGCTGCTGCCGCCGCTGGGCCTGTTGGGTAGCTGCTGCCGCCGCTGGGCCTGTTGGGGAGCTGCTGCCGCCGCTGGGCCTGTTGGGGAGCTGCTGCCGCCGCTGGGCCTGTTGGGGAGCTGCTGCCGCCGCTGGGCCTGTTGGGGAGCTGCTGCCGCCGCTGGGCCTGTTGGGGAGCTGCTGCCGCCGCTGGGCCTGTTGGGAAGCTGCTGCCGCCGCTGGGCCTGTTGGGGAGCTGCTGCCGCTGGGCCTGTTGGGAAGCTGCTGCCGCCGCTGGGCCTGTTGGGAAGCTGCTGCCGCTGGGCCTGTTCTCCTCTCTCCTCCCAAGCAATGGACACAGTGGTCGCATACACATATTTTGCAGATGTTATTGAGGGTGTAG
This sequence comes from Oncorhynchus masou masou, assembly GCF_036934945.1. Classification (NCBI taxonomy): domain Eukaryota; kingdom Metazoa; phylum Chordata; class Actinopteri; order Salmoniformes; family Salmonidae; genus Oncorhynchus; species Oncorhynchus masou. The sequence continues at coordinate 75,561,677 of NC_088239.1, read as the reverse complement.
TGAAATGTTGTTTTCCTAGCGCCAACAGTTCTAGGGGTGGCTGTTACAAATTCCCTGCCTATGACTGTTCGCAGCACCTCACAACCCTGAGCTGCACACTCCACTGCCCATCCCCTAGGACCAGAGCCTGAGAGTCTCGGGGGAACCATAAACCTGCCTCTCAAACTCTCCCTGACCTATGTGTCCTGTGCCCTGATGTGTCCTGTGCCCTGATGTGTCCTGTGCCCTGATGTGTCCTGTGCCCTGATGTGTCCTGTGCCCTGATACAGTAGGTTGCGAGGGAGGTTACTGGGCTGGACATCTGCCTGTCCTCTTGACTCTGCAGGTCACACTGTCAGTACTGTCAGTCACCCTCAAGCAGTGGTAGAGAGCAACATCTGTCTCTGCCCATCAACAACTGGACTCACTCATATCTCTGGACGTGTGGGATGGTGTGCGTGCCCAAAGTGAGTTGTGTGACATTTGTATATTGTTCTTCATAGTTAGTTACTACTATTGCCTATTGTATGTTGACCCTCTGAGTTTACTGTGTTGTGTAATACTCTGCAGGTGGCATATGCAATCTATACAGTCATTTGACATATTACTGCTTTATTCTGTAAGCTTATGTATCTGTGCATTCTTTCCCTAGTGTATTCATTTGGTATGTGTGTATTCATTACCTCAGTGGTTCTGTAATGGACAGAAACAATCATTCCACTACCTTTCCCAATGTACATCCCTGTGTACATCCCATGTTCATGTTCCTCAGTGTGTGTGTGTGTGTGTGTGAATAAAGTTCCAGTCTGTGTGAGTAAAGTTCCAGTCTGTGTGAGTAAAGTTCCAGTCTGTGTGTGTAAAGTTCCAGTCTGTGTGAGTAAAGTTCCAGTCTGTGTGAGTAAAGTTCCAGTCTGTGTGAATAAAGTTCCAGTCTGTGTGAGTAAAGTTCCAGTCTGTGTGAGTAAAGTTCCAGTCTGTGTGTGTAAAGTTCCAGTGTGTGTTAACTCTCGGGTTGCTTTATTCCCCTCTGACTGGGGGCGGAGTCAGTGAGTCACAACCCATTAAAATACGTAGAGCCAGGTCGCTGTTTTTCAGGCCGCAATACCTTATCTACACAACAATACTCCAGTACCTTATCTACACATGAAGAGTGCCACTCAAACCAAGGTCAGCATCAGGGAGACTGAAAGGCCCTCTTTTCCACTTCCTAAACATAACAGCCTGTTTCCTGACTGGCTCCGAACCGCTCCATCTCACAAACCGGGTTGAAATCATTTTGAGGGTGTTTTCTGTTTCTTTTGGGGAGGGGGGTTATTGTGCCTGTCACGAATACATCCTTTGACTGGTAGCACCACCGACCAGACTTGTCAGTCAGTGGTTTCTATGGTAATTTCACACCCATTTGTTTTGTTGTTGTACTTGTATTGTGATGTAAAACAGAGGAGAAGGAATTAGCTTTTTGTGGGGGTGGAACATTTACATAGAAAACAAGTGGTTGTGACACAACGCTGCGAGGTTGTTCAATTGTGGCCCAGAAAATAAAGTCAGTAGATACTTAGTGTGCTGCACCCAAGCCTTTATCCACAAGTATATAGACAAAACACACATGTGAACACACCGGTATGCAAGCACTAAAAGAGGTCTATACACACACACACACACACACACACACCGGTATGCAAGCACTAAAAGAGGTCTATACACACACACACACATACACACACACACACACACACACACAGGTATGCGTCCACCTGGTCTTCGATCCTCACACTGTGCAGGTGGTTCATCTCTCAGCTTTGAGGCTGATGAAACTCTTGGTGATGTATGGATTCGACCCTCCTGACCTGGATTGGCTGTCACCCTGGATATGTCTGTCTGGACGGCTGACAATGTATGAGTGTGTTGAAATCAATGATGTAAATAAACCCTGGATTGTTCAGTGAGAGGCTTTGAAGCCACTGGTTGGCCATATTGGTACTCCTCAGAAGGAGCAGTCCTCTATAGGAATGAATGGAATTCTACAGTATTTCAAATAAATGACAAAATTAGGACACAATTACATATATTTAGGTATTTATTTGTAAAAGTGGGGAGAGTATCATTAGTACTCTAAAAAAATGACTTTAAGGAATAGGTTTTTAAATACTCTATAATTTAAAGTATGTATTAAGGCGTTTGTAATATAATTTACTTTTCAAAAACGAATGTAGACATTAATACATGCATTTCTATAGCATTCAAAATCCAAAGTACCAAAATGGCTGCGTGGCAGCTTCAAAACAGCGCCCCCTGGGACTCATCTAAGGTTAATTCATATCATTGGTTGAACTGGCAACACATGGTCTGTCTTTCAAACACACCCAACAGAACCCCCCCCCCCTTTCCTGCTTGGATTGATTATGGGTGATGGATTGTTCAGCATGTGCATCTGACCCACACGTCTAACACTCACCTCCGCCTTCCCAAGACTCAGGGTTTTTAGACTTGCCAAGTCACTTGCATTTTTCTATCCAGCTGGATGTTAAGGGATGATGTGATAGCGTCTGCACGTAACGATTATCCTTCATGTGTAGATCTATCCACATCATTGATTCATATTCACCCCTTACCTTACAAGTACTGTACTACCCTGGTATTATTCACTCAACTAGTTTCCACTGTGACCTCATTTTGTCATGTACACCACAACACATTTATCATATTTTTTTCTAACATATCTTCTTCCTCTCACTCCCGCTTAGCGCGAGGACTCCGCTCTCATATTTTGAGGCTTGATCCCAGGCCGAGCGTGTCACTGGCCCAAGCTGGAGATATGTACCGTGTGTGTGTGATGTCCCGGTGGTTTGTTGGAGAGAGGGCCCAGTCTGACAGACTGTCTGCATCCACGGTGAGAGGCATTAGTCAGAGGAACCGACCGTGCCTTTCAGCAGCTCTCCTGACTGAGATGTGCTAAATGACATTTCCTGTGGTTCATAACAGCGACTACCCAAAGCTCTGACTGACGCTAGGACTTCCTGCTCAAGTCAAACATAAACACTTTTTTGCCGTTTTTCGGTAACGTCGCTGCAGGTTTGACAATGGAGATGTTCTTTTGGCCCTGTGTAAACAAGCAGACTTTAAGGCCAGGGAATATTTCTTTCCTGGAACGTGTTTGTGTGCATAGCTGTGTGTCAGTGTACATACAGAACATACTTGGCTTCCTTTCCTAATTTCCAAAGTCATTGTAACCATTGATAGTTGGTAGAGCTGGTAGAGCAACGCCAGGGTTGTGGGTTCCATGTGGCTCAGTTGGGAGAGCAACGCCAGGGTTGTGGGTTCCATGTGGCTCAGTTGGGAGAGCAACGCCAGGGTTGTGGGTTCCATGTGGCTCAGTTGGTAGAGCAACGCCAGGGTTGTGGGTTCCATGTGGCTCAGTTGGTAGAGCAACGCCAGGGTTGTGGGTTCCATGTGGCTCAGTTGGGAGAGCAACGCCAGGGTTGTAGGTTCCATGTGGCTCAGTTGGTAGAGCAACGCCAGGGTTGTGGGTTCCATGTGGCTCAGTTGGTAGAGCAACGCCAGGGTTGTGGTTTCCATATGGCTCAGTTGGTAGAGCAACGCCAGGGTTGTGGGTTCCATGTGGCTCAGTTGGTAGAGCAACGCCAGGGTTGTGGGTTCCATGTGGCTCAGTTGGTAGAGCAACGCCAGGGTTGTGGGTTCCATGTGGCTCAGTTGGTAGAGCAACGCCAGGGTTGTAGGTTCCATGTGGCTCAGTTGGTAGAGCAACGCCATGGTTGTAGGTTCCATGTGGCTCAGTTGGTAGAGCAACGCCAGGGTTGTAGGTTCCATGTGGCTCAGTTGGTAGAGCAACGCCAGGGTTGTGGGTTCCATGTGGCTCAGTTTGTAGAGCAATGCCAGGGTTGTGGGTTCCATGTGGATCAGTTGGTAGAGCAACGCCAGGGTTGTAGGTTCCATGTGGCTCAGTTGGTAGAGCAACGCCAGGGTTGTAGGTTCCATGTGGATCAGTTGGTAGAGCAACGCCAGGGTTGTAGGTTCCATGTGGCTCAGTTGGTAGAGCAACGCCAGGGTTGTAGGTTCCATGTGGCTCAGTTGGTAGAGCAACGCCAGGGTTGTAGGTTCCATGTGGCTCAGTTGGTAGAGCAACGCCAGGGTTGTGGGTTCCATGTGGCTCAGTTGGTAGAGCAACGCCAGGGTTGTGGGTTCCATGTGGCTCAGTTGGTAGAGCAACGCCAGGGTTGTAGGTTCCATTCCCACTGGGGACTGGTTTGACATTATTTTTAATGAAAATGTATTCACTCACTACTGTGAGCTAAATGACTCAAATGTAAATAGAAGAAAATAGAACCATTTTGGGTTCCATGCCCCTTTCCACAGAGGGTTCTTCCTGCAACCAAAAAGGGTTATCCTATGGGGACTGAACCCCTTTGGAGGGTACTTCCTGTATGCTATCAAATGAAATATATTTCCAGTGTATTGCTCTCCTACAACCCACTCACCATCACTGTGCCACAATAGAACACTTTCATTGACATTTTAACCTCTGTCTTCTAGAAACAAACGTGGAGCCTCCATTGGTAGGAAAATGCATTACAAGGTTCTTTAGACACCATCATCTCAATATGGCCTTTTTCCTGTTGCTTTACTACAACCTCGCTCTTTCCCCACCATCTGACTTCATTTGTCCAAGTCCTCAGTCTGGCTGTCCTCCACTACCCCTCCCTCCCTCTGTCTGTCTGTCCTCCTCTACCCCTCCCTCCCTCCCTCCCTCTGTCTGTCTGTCTGTCTGTCTGTCTGTCTGTCTGTCTGTCTGTCTGTCTGTCTGTCTGTCTGTCTGTCTGTCTGTCTTCCCTCCTCTAACCCTCCCTCCCTCTGTCTGTCTGTCTGTCTGTCCTCCTACCCCTCCATCTGTCTGTCTGTCTGTCTGTCTGTCTGTCTGTCTGTCTGTCTGTCTGTCTGTCTGTCTGTCTGTCTGTCTTCCCTCCTCTAACCCTCCCTCCCTCTGTCTGTCTGTCTGTCTGTCCTCCTACCCCTCCATCTGTCTGTCTGTCTGTCTGTCTGTCTGTCTGTCTGTCTGTCTGTCTGTCTTCCCTCCTCTAACCCTCCCTCCCTCTGTCTGTCTGTCTGTCCTCCTACCCCTCCATCTTTCTGTCTGTCCTCCTCTACCCCTCCCACTGTCTGTCTGTCTGTCTGTCTGTCTGTCTGTCTGTCTGTCTGTCCTCCTCTACCCCTCCCTCTGTCTGTCTGTCCTCCTCTACCCCTCCCTCTGTCTGTCTGTCTGTCCTCCTCTACCCCTCCCTCTGTCTGTCTGTCCTCCTCTACCCCTCCCTCTGTCTGTCTGTCTGTCCTCCTCTACCCCTCCCTCTGTCTGTCTGGCTGCCCTCCTATACCCCACCCTCTGTCTGTCTGTCTGTCTGTCTGTCTGTCTGTCTGTCTGTCTGTCGTCTGTCCTCCTCTACCACTTCCTCTGTCTGTCTGTCTGTCTGTCTGTCTGTCTGTCTGTCTGTCTGTCTGTCTGTCCTCCTCTACCCCTCCCTCTGTCTGTCTGTCTGTCCTCCTCTACCCCTCCCTCTGTCTGTCTGTCCTCCTCTACCCCTCCCTCTGTCTGTCTGGCTGCCCTCCTATACCCCACCCTCTGTCTGTCTGTCTGTCTGTCTGTCTGTCTGTCTGTCTGTCGTCTGTCCTCCTCTACCACTTCCTCTGTCTGTCTGTCTGTCCTCCTCCACCCCTCCCTCTGTCTGTCTGTCTGCCCTCCTATACCCCTCCCTCCCTCCCTCTGTCTGTCTGTCTGTCCTCCTCTACCCCTCCCTCTGTCTGTCTGTCTGTCTGTCCTCCTCTACCCCTCTGTCTGTCTGTCTGCCCTCCTATACCCCTCCCTCTGTCTGTCTGTCTGTCTGTCTGTCTGTCTGTCTGTCTGTCTGTCTGTCCTCCTCTACCCCTCTCTCTGTCTGTCTGTCTGTCTGTCTGTCTGTCTGTCTGTCTGTCTGTCTGTCTGTCTGTCTGTCCTCCTCTACCCCTCCTTCTGTCTGTCTGGCTGCCCTCCTCTACCCCTCCCTCTCTCTGTCTGTCTGCCCTCCTCTACCCCTCCCTCCCTCTGTCTGTCTGTCTGTCTGTCTGTCTGTCTGTCTGTCTGTCTGTCTGTCTGTCCTCCTCTACCCCTCCCCTGTCTGTCTGTCTGCCCTCCTCTACCCCTCCCTCTGTCTGTCTGTCTGTCTGCCCTCCTCTACCCCTCCCTCTGTCTGTCTGTCTGTCTGTCTCTGTCCTCCTCTACCCGTCCCTCCCTCTGTCTGTCTGTCTGTCTGTCTGTCTGCCCTCCTCTACCCCTCCCTCCCTCTGTCTGTCTGTCTGTCTGTCCTCCTATACCCCTCCCTCTGTCTGTCTGGCTGCCCTCCTATACCCCTCCCTCCCTCTGTCTGTCTGTCTGTCCTCCTCTACCCCTCCCTCCCTCTGTCTGTCTGTCTCCCCTCCTCTGCCCCTCCCTCTGTCTGTCTGGCTGCCCTCCTCTACCCCTCCCTCCCTCCCTCTGTCTGTCTGTCCTCCTATACCCCTCCCTCTGTCTGTCTGGCTGCCCTCCTATACCGCTCCCTCCTTCTGTCTGTCTGTCTGTCCTCCTCTACCCCTCCCTCCCTCCCTCTGTCTGTCTGGCTGCCCTCCTCTACCCCTCCCTCCCTCTGTCTGTCTGGCTGCCCTCCTCTACCCCTCCCTCTGTCTGTCTGGCTGCCCTCCTCTACCCCTCCCCTCCCTCTGTCTGTCTGACTGTCCTCCTCTACCCCTCCCTCCCTCTGTCTGTCTGGCTGCCCTCCTCTACCCCTCCCTCTGTCTGTCTGGCTGCCCTCCTCTACCCCTCCCTCCCTCTGTCTGTCTGGCTGCCCTCCTCTACCCCTCCCTCTGTCTGTCTGGCTGCCCTCCTCTACCCCTCCCTCCCTCTGTCTGTCTGACTGTCCTCCTCTACCCCTCCCTCCCTCTGTCTGTCTGGCTGCCCTCCTCTACCCCTCTCTCTGTCTGTCTGTCTGTCTGTCTGTCTGTCTGTCTGTCTGTCTGTCTGTCTGTCTGTCTGTCTGTCCTCCTCTACCCCTCCTTCTGTCTGTCTGGCTGCCCTCCTCTACCCCTCCCTCTCTCTGTCTGTCTGCCCTCCTCTACCCCTCCCTCCCTCTGTCTGTCTGTCTGTCTGTCTGTCTGTCTGTCTGTCTGTCCTCCTCTACCCCTCCCCTGTCTGTCTGTCTGCCCTCCTCTACCCCTCCCTCTGTCTGTCTGTCTGTCTGCCCTCCTCTACCCCTCCCTCTGTCTGTCTGTCTGTCTGTCTCTGTCCTCCTCTACCCGTCCCTCCCTCTGTCTGTCTGTCTGTCTGTCTGTCTGTCTGCCCTCCTCTACCCCTCCCTCCCTCTGTCTGTCTGTCTGTCTGTCCTCCTATACCCCTCCCTCTGTCTGTCTGGCTGCCCTCCTATACCCCTCCCTCCCTCTGTCTGTCTGTCTGTCCTCCTCTACCCCTCCCTCCCTCTGTCTGTCTGTCTCCCCTCCTCTGCCCCTCCCTCTGTCTGTCTGGCTGCCCTCCTCTACCCCTCCCTCCCTCCCTCTGTCTGTCTGTCCTCCTATACCCCTCCCTCTGTCTGTCTGGCTGCCCTCCTATACCGCTCCCTCCTTCTGTCTGTCTGTCTGTCCTCCTCTACCCCTCCCTCCCTCCCTCTGTCTGTCTGGCTGCCCTCCTCTACCCCTCCCTCCCTCTGTCTGTCTGGCTGCCCTCCTCTACCCCTCCCTCTGTCTGTCTGGCTGCCCTCCTCTACCCCTCCCTCCCTCTGTCTGTCTGACTGTCCTCCTCTACCCCTCCCTCCCTCTGTCTGTCTGGCTGCCCTCCTCTACCCCTCCCTCTGTCTGTCTGGCTGCCCTCGTCTTCCTGCCTGCTCTCTGTCTGTCCGTCTGTCCTCATCTCCCTGCCCCCCTTTGCCCTCTCTAGCATCTGAGAGAGGGCTTGTGGTGATGTCACACAGGGACGTCTGGCCTCTATAAAAGGGGGAGCCACTGTGAAAATCTCTTAATGAAGTTGCGAAGAGCCTGAGTTGAGCTGAGCTGTGCTGACTACTTCCACCTCCATAGAAACGGATCAAGTTGGACTTGAATATTCTCCTTAGAAAACACCAAAACATACATCTCCTTCAGATAGATGAGAAGATACAGGGAGATATCATCAGCTCCTATTCTTCACATTGGTTTGATCACTGCGTCTTTCGACACTGCTCGCCCTGAGAGTGACGAGTCTAGCTGACATATTGGGAAAACTTTGTATTCCTTTTTTTCCTGAACCCATGAAAATCACGTTTTCTTTGTGGACAATGATGCGACGAGCAAGCATCTCCTCGGTGGTGTTTCTATCTTGCACTGTCATGCTGGTAAGTACTTTTTAAAGTGTTTCATATGTGTGCTTTTACCTCTCCATTCAAATGAGTGTCTTTACATCATCGGGTTCTACATACTTCACCATAAGCTCTTAAAAATTATACAATGTCATCTTTAATATTCAAATTGAGAAATTGCAAGTATATATTATGGTCAAATTCATATTGTCCATCTAATTATATTGTCCATCTATTGACTGAAATAATGAGACCGGGATCTTTGAACAAATGAATAAACTCATCTCCATAGATACATTTGAATTTAGGGCTTGTTTGATACTTTTGAGCTTGATGATCTAGTCTGTGTAGCTCCAGGCTGATGTGTAGCAATCATGCCTAGAAAGGTAGAAGCAGAAATGTGTCCTAACCAGATTAGAACAGGGTGCCGGGTTGAATGAAAGCATTGTTCGAAATCAAATTCCTTTGTACAATCACAGTTCAATTATTTGGATATTTGGGTAAACAATCAGAGAATTTGGAGAGGAATTTCTGCTGAGTGTTTGCTGATATTTGACCTGCACACTGTAAATGAACGAATCTGAAATACCAGTAAGAGTTTTTGCTTGTGGATAACCAAGAGGACTTTAGATCTTTGGGTAACCTTATTCTAGGTATACATTTGATTCCACCATTTTTTCTCCTTTGGATATTTACTCAAGCATTGTACAATCCGTCTTCTGTGGGGGCTTCCAACACCAAAGGATGCCCTTCCCCTGTGCCCTGCAGTGAACATATACACGCTAACTCTCAATCCTCTCGCTGTGATTCTCAGGTGCAGGGTGGATGCCCGCGGCAGTGCTCGTGCCCCACCTCACCGCCCTCATGCCCACCAGGTGTCAGCTGGGTGACAGACTCCTGCGGCTGCTGTAAGGTGTGTGCCAGGCAGTACAACCAGGACTGCAGCCCTAGCCAGCCCTGTGACCACATCAAGGGCCTGCACTGCCACCTAGGGTCTGGAGGAGACCCGGAGACAGGACTGTGTCGAGGTAAGGGCATGGACATAGAAATGGCCCAGGGTGGGACATACTTATGTTATGATTGACATTTCCTATCCACCTTCTGATTGGCACTGATAATATTATTGACAATGCTAACTCTAATGAATATAATGATATACACAAAAGTTACAATGATTACATTGGTCCTGTCCCAGCTGAGGCCATGGGTCGTCCCTGTGAGCTGAACGACCGGGTCTACCAACACGGGGAGGACTTCCAGCCCAGCTGCCAGCACCAGTGCAGCTGTATGGACGGCGTGGTGGGCTGCATGCCCCTGTGCCCACACCAGGTACCACTACCAGGTTGGCACTGCTCCCGGCCCCGGCTGGCTAGGCTGCCAGGACGCTGCTGCGAGGAGTGGCTTTGTGACGATGACAACCATATCAAGGAGGACTCCAGAGAGGTTGACCACGCTCCACCTCCTTCCCCACCCCAGCACCCTGATCTTGCCAGCAATGAGCTGCTCATGGCTCCCACCCCCTGGGACTCAAGTGCTGGAGCGTCATATCAAGGTACATAATGATACTCTCTTTTTTTGTAATGAAATATACATTTGTAATGTTTTGTATCAGTCAGAGGAGAATGGTGTTCCTCATGGCTCATGTTTGGCCCTCTCTTCTTACAGAGTGGATCTCCTCCCCCCAGTCCCATGCCTTACTTCCCTCAACCTGCTTCTTGCAAACCACTGATTGGTCGCCTTGCTCAGCCACGTGTGGGATGGGTGTGTCCAGCCGAGTAACCAGTAGCAACGCTGAGTGTCGGTTGGCCAGAGAGACACGACTGTGCCAGATCCGGCAGTGTGATCTTGCCCTCACCCCTTCTCCCAAGGTAAGACATGGACAACGTGTGGGAACACTTTTTCAATGACAAGAAACACAATGGTCCAGGATCATCAAATGGGAATTACACTACTATAAATTGCCCACTAGACAGGTAATGGAATTGTACCATGTGTAATTCACAGCTATCCTTCTGTCAAGCAGTGGAGACAGCTGAGGGCAGGACAGCTCATAATAAAGGCTGGAACGGAGATAATGAAATAGAAACCATGTGTTTGATACCATTCCACTAATTCTACTCCAGCCATTACCACGAGCCCATCCTCCCCATTTATGTGGGCCACCAACCTCCTGTGCTGTCAGGGTGTATGTATTTTGACCTGTGACCCCATTTCTCTTACAGAAAGGGAAGAAGTGCCAACGCACAATACGTCCTCGCAAACCTGTCCGGATCAAGTTCACCGGCTGCTCCACAGCGCGCCAGTATCGTCCTCGTTCCTGTGGCTTGTGTGCCGACGGCAGCTGCTGCACTCCTTCTCTGACGCGCACGGTGAACCTTCACTTCCGCTGTCCCGGAGGCAGGCAGGACTTTACCCGTAGCGTCATGTGGATCCAGCGTTGCCGCTGCAGCCAGAGCTGCCTAAGTCAAGGGCTTGCCTCCCCGGGCTCTCTCAGTCTGCCTAATGACATCCATACCTTCTCCCACTGAGCCCCATGTCTAAACACTAGCATTTCTCGCCACAAGAACATGCCCTTGACCTGACTCTGGCCCTCGACTCTAGGGTTCACCCTTGCCCTAATCTCACTGTCTCCTTCCAAAAACGTTTCCTGTTCCCTAACCCCAGGGTTTATTGCTGCCGTAGCCTCTTTAGCCCAGTCTGTGTTCCTTTACCCCAGGACTCCCCCTGACCCTGTCTTCAGTCTGTGTTCCTTTACCCCAGGACTCCCCCTGACCCTGTCTCCAGTCTGTGTTCCTTTACCCCAGGACTCCCCCTGACCCTGTCTTCAGTCTGTGTTCCTTTACCCCAGGACTCCCCCTGACCCTGTCTTCAGTCTGTGTTCCTTTACCCCAGGACTCCCCCTGACCCTGTCTCCAGTCTGTGTTCCTTTACCCCAGGACTCCCCCTGACCCTGTCTTCAGTCTGTGTTCCTTTACCCCAGGACTCCCCCTGACCCTGTCCCCAGTCTGTGTTCCTTTACCCCAGGACTCCCCCTGACCCTGTCTCCAGTCTGTGTTCCTTTACCCCAGGACTCCCCCTGACCCTGTCTTCAGTCTGTGTTCCTTTACCCCAGGACTCCCCCCCTGACCCTGTCTCCAGTCTGTGTTCCTTTACCCCAGGACTCCCCCTGACCCTGTCTCCAGTCTGTGTTCCTTTACCCCAGGACTCCCCCTGACCCTGTCCCCAGTCTGTGTTCCTTTACCCCAGGACTCTCCCTGACCCTGGGTCCAGTCTGTGTTCCTTTACCCCAGGACTCCCCCTGACCCTGGGTCCAGTCTGTGTTCCTTTACCCCAGGACTCCCCCTGACCCTGTCTTCAGTCTGTGTTCCTTTACCCCAGGACTCCCCCTGACCCTGTCTCCAGTCTGTGTTCCTTTACCCCAGGACTCCCCTTGACCCTGTCTCCAGTCTGTGTTCCTTTACCCCAGGACTCCCCCTGACCCTGTCTTCAGTCTGTGTTCCTTTACCCCAGGACTCCCCCTGACCCTGTCTCCAGTCTGTGTTCCTTTACCCCAGGACTCCCCCTGACCCTGTCTCCAGTCTGTGTTCCTTTACCCCAGGACTCCCCCTGGCCCTGTCCCCAGTCTGCCCTCACCACATACAGAAGGCTCCATCAGGTGGGGGAAGGACACTGATGCGATGTGGTGAACTGTTTTACTCTTACAGCTGCCTAATTGTGTGCCCAACACTTTCTCTCTCTCATTCTCTCATTGGTGGTAACTCCCCCCATAATCCAACGGTTTTGGTTTGGTCTTCACTCACACCCGAAAATCAGCACCTCCATATAACTTCAGTGATGGACTGACTGACTGAATTTAAAAGACAGTTGGGGGTGCTTCTGTGTTACTGTAGTTTGGAATGGTGAATTGTACTCTGTGGGACTGTACTTATAACTACCCAAAGAGAAAGGTTAGACTGAATATCAGACAGGCAATCTCACAGAGACATTTGCGTAGCATCCCTTCTGACAAACGCCTTTATAGCCTTACTGCCCTTTTCACTTGTCTGTTTTGCTTGTGTTCAGTAAGTGACAGATCTGGGGGCGATTGTGTGCATTCTACACATGATCTCTGTCAGTAGACCTCCTATCAAATCTGATGGGCAAGAATATAAATGCACAGGTGTTCATGGTTTACACTCTGAAATATGAATCATCATTGTTATAGACACAGAGGTTTTAAATGGACCTTTGAAAGTTATTCATGTTTAATTATTGTAGCGATGACTTGTAAATATGTATTTACTATACTTTGTACAGTTAGGCAATGTTGATTTGTTTGTCATTAGGTATATATGTCTGTTTCGTATCGTATCTGTACAGATTTCACTTAACGATGGAGTGACATGTTTTGGATATTACCTCCTTTTTTGAGGTGCACAGAATATAAACAATAGTGGACCGAGAATATAATATGTTAATTTATATCACTTTATTTTGATTAATATATTCAATAAATGTCTTATAATGAAATTGCCTCTTGTAAAAAAAATTACAAACGCCATGAAAATATATGTATTTCTACAAAAACAAATGTGTGTGATATTTTGTCCCATAATTTGTGTCCCACTTTTCTGTTTACCAGTACACACACCCACACACCTAGTCTGTGATTTGGATTGATTACTCTACAGTATTAAATTTATTATTTTGTATAGATATCATTACTAGATATTTGTGTACAAATATGATATAGTCTCCATTGTCAATCCCAAATCAGTGAATCAGATTTTTATAATGAGACCCAGAAGAGAGCCAGGTGGAACACCCTGAAGCTGACTGGGGGACGGACAGGGGAAGGTTTCAATAAGAGACTAGTGGGACGGAGAGACCCACCTGACAGTGTTATTTGCTGTGGAACTGTGGACTAGGGCTAAGGCCTCGGTTCAAGTTCCTGTAGGTTAGTACACAGCGCCCAGGCCCAGTTTCACATGGCAAACATTGCAGCCGTCTCACAAATACCACACACTGTGTCCTTGTTTCTCAGACCCGCCACTCTCCCCCGCGCTCTGACTAACTATCCACACTGACCTCCCCACACCATGCCGATGCATACTTGATGTCAGCCGTGATGCCAAGGATCATTACTTCTACTGCTGCCACTACTACTGCATGCCACTAATACCACCATGATTTCCACGACCACTGCTGCAATTCCTAGCATGGTACTACCCACCCATACTGCAAGAGCAACAGCAACAACACAATATTGTAGCAGTGGTCGTAGAAATCTTGGTGGTATTCACTACTGCTATGAATAAATTAAATATTTACCAGGAAACCTTAAAGTCTAACATTAAAGTGTTGTGAGAAGAGGCACTTATGTTTTTACAGAAACTAGATTTGTTTTTTTTTTATATACTAGGGTGGTATTCCCTTTTTTGTCCAAGACTCATGTTGTCAATATTGAGGTAAAAAAGTCTTACATTTGCAACTGTTACCAAATTTAGCAAAATAATTTCACATTGGATTTTCATAGACCTTTCATGTCAATGATCAATGTGATGCATTAATGCCCTTGGGACCTGTAAAAACACTATACATATGAATAAAATGCACTATTATCCTCATTATGATCAACTTTATTTAAAAAAAACGGTAAGAATGTTGTAAGCTGTTAGTTGGCCAAGGGCATGCAATTCAGGAGAAGAACGTACAAGGGGGAGTGGGATTGGGTGGGATTGTACAGCTGGAATCCTTTGTGGGTGTGTGAGTTGGTATAATGTGTAGAATTGTGTGTAACTAATGGATTTTCCAGTGTGTTGCGCTGCGTTGTCAGAGTGTACATTGGCTGTGAGGGCAGACAGGAAGGCCCAGGTGTAGCGCGGTCTCGCACGCAGAGAGCTGTGAGTGTTAGCACGGCCCTGACGGAGGAACAGGAAACACTGTATGTCGGAAGCCTGGGGTCTCGCAGGTGGGATGTGGCGGGATTGACAGCGGAAGGAAGGGGTGGGACAGGTCACAGAGTAATCAAACACAAATGTTCATATGATACAAGCACCATGCACACCACTTTGTTAAATCAAGAAAAGCCTGGTAATTTATGCCAGGTTTTCTAGATTATGGCAGATTTTTTCAGAATTTTCACGTACGAAATCATAGAATACAGCCAGAATAGAACAGTCTGTATTCTATAGGAAGTAATTTTGCACATCCCCAATCCTGGATCTTTGGAGGCAATGGAAATACTCCCCTCTACTGGAAATAGAAAACAACAGCGATTTGTGTTGTGGATCGAGTTAAAAAAATCTTGAAAACCGAGAACTAAAGTTGTTTTCAATAGTTGTTTTTAATTCATAAAAAATCATATTAATTGGAATATAATATTGGAACGGAATATAACTAAAACCATTAAATAACATTGGAATATAACATTTATTAACAATAATTTAACTAATTAACTCGGTGTAACATTGATGTGGCAACTCTCTTATGCTCTGCTATCAAACTAATTCTAATTTGTACATAGGTCACAAATAAAGCTAAAGCTATTATTAAACAAATAAAAAAATCTTCTATTTTTTAGATTCATCAAACTAGCCATACTTTGCCTTTGTGACAGCTTTGCACTCTCTTGGCATTCTCTCAACCAGCTTCACCTGGAATGCTTTTCCAACAGTCTTGAAGGAGTTCCCACATATGTTGAGTACTTGTTGGCTGCTTTTCCTTCACTCAGCGGTCCAACTCAGCCCAAACAATTTCAATTTGGTTGGTCAGGTGATTGTGGAGGCCAGGTCATCTGATGCAGCTCTTCATCACTCTCCTTCTTGGTCAAATAGCCCTTACACAGCCTGAAGGTGTGTCGGATCACTGTCCTGTTGAAAAACAAATGCTAGTCCCACTACTCCTTCAAGCCCACACATCCGTTCACCTACTCTCTGTCTCACAAAGAAACGGCGGTTGTAACCAAAAATCTAAAATTTGGACTTATCAGACCAAAGGACATATTTCCACTGGTCTAATGTCAATTGCTCATGTTTCTTGGCAAGTCTCTTCTTATTATTGGTGTCCTTTAGTAGTGGTTTCTTTGCAGCAATTCTTTGCTTATTTGATCTATTCTTGCATAATATGGACTTGGTCTTTTACCAAATAGAACTATCTTCTTCTACCTTTTCACAACACAATTGATTGGCTCAAATGCATTAAGAAGGAAATAAATTCCACAAATTAACTTTTAATAAGGCACACCTGTTTATTGAAATGCATTCCAGGTGACTACCTCATGAAGCTGGTTGAGGGAATGCCAAGAGTGTGCAAAGCTGTCATCAAGGCAAAGGGTGACAACTTTGAAGAATCTCAAATATAAAATATATTTTTATTTCTTTAACACTTTTTTGGTTATTTGATAGTTTTGATGTCTTCACTCTTATTCTACAATGTAGAAAATAATACAAATGAAGAAAAACCCTTGAATGAGTAGGTGAGCCCAAACTTTTGACTGGTACTGTACATGTCGATTGTTTTGCTCTAGGATGCCCACATGCCTCACAAGACTTGTGAAAACATTTATGGAAGTATATATTGAGACTGTTTTGTGCCAAAAATAAAGGGTTAATTACATGTAAATAAAAATAAAAATAGTAATGTTATCTGGGATTTCTGATTTCTCTTTAGATTTTTGGGAGGAACTATCTGTTGTTCTATGTAGTGAATCTGTTATTCAATGCATTTGTATGGGCTAATAGCAGTAAAGACATAAACATTTTTCCATCAAATAATTGTTTCATATATTTATACTTCAAGTGGTCTTAAAATTCAAAATCAAATAGCAAAATTATCCTTGATATGACCTTCTTAAAACAAGACCTTCTTAAAACAAGGTCATACCCCCCCCCCCCAGCTTATACAGGGCTTAGACCCTCGTGGGTTAAAGTCTGTCTGTCCTATGTTTCCCCCTCCAGCTGCCTTCAGTGCTCCAGGCCCTGATGTGATGCAGTGAAGAGACCCGGAGCCAGCTTCACACCCAGACTTCGTCTCAGCACAACCCCATGGAGAATGCCCCGCAATCGGGGGGAGAAGCCCACTACACGTCCCTCTACCAAGTGGCGCCCGAAGCACGCCTTGAGCTGCCTGCACATAACCCTTCCTCACCCTTCCTCACCCCTACCCGCCACTCTGCTTACTGTGCAGTGTGTCTGTGAAAACGACAAAATAGTGAATACTTACCCATTTTTTAAAACCCCTGTAGCCCCATCCCAATTCACTCCCTACCACTTCCCCTTAGCCGTGACCCTTCAATGTTTACAAATCTGAAAGGTGTGAATAGTTCAAATCAGTAGCTTCCACCATATTGCCTCCACCTTACAGATCTGCAAACGTTGAAGGGTTCGGACCAAGGAGAAGTTGTAGGGAGTGTATTGGGACAGGTTGTCCGACTTCCCCCCCATCACTTTGCAGTGATAAGCAGCGTACTGTCCGTACCTGCCAAACTTACGCATAGGGTTTAAGGGTTAAAAGTTGACTTCGAATTGGTCCCTAGTGGAACCATATCAAAGGGCCTAGGGCCATCTAGGGCCATCTTACCCATCCACAAACCCGACTTCCCCATTAGAGGAGGGAATGTGAAGCTGACCTTCGATTTAATGGCTGTATGTGCATTGTATGCCATGATTGGGAATGTATTGTATTTTCTGTATATCTGTATATTTTCTGTATATCTGAAAGTAAATGAGTATTCAGGGCTCTGTAAAAGAGAATTTGGTGTCAGTCTGACTTGCTGGTAAAATAGAGGTCAAATAAATGAAAACATTGTTAACAGGGTAATGCACAGATGACACAAACAGACAGTCTACCGGTGTTTTCTGTTTTACCAGTCAGTCAGTGTTTCCCTACTTGAATCAAGGGGAAATTGCATTAACAACAGTAAAACGTTCTATCAGCTTTTGTTTAGCTAGTTATTTTAGATATACAATAATACTATGTTTATCTGATTGTTCAGTGGAATAATTGATGAAAACAATGCTAAATTAATATTTTTGTTTTATTAAACACAGGCACTTAAAACATGCCATGAACCATCAGTATCTTTTCTTTGTCTGTTTTGAGAAAATAGATACTCAAAAATCCTGGAATGAGCAGCTCTCCTGAAGATCTGGATAAAACAATTCAAAAACATGAATCCAGTTTTACTTGACTTTTGAACCAGAGATTCTCAAGACTTTTGAGTGAGCTGCCGAATGTCTGGATAAAAAACAAGCAGCATTTTCCTCCCTTTTTCAACAGTCCTCTCTCTCAAATGAACGGTATGCTGTAACAGTCAAACAGAACATGGAGGAGGAGACAAACTGATTGGCACAGAAAGACAGAGAGATATACAGGAGGCTGATTGACAAATAAATGGAGAGGTAGACAGATAGACAGACAGGAAAGGGGTGAAGGGGGAAGGGAGAGGGGAGGTGGGAGAGGGAAGGAGAAAAAGGGGAGGGAAGAGGAGGAATTGAAGAATTGTAAGGGAGAGGAGGGAGAAGAGGGGGACAAACTGATTGCAAAATGAGATCATCTGAAAATAACTAGGTAAGATACTCAAGTGATCAACATCAAATTGATCAGAAATACACAGTGTATACGTTGTTAATGTTGTAAATGACTATTGTAGCTGGAAACAGCTGATTTTTATGGAATATCTACATAGGAGTACAGAGGCCCATTATCAGCAAGCATCACTCCTGTGTTCCAATGGCACATTGTGTTAGCTAATCCAATTTTATCATTTTAAAATGCTAATTGATCATTAGAAAACCATTTTGCAATTATGTTAGCACAGCTGAAAGTGTTGTTCTGATTAAAAAAGCAATAAAACGGGCCTTCTTTAGACAAGTTGAGTATCTGGAGCATCAGGTAGTTTAGTATCCTGGGGCGGCAGGAAGCCTAGTGGTTAGAGTGTTGGGCCAGTAACCAAAAAGTAGCTGGATCAAATCCCCGAGCTGACAAAGTAAAACATCTGTCATTCTGCCCCTAAACAAGGCAGTTCAACCACTGTTCCCTGGTAGGCTGTCATTGTGAATAATAATTTGTTTTTAACTGACATACCTAGTTCCATACATTTTTTAAAAAATCATAATTTCTGGGTTTAATTACAGGCTCAAAATGGCCATAAACAAAGAATTTTCTTCTGAAACTCATCAGTCTATTCTTGTTTTGAGAAATGTTAGAAATTGCCAAGAAACTGAAGATCTGGTACAACGCCTTCACAAACCAGAATAGAAAGAGCAGTTTAATTTAAATTTTTTAAATTTTACCTTTATTTTACTAGGCAAGTCAGTTAAGAACAAATTCTTATTTTCAATGACGGCCTAGGAACAGTGGGAGTGGGAGGCCCCGGTGCACAACTGAGCAAGAGGACAAGTACATTAGTGTCTAGTTTGAGAAACGGACGCCTCACAAGTCCTCAACTGGCAGCTTCAGCAAATAGTACCCGGAAAACACCAGTCTCAACTTCAACAGTGAAGAGGCGACTCCGGGATGCTGGCCTTCTGATCAAATTCACACATTTTTGGGAATTATCAGTTTTGTTTTATCAGGGGGTATGCAGCACTCTCAGCACCCCTACTTCCCGCGGCTATGTCTATACAGTTCCAGAACAGAACCATGATTTTATATGAACAGGTTAATAACGTTCTTATACCTTCCAGGTATTTTTTTCCCATCTCCACAAAAAAATGCTAAACAAAGCACCTATGCAAAGCCCTCACTCTGTCACTCAGAAACTTCCACTGTATGCCTGCCTGCCAGCTGAAAATCTCTGCCAGTCAGTGTGTGTGTGTAGGCAACCTGCCCCAGGCCCACAGAAATGCAGTCTAGTAGCCTATTGACATTACAAATGGGATTCAGAAATTAGGGAGAGATTTTTTTTTATTTGAGAAGAAGAATTCAGATAATACATGTCATAACAACAAGATGCCCAGCGCTCCAAGCCTCCTCCATCCTTTCTCGCTCTCTCCCCACTCGCAAAATGTCAGTCGCATCTGGAGCCCTACCCTATTCTTTCCTAGCTATAGATCCGGTAACAGATTGGCGCACATTCAACAAATCTGGTCAAACAAAGTGGATATTTGTCAAATCCGTCATGATTTATGTATTGTAACAGGCCCACAATGTAGTTACTTTGGATATATTGGGCCGTTTTTGCTGCATTGCATTTGGAAGTTGTCCCTTTTCAGGCTAAGCAGAAGTGACTGCTAAATGTTAACTCCCGTTTGTATAAGATGGTTAGCATAGCTAGCATACAGAAATCAGTGGTGGCAGTCTGAAGTCAAAGTTTTTTAAAACTGTTATGCAGTTGATTGGTGACAATGACATGAACATGTGTTGGTGTTGACATCCATACAAGCATTATACTCCGATTCTTACCTCAACATAGTGTGAAATACACATGAGTATTTAGGGTAATATAGTTTCTAGCTAAGCTAACCAATTTAGCTACCATGCTGAGGCAGAGCGACTCGGTGCAGGATTGCCATATTAGTTTAATTTGCCCACTTACAAATTATTGCAACAATTGCATCCATTTCTCACAACTTTAACCATGTAGAGTAAAAAAAATGCTCTCAAACACAATTTAACCTAGCACTTTTGCTGAGATATGTGAGCACCAAAGCCTGGATGGGCTCCCTGCACACCAGACATTCCTCTTTTTTTGGTTTCTTGGCACAGGGCACACCCTCTACATTTGCATTTTGCAGTTTTTTTTATTTAACTAGGCAAGTCAGTTAAGAACAAATTCTTATTTTCAATGACGGCCTAGGAACAGTGGGTTAACTGCCTGTTCAGGAGCAGAACGACAGATTTGTACCTTGTCAGCTCAGGGATTTGAACTTTCAACCTTTCGGTTACTCGTCCAACACTCTAACCACTAGGCTACCCTGCCGCCCATCTAACTCAGGAATGGTATCAACTTCAAGAGGATCAGAAATCAGAATAAGGGGGGACCCCTCCTCCATTCATCCTGACAGTCAGTGAGAGTGGTGGGGACTCTTGTATACCATCAAAGAGGGATTGGTTGTGATCACCCTTGGGGCTTTGAGGGAAAGGGTGAGGGCATGTTTGAAGCCTTTGTATGCAGGAGGGGATTTGAATACAATCACAAACTGCTGTCTTCCTCTTTGAAACCAACACCAATGACACACGGGAGAAAGGGAGTTTCAGAGGGGTCCATGGTGACCACGGTATAACCCCTGAGCAGGTAATATACATGTTAATGATGGGATGGATGCAGAAGCCCGGAGTCAGCGGGAGATACTTGCATGTGCATGGAGTGGCGTGGAAAGTAAACCAACCATGAAATGACAATAAGATGACTTAATTAAGAGCCTAATAACATGCCTGTGAGTTTGATTATTGTTTCTACACACTTAAACATCTGTTTATTATACTTTGGAAAGAAGAAACATTTAAAATGTTATTTGATTCTCTGACACACCATTGAACCTGCTTTGACATTCTATTTTTGGATGAATGCAAATTATAATGGATTTGCATTTCAGTTTAATTATTGGAGGTGTTAGTTGTCCCCCACGATGAAATCGATGAGGGGACTGTGGAGCTGTGCCTGTACATTCGTCACATGGGACATCTCGACAGTATTGGCCTGATTTTGACTAAACTTGGGTAAATGATGCAACTTGCCATAGAGATCCCGCATTTCAAAAATGTAAAAAATTGCACTGATTGGCCAAAGGGGGGTGCTAGAGTAAACAACTGAAATTACAAACATTGAAGAAGCAAACAGTGCCTTCAGAAAGTATTCACACCCCTTGACTTTTTCCACACTTTAATGTTACAAAGTGGGATTGAAATAAATTGAATTGTCATTATTTATCAACAATCTACAGAAAATACTCTATTGTCAAAGTGGAAGAACATTTCTAAAAAAGAAAGAAAATAAAACACTAATATATTTTGATTTGATAAGTACTCAACCCCCTGAGACAATACATGTTAAAATCACCTTTGGCAATGATTACAGCTGTGAGTCTTTTTGGGTAAGTCTCTAAGAGCTTTGCGAAACCTGGATAGTACAATATTTTTCAAGCTCTGTGAGGTTGGATGTCAATCATTGCTAGACAGTCATTTGCAAGTCTTGCTATAGATTTTCAAGATGATTTAAGTCAAAACTCTAACTAGGCCACTCAGGAACATTCAAATAAAATTTTATTGGTCACATACACATAATTAGCAGATGTTAATGCGAGTGTAGCGAAATGCTAATTCTAATTCCGACAGTGCAGTATTATCTAACAAGTAATCTAACAATTCCCCAACAACTACCTAATACACACAAATCTGAATCGAGGAATAAGAATATGTACATATAAATAAATGGATGAACGGCATAGGAATGGTGCAATAGATGGTACAGTATATACACTACAGTTCAAAAGTTTGGGGTACTTAGAAATACAAATTGATCAGAAATACATGGTAGACATTGTTATTGTTGTAAATGACTATTGTAACTGGAAACGGCAGATTTTTTGATGGAATGTCTACATAGGCGTACAGAGGCCCATTATCAGCAACCATCACCACTGTGTTCCAATGGCACATTGTGTTAGCTAATCCAAGTTTATCATTTTAAAAGGCTAATTGATCATTAGAAAACCCTTTTGCAATTATGTTAACACAGCTGAAAACTGTTCTTCTGATTAAAGAAGCAATAAAACGGACCTTCTTTAGACTAGTTGAGTATCTGGAGCATCAGCATTTGTGGGTTCAATTACAGGCTCAAAATGGCCAGAAACAAATACCTTTCTTCTGAAACTCATCAGTCTATTCTTGTTCTGAGAAATGAAGGCTATTCCTTGTGATAAATTGCCAAGAAACTGAAGCTCTCGTACAACGCTGTGTACCTCTCCTTTCAAAGCACAAGACAAACTGGCTCTAACCAGAATAGAAAGAGGAGTGGGAAGCCCCGGTGCACAATTGAGCAAGAGGACAAGTACATTAGAGTGTCTAGTTTGAGAAACAGACACCTCACAAGTCCTCAACTGGCAGCTTCATTAAATAGTACCCGGAAAACACCAGTCTTAACGCCAACAGTGAAGAGGTGACTCCGGGATGCTGGCCTTCTATGCAGAGTTGCAAAGAAAAAGCCATATCTCAGACTGGCCAATAAAAAGAAAAGATTAAGATGGGCAAAAGAACACAGACACTGAACAGAGGAACTCTGCCTAGAAGGTCAGCATCCTGGAGTCGCATCTTCACTTTTGACATTGAGACTGGTGTTTTGCCAGATGAAACACTCTTGAAATAGCTAAAGTATTGAGGCGTAACCACAATCAAACGTTTTGTTGCAAATAGTCAACTGGGGCACAAAAAACACATGGAGAAGAAAAGGTACAAATGAACTGCAAAAGACTTGAGAATTATTAAATGTCAAGCTACCTGGAACCCATTATCCTCCAGTGCCACCATATTCCAGAACTGAGAATAATTAAACATCAAGCTACCTGGAACCCATTATCCTCCAGTGGCACCACATTCCAGAACTGCTACCTATCTGGAGAGTCCAGAAGTACAAGGTGTCAAGTGTTCAGAAACATGGCCAAGGTCAAGAAGGCTGAAACACCACCATCACTGAATAAGATTCACAAGTTGAAGCGTCAAGATTGGGCAAAGAAATACCTGAAGACAGATTTTTCAAAGATTTTATGGACAGATGAAATGAGAGTGACTCTTGATGGACCAGATGGATGTGCCCGTGGTTGGATCAGTAATGGACACAGGGCACCACTTTGAGTCAGGAGCCAGCAAGGTGGAGGAGGGGTACTCGTATGGGCTGCTATCATTAAGGATGAGGTAGTTGGACCTTTTCAGGTTGAAGATGGACGGAAACTCAACTCCCAAACCTACTGCTAGTTTCTGGAATATACTTCCTTCAGGCAGTGGTACAGGAAGAAGTCCTCAGCATTCAGGAAGGCCATGATCTTTATGCAGGACAATGCTCCATCACATGCATCCAAGTACTCCACTGCTTGGCGAGCCAGCAAGGGCCTCAAAGATGCCCGAATAATGACCTGGCCCCCTTCCTCACCTGACTTAAATCCTATTGATAACTTGTGGGCCCTTCTCAAATATGATATTTACAGAGAGGGAAGGCAATACACCTCTTTGAACAATATTTTGGAGGCTGTGGTTGAACAGATCAAGAAACAGACTCCATGGATGGAAGGCTCATGTCAGTTATTGAAAAGAAGGGTGGCTATAATGGTCCCTGAATATTTTTGAAAGGCCAAATATGTTATTTCATTGTCATTTTGTGTTACTTATTGGTTACACTTACTCAACAAAAAAATTTGAATAAACAATTGAGTTGGGAGAATTTTTAAATATATTTTTTTACATTTAGTTGCCTAATAATTCTGCACACTAATAGTTGCCTAATACTTATGCACACTTATATATTCTCCTGAGAAAGACTAAACTCACTTTTATTTTGTTAAACATTCAGGCTTGAGATTCAATAACATTTTGGATTGACTGAGAGCATTGTGTTTGTTTAACAATAAAATGAATCCTGAGGAAAACAATTTGTCTAATAATTGTATATACATGTATATATATATATATATATATCCCACAAGAAGTGTTCATCAAGAGCTTCATGAAATGTGTTTCCATGGCCCAGCAGCCACACACAACCCTAAGATCACCATGCCAAGTGTCGCCTGGAGTGGTGTAAAGCTCACCGACATTGGACTCTGGATCAGTGGAAACAAGTTCTCTGGAGTGATGAATCACACTTCACCATCTGACTGTCCGACGGACGAATCTGGGTTTGGCGGATGCCAGGAGAACACTACCTGCCCGAATGCATAGTGCCAACTGCAAAGTTTGGTGGAGGAGGAATAATGGTTTGGGGCTGTTTTTCATGGTTCGGGCTAGGCCCCTTGTTCCAGTGAAAGGAAATCTTAATGCTACCATCCAATTACATGATTGATGATTCTGTGCTTCCAACTTTGTGGCAACAGTTTGGGGAAGGCCCTTTCCTGTTTCAGTATGACAATTCCCCCGTGCACGAAGCAAGGTCCATACAGAAATGGTTTGTCAAGATTGGTGTCGAACAACTTGACTGTCCTACACAGAGCCCTGACCCCATCGGATGCCTTTGAGGTGAATTGGAACGCAGACTGCGAGCCAGGCCTAATCGCCCAACATCAGTGCCCGGCCTCACTAATGCTCTTGTGACTGAATGGAAGCAAGTCCCCGATATACACACACAAACATACAAACATTTTTGAATATTTCAGGAAGTACTTATGTTGCTGTTCCCATTACAACAAATAACTACTTAAATGGATGCAATATTGTCCTCAAAACATTACATTAAAATACCGTAAAATTCCCCATTCCTATGGAGGACTACTGCTTATGAGGAATGCAAAAACTTCATTCATTTTCTCTCTCTCTCATAACTCCACACAACATCCGTTGGAAAAATCTTCACTAGTTGACAAGGAGGAGCGCTACATAATTCACGAGGGACAACATGTTTACTGTAGACGTGTTTGATTGTGTGATTGAGCTAGTATAATATTTGACATGTTATATCTTGTCATTGGATTGCTGAATTAGGAGGAGCACTTGTGAGATCTCTATGCCTTGCTTTGGCAACGTAAATATGTTTCCCATGCCAATAAAACCTCTTTGAATTCAATATATCCACAAGGTGTCGCCCAATACAAATGACTGACTCTCGACAGAGCTAAACCGGAGTTAGTTTATGAACTGGTAATTGGTGTGAAGCTATGAAATGAAGATGTTAATAACTTTGCTCCTCCTCCAGAATCACCATAAAAATGTCCACAAGGTATTATCAGCACAATAAAACAAAATGATCAATTGAGGGGAAATCATTTTAAACACAAGAATAATAACTAATCCATAGCCAAGTGAGTGTACAGTGTGTCACAATCATCATAAGGTACAGTATATTTGATCAAGGGACAACCAACATAGCACCCACCTGTAGCACGCACTCCAGCAGGTATATCTCTCTGGTCACCCCCAAAACCAATTCTTCCTTTGGCCGCCTCTCCTTCCAGTTCTCTGCTGCCAATGACTGGAACTAACGAGAAAAATCTCTGAAACTGGAAACACTTATCTCCCTTACAAGCTTTAAGCACCAGCTGTCAAAGCAGCTCACAGATTACTGCACCTGTACATAGCCCATCTATAATTTAGCCCAAACAACTACCTCTCCCCCTACTGTATTTATTCATTTATTTATTTTGCTCTACCTTGCACATTCTTCCACTGCAAATCTACCATTCCAGTGTTTTACTTGCTATATTGTATTTACTTCGCCACCATGGCCTTTTTGTTTTGTTTTTTGCCATTGCCCTTTGCCCTTATCTCACCTCATTTGCTCACATTGTATATAGACTTATTTTCTACTGTATTATTGACTGTATGTTTGTTTTACTCTATGTGTAACTCTGTGTTGTTGTATGTGTCGAACTGCTTTGCTTTATCTTGGCCAGGTCGCAATTGTAAATGAGAACTTGTTCTCAACTTGCCTACCTGGTTAAATAAAGGTGAAATAAAAAAATAAAAAATAGCTGTGTAGGCCCTTGGTCAATTGAAAGTCTGTGTATAATTGCGCACCTCTATGTTTAAATTGACAAAAGGCATATTGAGAATTGGACGCATTCGCAAATGTGGTTAATAAGCCTATAAAAATAACACATAACCAAATAACCATTTGGACGCGTGGTCCCCAAGCTGGACTCTCACAGAAAGTAAACATTTGCTGTAGTTATTACGTGCCTCTGCAGGTGTTGTGATGTATGGCTGTGGCACGGGCTTTAGTTGGGCCAGGAGAAGGAGCAGGTATATAAATAACCACATAATTAAAGGCGCTGACAGGGGTCCACACAGGACCCGCTATTCGTTCCAGTTGAATCCCACATTGTTCTTAGCAATGAGGTCCTACAAGCAGAGCCGGCTCTAACCTTTTGGGGGCCCAAAAAGCTAGAGATTTTTTAGCAGTTTTAAAGCTAATATCCTGATTCTACACATTTTTCCATGACTCATGCCATGTTAAAATGATATCTGAGTGAGAGTGGCTAACAAAATGATGGGGGTCAGGGCCCCCTGGAGGGCAGGGCCCCCTGGAGGGCAGGGCCCCCTGGAGGTCAGGGCCCCCTAGAGGTCAGGGCCCCCTAGAGGTCAGGGCCCCCTGGGTACGTGCCCTTTATGCCCGGATGGTAATGTGGCCATGATTACTGCACGTTTAGATAGCTGGCTAGACTAACTTACCAACCTAAAAAATGTAATTGAGTGACTGTCATTGACTGACATAACTTAAGGAACACTGCTGATGCACAACCAAATTGTAGTGACATGTAGGCTGACCATGCCTACATGTCACTACATGCACACATCACTACATGTCCTGCGCCAAAGTTCAGAGCACTACATGTGCAGCATGCACGTGTTATGCCAAAATGAATCTCACTAACCAATAATGGTGGGTGCAATTCAAAGAGAATGCGTTGATTACCCATACACTCTATGCTGTAATTGTTAAATGATGCTGCTGTTTTGATTGTGGAGTGAAACTAGAGTTTACCACACAAAGGTAATTGTCTCTTTCTCTCGGCCAGATGTTGTTCCTGATGTTGAGTGAGCTGCCCAGCGTTTAGCACCACTGGCACTCACGATACCTCCCGGTGCATTTCATTTTCTCACTACCTCACTCTCACTTCAATCGAAGCAGTTCTCTGTAGGCATGCCAAACAAAGTCAATTGTCCTCATTATTATTGGATTGTTCATCCGTGTCAAACAAAAAATTATCAATCAAATAATAATAATATTTATAGACACAAAATATATATATATATATATATGTATATATATATATATATATAAGTATATATATATATGTATATATATATATTTTAAATACTTGTGGTTTCTGCACTGGTAAATTAATAATACAGATATAATAAGCTACTAAATGTGATATTCTATTCTATTCATTGCTATAGCTACCGCAAATAAACATACCGTAAGTAAAACATTGCTTTAGGATAAGACTAGTCTGCTAATGGCCAAAATGTGAATGTATTAATTGTAACTGTAGGCATGCAGGCTAGGCTAGTACAGTATAAGGCGTTTCATTAGTTAAGAAAGGGTCACTGTCCAGTTATGCCTGAGTCAGAGCAGTCCTAAAAGAAATTGGAACAGGACGTCTTCTGCCTTAGGGAGGTTGGGGGCTGGGTTAAGGATTAATGAATTGCTTTTTCAACATTGTTCAGCGGTGGTGATTATGGCCTATTTAAAACAGCCACAAATAGGCAAAAGTTCCTTAAACAGACATCCATCATTATGTCAAATGCCACACCCCCTTGCTGTTCAATGGCTGCGGGGGCTGAATCTCGACGCGTCATAGGAGGAGTGATTTAAATGTGTATTCCCTCTTGGCTTTGAACTGGAGTAGCCGCCTTTCCTCTCACAAATAGTAGCGCTGTATGTCCATGAACAAGAACTAAGAACCAAATTCCTTTAGCCGAGCTGTGACTATCTGAAATGAGAGAATTACTTCATCACCAAGTTTACTGTTTCAGATGTCTATAGGAAATCCATGAAGTCGACCAACGCAGTATAAAATAAGGAAACAAGAAGAGGAAGATTTAGCCTAGACTACTTCTGGACTAGTTTGCAAGCTCTCCAATCGGAATATATAACAACCGTTTGAAGTTGTTACATCTTGAGAACGGCAACAATTTACCATTGCAAGCAGCAGTCCACGACTTGGTTGAAGTTGCGCACGTCTCGTGGTAGCGCGCACCACCATCGTGATCATTTCCTCGCGGTTACTTCACCTAAACTACCACGACGGCAAGGTGAGCACCGCAGCGCGTCACATTTTTCCACACATTTGTTAACAATAGTCCTATATCGTTTAAAGTTTCAGCCTAGTAGATGTGTTATTACACAGTAATGAACGGTAGGGTAGGGTATTATTGGTCCCCCTTTCTGTCTGTCATGTTCGAACAATTATTGAGCGCAAGCTATTTGTCCGTGATTCAACATTTCCTTCTGACTATCCAGTGGTGAACATGACTTACTTTTATCCCTTATCATAGCACACATTTCTTAACCGTTCGTCCATGCTTTTGTTGTTGGGGGGGGGGGGGGGGTCTTCTCCGGTATCTTGACTGCATCTCTGCATCAAGGCAGCCCTGGTACAATGGGGAGTTGTGCGCCGGCCGTAGTGTTAATTAAAAGAGACCCGTTTTAATGAAACAGCGATGCGTGTAGTTATGGCCCCTGAGCGCATTATTAAAAGAGAAGGATATATTGCTAATCTGCCTTGGTGCCAAGCGGGCCTGACCATTGCTCACTGTACTATTTGTACTATTTATAGTGGCTGTTAATGGTGCAGTCAGGCTTATTTATTTTAATTACAAACGACTTCCCCTTGCTTGTGTGAGCGGGGTTATTTGTTAATTTAAACTGGGGGGGGGATGGGCGTTGGGCTTTGACAGGTTTTAATTAGTGTAGGTTTACCAAAGGCACAGGGAGCAATACTTCTCTACAAAGTGACTGGTGTAATGTGAAATTTGATCCGAGCCACTTTGGTGAGATATGGGACTTGTTGATGCACATCAACAAGATAAAGAAACTATGCCCAAGCCTAAAAATACCGAGTGGTCTTATAAAAACACAGTTTAGTATTCACCATATGTTGAAAAAAATAAGGTTATAAGCCTGCATTTACACAGGCAGCCCAAATCAGACTTTCCCCCCCCTAATTGGTCTTTTAGACAAATCAGATCAGCTCTTTTGCTTATAATTGGGCAATAAATCTGAATTGGGATGCCTGTGTAAATGCAGCCTATTAGGCCTATGCTATCTATGTAGGTTCCTATCCAAAAGAAGCATAACAATACAAAAAGACTAAATGATTGGGAGCTGACAATGTATTTATCACCAACAAGTGAGTATTTCAATGAAGAAGAGCCAAATGCAATTGGTTAATGGCGAGTGAACCATTATTTGCTCTGTCAACCCGAAACCACATGCAATCCATCAGTCTGTCCTCAGACAGCCAAGGTATTGTGTTCCTCCTCATTAGCCTCTGTTTTTAATGGTTATTTCATCAATCAGTCTATTACTAGAGCGGAACACAGCTGTCTCTCCTCCTCACTAACCTTTGTTTTGCCTGATCATTCATTTATCATTAAACGCAGCAGCGGAGACCGAGCTTATTACAAATCAGAGCCCACAGACTCTTATCGCTCAACAAGGACTCCAGTTTATCAATGGAAGGAGTGTAAGTAGTAGCCTAGTCAAGGACAGACTCGGGCGGTCTCAAAACTCATCTCAACAAAAATAACTCTTTCCGTCACCCTCTCTAAACTTTGTCCTCATTGTGTGCCGCTCGTTCATCTATCTGGCTTGCATAGACTTTCCTAACCCCCTTTTCTCTTTGTATTTAGAAAGCCAATATGAGAAATGCCCTAGCTTGTTTTTAGCGATAGGCTTTGGTTACAAATCAGCGTTATGAAGATATGGCGTTCACCAAAGTTCTGCAGGGTGTTGATAAGAAGGAACACTAAGTCCTTGCACCCTCCAAAATAGGTGGGTGTCTACTGTGTTCAGTGGGGGGATAAGCTTGTCTAAGTCCCTTTTAGGGTAATGTAATTGTTGGGGCTTGCTCTGCATTGAAATTTCACTGGCTCCCCCTCTGATGCTGCTGACATCCCCCAGGGCATGGCTCAGGTATTGTCTCAGAGTTTGCCGTGTGCTGCGAAAGATGATTAAATGTAGGATTTGCATTTTCATGAGATCAGTGATGTTTTTTTTGTGAGGTTATTTTGGCTCATCTTCGCTTACGGCTGAGGCTTCTGCAGGTGTGTGTCTGTGTGATTGCATTCGCTGTGCTGCCGCAACTTGTCGCAGGTACGGTGAGGAATGCACAAAAAGCGAGTAGTATTTCTGCACCCATTTGAGACTTTCACGTAGCTGCACTGCAGCAGTTCTTCTGAGACTTCAGTAGGAAGCCAAACAAACAGGGAAATAATCATTCATTTAAGGGTAGCCTCTTCTCCACTTGGGTTGTACTTGGTCTGCCGTGGCTTCACGGTACATGTTATGATCTGTTTGGAGTCAAGGGAGACTAACTGGTTCGACAGGCAAATTGCCAGATGGCCAGAAAAAGCATTGAGGCTTAGGACTTGTTGACATATTGTAGTCAAGAGGAAATGTTTCCATACCATATAGACACTATCCAGTCCTTCTTTTAAAAGAGAAAAACAGGGTATAGCTCCTACTCAAGTGCATGTCTATGAGAGCTATGAGAGAGAGGAAGAGAAATGGAGGTCACATTGGCGCCTCTGTTCCTAGATTTGACCAGAATTCCTCTTTTTATTTCACGAGGGTGGAGGCTCTTGTATTTCGGGGTATAGTAATTGATTTCACGCTGGTAATTCACTGCCCGAGGCGTCTGGCTCTGAACACAGGAAACGGACTGCAAAGCAGCAAGCAGAAATGGGCCATGTAAGGTGTCTTACAAACTGTAAATTCACTAGACAAGCTGTGTATTCATCATACACAATGACCTCATTGCACTAATTGCATAATGGTTTATAGCTATATGCCATTATGATAGTTGCAGAAGGTTCTGCCCCCCTGCACAGTACTGTTAAATGTTTCCCTTACTGTTCCTTAGGTGGGATAGTCCATCCCCTCAACTATGATGCCCCACATTGCCCGAACAAATCTGGCATCAAGTGTTTTCATTTCAATTTGATTTCAATTCCACATCCTATGATGCAGCTGTAGGACCCATTGCGAGGAGTAAATTGGAAAACAATGTTGTTGCCCCCAGGTATTTTTGAAAAAAAATGTTCTCAAGTTGCTGCCTCTGGTCTCCAGTTTGTCAGGGTTGTCTTTGACCCTGACTCTGAGACAGCACATTGCCAGCTGGCATTTGAAAGCGACTGGTAAAGGCTGAAATGTGCCCCGGGACGCCCCCCTTCCAGGAAGGGGTCACACTGCCTTCCTGTGGCTACTTGGCCCTCCGCGACCCCCGATTGACATCCCCAATCAGAGCAGCTCTGTGGATGACCTTTGAACCCTCCAGGGCATCTCTTGTCTGTTGCCTCTTGACCTCGGTGGAAGAACAGCTAGAGGAAATAACGTGATAGAGTCCCAGATGGCAGGCAATCCCCCACATGCAGACGCCAAGCCCTCTTTCCCCCTCATACAATACCTTGGATTTAAGGCAACAGTATAAGCTTTCCCCCTTTCTTCCAACAGCCTTGCCTGGTTCAGGGACTCTCAAAGCCACAGAGAAATTGACAGCGGCCTTTTTAAAAGGGGCTTGTGGAAACAGCTTAGCGTAACGGTCATCAATCAAACAGAGAAATGTCTTGTGCTGATATTCACGATCGGATTGATATTGTGTGTCTGTGTGTGTGTGTGTCTGTGTGTGTGTCTGTGTCTGTGTCTGTGTGTGTGTGTGTGTGTGTGTGTGTGCACGTACTGATAGGCCTGTGATAAGTCAAGTGCTAACCTATGTCAAGAATGTATAAAAATATCTCACCTGTCCAAATGTCAATAGATGGGTTGGTTACAGCAGCTACATGTAAAGAGTCTGTAGTGAACGTAGCACATGCATCTATTGAACTAGATACTGCAGAGTAGCACTGTGGAAAAAGCTTTACCGCCAGGGTTTGGTCCCTCAGCTCTTTGTCGTGTTCCTCTTATGGGTCCTGAGATGCAGGGTTGGTGCCCCATGTGAAGGCACTTTGTTGGGGTCAGTCCAGCGTTGCCCTGGGCCTCTCTTATGGAGCTCAGCTCTCCTTGATTGGAGCCAGGTGTCCCAAGCAGAGAGTGCATAACTGTGGTGGACCAGCGGCGGACTGAAATGTCTTGTGGGAAGGGCACTCGTAAAGCAAAACATGCCCTCATTTAAATTAGAAGCACTGGAGGACAAATTAGGACGCTGTTGTTAATTTGGAAAATGAAATCCGTCGCTGCAATTATTTAGTGTTGTTGGCCATAATTATGAATCATGAAGCCGGTGAAAAGCAATGGCTGACTCATTGCTGAGTTGCATGCTGGTATGGTTCTTGTTAGTGTGATTTGAAAGCAATATTATCCCCAGCTGTGCATGAAATCAGTTCAGTTTTGAAACGTAAAAGTGGGAAGTTCGGATATATAGTAGAAATGAACCGATAACGGCACACTTGGAATGTGGAGACATCATGTAGATTACCATTGGTTGTCTGGTGTCTCAAAGGATATGGGACCCCATATGTCATCTCCGTTACACCACAAGAAGGTTTATATATTGGTATACCGGAATGTCAACTCCGTAACCCGAACGAAAGTTTTTGTAATCACTCAAAAAACCTCTGTCGACTAGTCTACTCACCCAGTGCAACCCAACAACACAGAAGACCCAACAACATTATTCATTGAGCAGGACTCTGCAACATCAAAGACCTCTCTTCTGGGACACATTATCAAGTTGCAATGAGAGGTTATATTTGCAGCCGGCTCAAAGACAGTGCGGCTTTGGCTAGTAAGAAGAGGTTTGTGTGTAGGTTGTCGTGGGACGGCTGCTTCCCAGGGTGCCAGTCGCCTCTGAGGCGCATATTTTTCAGGAAACTGTACCCCCCCCCCCGCCATATCCCTTAAATGAATAGGCCTAAGCTCTCTTTGCCAACGAATCCCAGAGCCAACCGATTGGTTACCGTGCCAAAACTCACATTTGGGAATCCGAGGCTTCTCTCTTTCCTGTCTGTGGGGCTTCTCTCTCCTCATCACCCACGTTCCAGGTAGATGTACAGTACAGTTGGGACATTCCAGGTAGATGTACAGTACAGTTGGGACATTCCAGGTGAATGTACAGTACAGTTGGGACATTCCAGGTAGATATACAGTAGGGACACTCCAGGTAGATGTACAGTACAGTTGGGACGTTCAAGGTAGATATACAGTACAGTTGGGACATTCCAGGTGGATGTACAGTACAGTTGGGACATTCCAGGTGAATGTACAGTACAGTTGGGACATTCCAGGTAGATATACAGTACAGTTGGGACACTCCAGGTAGATGTACAGTACAGTTGGGACGTTCAAGGTAGATGTACAGTACAGTTGGGACATTCCAGGTGGATGTACAGTACAGTTGGGACATTCCAGGTAGATGTACAGTACAGTTGGGACATTCAAGGTAGATGTACAGTACAGTTGGGACATTCCAGGTAGATGTACAGTACAGTTGGGACATTCCATGTGAATATCAGTACAGTTGGGACATTCCAGGTAGATGTACAGTACAGTTGGGACATTCCAGGTAGATGTACAGTACAGTTGGGACATTCCAGGTAGATGTACAGTACAGTTGGGACATTCCAGGTAGATGTACAGTTGGGACATTCCAGGTAGATGTACAGTACAGTTGGGACATTCCAGGTGGATGTACAGTACAGTTGGGACATTCCAGGTAGATGTACAGTACAGTTGGGAAATTCCAGGTAGATGTACAGTACAGTTGGGACATTCCAGGTGGATGTACAGTACAGTTGGGACATTCCAGGTAGATGTACAGTACAGTTGGGACATTCCAGGTAGATGTACAGTACAGTTGGGACATTCCAGGTAGATGTACAGTACAGTTGGGACATTCCAGGTAGATGTACAGTACAGTTGGGACATTCCAGGTGGATTTATAAGTACAGTTGGGACATTCCAGGTAGATGTACAGTACAGTTGGGACATTCCAGGTGGATGTACAGTACAGTTGGGACATTCCATGTGTATATCAGTACAGTTGGGACATTCCAGGTAGATGTACAGTACAGTTGGGACATTCAAGGTAGATGTACAGTACAGTTGGGACATTCCAGGTAGATGTACAGTACAGTTGGGACATTCCATGTGTATATCAGTACAGTTGGGACATTCCAGGTAGATGTACAGTACAGTTGGGACATTCCAGGTAGATGTACAGTACAGTTGGGACATTCCAGGTAGATATACAGTACAGTTGGGACATTCCAGGTAGATGTACAGTACAGTTGGGACATTCCATGTGTATATCAGTACAGTTGGGACATTCCAGGTAGATGTACAGTACAGTTGGGACATTCCAGGTGGATGTACAGTACAGTTGGGACATTCCAGGTGGATGTACAGTACAGTTGGGACATTCCAGGTAGATGTACAGTACAGTTGGGACATGCCAGGTAGATGTACAGTACAGTTGGGACATTCAAGGTAGATGTACAGTTGGGACATGCCAGGTAGATGTACAGTACAGTTGGGACATTCCAGGTAGATGTACAGTACAGTTGGGACATTCCATGTGTATATCAGTACAGTTGGGACATTCCAGGTGGATGTACAGTACAGTTGGGACATTCCAGGTAGATGTACAGTACAGTTGGGACATGCCAGGTAGATGTACAGTACAGTTGGGACATTCAAGGTAGATGTACAGTTGGGACATGCCAGGTAGATGTACAGTACAGTTGGGACATTCCAGGTAGATGTACAGTACAGTTGGGACATTCCAGGTAGATGTACAGTACAGTTGGGACATTCCACGTAGATGTACAGTACAGTTGGGACATTCCAGGTGGGACATTCCAGGTGGATGTACAGTACAGTTGGGACATTCCAGGTAGATGTACAGTACAGTTGGGACATTCCAGGTAGATGTACAGTACAGTTGGGACATTCCAGGGGGATGTACAGTACAGTTGGGACATTCGAGGTGGATTCATAAGTACAGTTGGGACATTCCAGGTAGATGTACAGTACAGTTGGGACATTCCAGGTGGATGTACAGTACAGTTGGGACATTCCAGGGGGATGTACAGTACAGTTGGGACATTCGAGGTGGATTCATAAGTACAGTTGGGACATTCCAGGTAGATGTACAGTACAGTTGGGACATTCCAGGTGGATGTACAGTACAGTTGGGACATTCCAGGTAGATGTACAGTACAGTTGGGACATTCCAGGTAGATGTACAGTACAGTTGGGACATTCCACGTAGATGTACAGTACAGTTGGGACATTCCAGGTGGATGTACAGTACAGTTGGGACATTCCAGGTAGATGTACAGTACAGTTGGGACATTCCAGGTGGATGTACAGTACAGTTGGGACATTCCAGGTGGATTTATAAGTACAGTTGGGACATTCCAGGTAGATGTACAGTACAGTTGGGACATTCCAGGTGGATGTACAGTACAGTTGGGACATTCCAGGTAGATGTACAGTACAGTTGGGACATTCCAGGTGGGACATTCCAGGTGGATGTACAGTACAGTTGGGACATTCCAGGTAGATGTACAGTACAGTTGGGACATTCCAGGTAGATGTACAGTACAGTTGGGACATTCCAGGTGGATATACAGTACAGTTGGGACATTCCAGGTAGATGTACAGTACAGTTGGGACATTCCAGGTGGGACATTCCAGGTGGATGTACAGTACAGTTGGGACATTCCAGGTAGATGTACAGTACAGTTGGGACATTCCAGGTAGATGTACAGTACAGTTGGGTGGATTTTAGATTTTAGTTTTCGTCCAAAAAAATACTAAAATCACCAGCAAGATGTACGTGATCGTGTCGCAATTTAATTAAGGTATTATTATTATTTTCAAATACAATCTCTTTTTGGGCTTGGTTGTGGTTCCTTTACAGTGTACAAATTATTATAATTATGTTTCGGTCCCCCGACAATCTGCTCTGACAAAAATCTAGTTACCAGCTGAATCTAGTTACCTACCCCAGGTGTGTACAGTATGGTACGTTCCAAGTGGGTGTACAGTATGGTATGTTCCAAGTGGGTTTACAGGATGGTACGTTCCAAGTGGGTGTACAGTATGGTACGTTCCATGTGGGTGTACAGTATGGTACGTTCCAGGTGAGTGTACAGTATGGTACGTTCCAAGTGGGTGTACAGTATGGTACGTTCCAGGTGGGTGTACAGTATGGTACATTCCAAGTGGGTGTACAGTATGGTACGTTCCAAGTGGGTCTACAGTATGGTACGTTCCAAGTGGGTCTACAGTATGGTACGTTCCAGGTTAGTGTACAGTATGGTACGTTCCAAGTGGGTGTACAGTATGGTACGTTCCAGGTGAGTGTACAGTATGGTACATTCCAAGTGGGTGTACAGTATGGTACGTTCCAAGTGGGTTTACAGTATGGTACGTTCCAAGTGGGTGTACAGTATGGTACGTTCCAAGTGGGTGTACCTCTATGGTACGTTCCAAGTGGATGTACAGTATGGTACATTCCAAGTGGGTGTACAGTATGGTACGTTCCAAGTGGGTTTACAGTATGGTACGTTCCAAGTGGGTGTACAGTATGGTACGTTCCAGGTGAGTGTACAGTATGGTACGTTCCAAGTGGGTGTACAGTATGGTACGTTCCAAGTGGGTTTACAGTATGGTACGTTCCAGGTGGGTGTACAGTATGGTACGTTCCAAGTGGGTGTACAGTATGGTACGTTCCAGGTGAGTGTACAGTATGGTACGTTCCAAGTGGGTTTACAGTATGGTATGTTCCAAGTGGGTGTACAGTATGGTACGTTCCAAGTGGGTGTACAGTATGGTACGTTCCAGATGGCTGTAAAGTACGGTATGGTACGTTCCAGATGGCTGTAAAGTACGGTATGGTACGTTCCAGATGGCTGTAAAGTATGGTATGGTACGTTCCAGATGGCTGTAAAGTACGGTATGGTACGTTCCAGATGGCTGTAAATGGTACGTTCCACGGTATGGTACGCTCCAGATGGCTGTAAAGTACGGTATGGTGCGCTCCAGATGGCTGTAAAGTACGGTATGGCACGCTCCAGATGGCTGTAAATGTACGGTATGGTACGCTCCAGATGGCTGTAAAGGCACGGTATGGTACGCTCCAGATGGCTGTAAAGCACGGTATGGTACGCTCCAGATGGCTGTAAAGCACGGTATGGCACGCTCCAGATGGCTGTAAAGTACGGTATGGCACGCTCCAGATGGCTGTAAAGTACGGTATGGTACGTTCCAGATGGCTGTAAAGTACGGTATGGTACGTTCCAGATGGCTATAAAGCCAGGCATGGTACGTTCCAGATGGCTGTAAAGTACGGTATGGTACGTTCCAGATGGCTGTAAAGTACGGTATGGTACGCTCCAGATGGCTGTAAAGCACGGTATGGTACGCTCCAGATGGCTGTAAAGTACGGTATGGTACGCTCCAGATGGCTGTAAAGTACGGTATGGTACGTTCCAGATGGCTGTAAAGTACGGTATGGTACGTTCCAGATGGCTGTAAAGTACGGTATGGTACGTTCCAGATGGCTGTAAAGTACGGTATGGTACGTTCCAGATGGCTGTAAAGTACGGTATGGTACGTTCCAGATGGCTGTAAAGTACGGTATGGTACGTTCCAGATGGCTGTAAAGTACGGTATGGTACGTTCCAGATGGCTGTAAAGTACGGTATGGTACGTTCCAGATGGCTGTAAAGTACGGTATGGTACGTTCCAGATGGCTGTAAAGTACGGTATGGTACGTTCCAGATGGCTGTAAAGTACGGTATGGTACGTTCCAGATGGCTGTAAAGTACGGTATGGCACAGATGTATTTAGGATAACCATGATAACGGGGATGACCGAGAGGAAGCTTGATTTCCTGAATGTTCCGTGGGTTTCCGGAATAGAATGTAGAAGCTGTGGTAAACATCAACCAAATACCCTAAGTTGAAATAAAGCCTGTTAATAAAGGTGTCAGTGGTGTTATTTCCTGGACTGTTAATGTCTTTAAAACAGAAATATCATTCCTTCTCTCCATGTTAAGCTCAAACATTCTCGTACAGCTGAATAGACACTTTTCCATTCGCCCACCCTTGTTGTTATCATCCTTACTCAGGATGACATTATATCTCTCACCCCCCCCCCTTCTTCTCTCCAGGCCAACCATGGTGAACAGCCGGGTGGAGGCATCAGCCGTGGCGGTGACAGGGGGCGGCGGTGGCTCGGCAGGCAGGTCATGCGCGGGCTGTGGTGGGCGCATCGCCGACCGCTTCCTGCTCTTCTCCATGGAGCGCTACTGGCACACGCGCTGCCTCAAGTGCTCCTGCTGCCACGCCCAGCTGGGCGAGATTGGCACCACCTGCTACAGCAAAGGGGGCATGATCCTCTGCAAGAACGACTACATCAGGTGAGCTTCAGGGAAGGCAGCATTCAAATCAGAAAGGAGTCTGGGTGGGGGTGGATGCAGCACGATAATGGCTCATCCTCACCGTCTTGTAGGCAGGTGTAGTGTCTGCCTCCATATTGTCCATGCAGATGGAGGAAAAAGATTTGATTGGAAACTACCATACTACGGTGACATAGGGGTGGGGAAAGGGGAAGTACATGGGGATGTTATATAGTCTGAAAACACCATAGGTTGTAAGCTAACGGTCTCTCAAATGTTTTAGGTAACATCAACCATTTTGGACCTGGGCTATGTTGACAAAGTGAAATTAAAGTGTTTTAAATATTCAACACAGCCCAGGTGAAAAATCATTGAAGATAACTAAAACAGCTGAGAGATGGTTAGCCTACAACCTAAAGTCAATTTTAGTGAGCTTCTCCTTCAATAACGAGTTAATAGTGAAAGTGCAACGGAAATCCACTTTCCACAACTGATCCCGCCTGATGAGTCTGTTAATGCTAGGTCAGACAAGCACAGACAGCTCTGAAAGCAGTTGGAAAAGTGGAGGAATTTGTCAAGTCCTTTTCTCTCTGTTTGTTTTATGCACGCATAAAGGCACCAGGTGTTTGGGTGTGAATGCGGTCAGGTAGGGTGTGGCAGGATATCGGAGACCGGAGGGTGTTATGAAAGAGGTATATGCTCACAGCAGGGTTGGGTGTGGGTCTGGGGGAACAAGGAGATTCTGACAGCTACTCTATCCTCTCAAGACATGACCAACTCTGTCTTTCACTACTTTTTGCCCATTTTAATGACAAAACCTAAGCAGTTGCGTAAGATGAGGGGAAACCGAGGAAAGACTGCACATTAGCCAATTCCATCACCACAGCATTGCTCCTACACTGTTTGCCTTAATAATGTCTTGCCCAGTCTGGACTATGTGTGTGTGTGAGAGAGAGAGAGCGAGAGGCTGGCTGGTCCAACACAGACTGGGATTGTGTGTGTGTGCCTGCATTGGCACTTCTCAGGCACTGGTGCTCTCCAGGGCAAACACTGGGGCAGATCCGGCGCAGTCTGGAAACTCACACAGCCCAAGAACGCCCGCACGAAGGGAGGCCTGCTGGGTAGAGCAGAGACACTGGGCACTGTACATCAGCTCACTAAGAATACACAGGATTTAAAGCCACACCCACCAGAATAAATAGCACACTTCTACTTCCCGACAATGTGATCTACTGAAAGATGTATGGTTGCAAATTGAATGTAGGTCTACTAGCTATGTATTGCATAAAATCACCTTGACTCTAATAACTCCTCATTACAATGCTTGCAACCAACATGAATAAATGGAAATTGCACAAGAAAAATATAAAGGTGTTTTTGCCCCAAAAAGTGCTCTGTTAATTAGTCATCAATATAGAATGACACCATTCATATTTTTTAAGGGGTATATGGTACTTATGCACTGCTGCCTAACGATGGTCTAACATAGTGCAGCACCTTGTGTCCATGTAAACGATGGTCTAACAGTGCAGCACCTTGTGTCCATGTAAACGATGGTCTAACATAGTGCAGCACCTTGTGTCCATGTAAACGATGGTCTAACATAGTGCAACACCTTGTGTCCATGTAAACGAACATGGTCTAACAGTGCAGCACCTCTGGTCTAACATAGTGCAGCACCTTGTGTCCATGTAAACGATGGTCTAACATAGTGCAGCACCTTGTGTCCATGTAAACGATGGTCTAACATAGTGCAGCACCTTGTGTCCATGTAAACGATGGTCTAACATAGTGCAGCA
Organism: Oncorhynchus masou masou; assembly: GCF_036934945.1. Classification (NCBI taxonomy): domain Eukaryota; kingdom Metazoa; phylum Chordata; class Actinopteri; order Salmoniformes; family Salmonidae; genus Oncorhynchus; species Oncorhynchus masou. The sequence goes on along the minus strand of NC_088239.1, from coordinate 75,521,357 downwards.
CCTTGTGTCCATGTAAACGATGGTCTAACAGTGCAGCACCTTGTGTCCATGTAAACGATGGTCTAACATAGTGCAGCACCTTGTGTCCATGGTCTAACATAGTGCAGCACCTGTGTCCATGTAAACGATGGTCTAACATAGTGCAGCACCTTGTGTCCATGTAAACGATGGTCTAACAGTGCAGCACCTTGTGTCCATGTAAACCTAACAGTGCAGCACCTTGTGTCCATGTAAACGATGGTCTAACATAGTGCAGCACCTTGTGTCCATGTAAACGATGGTCTAACATAGTGCAACACCTTGTGTCCATGTAAACGATGGTCTAACATAGTGCAGCACCTTGTCCATGTAAACGATGGTCTAACATAGTGCAACACCTTGTGTCACCTTGTGTCCATGTAAACGATGGTCTAACATAGTGCAGCACCTTGTGTCCATGTAAACGATGGTCTAACATAGTGCAACACCTTGTGTGCCATGTAAACGATGGTCTAACATAGTGCAGCACCTTGTGTCCATGTAAACGATGGTCTAACATAGTGCAACACCTTGTGTCCATGTAAACGATGGTCTAACATAGTGCAGCACCTTGTGTCCATGTAAACGATGGTCTAACATAGTGCAGCACCTTGTGTCCATGTAAACGATGGTCTAACAGTGCAGCACCTTGTGTCCATGTAAACGATGGTCTAACATAGTGCAGCACCTTGTGTCCATGTAAACGATGGTCTAACATAGTGCAGCACCTTGTGTCCATGTAAACGATGGTCTAACATAGTGCAGCACCTTGTGTCCATGTAAACGATGGTCTAACAGTGCAGCACCTTGTGTCCATGTAAACGATGGTCTAACATAGTGCAACACCTTGTGTCCATGTAAACGATGGTCTAACATAGTGCAACACCTTGTGTCACCTTGTGTCCATGTAAACGATGGTCTAACATAGTGCAGCACCTTGTGTCCATGTAAACAACACCTTGTGTCCATAACATGGTCTAACATAGTGCAACACCTTGTGTCCATGTAAACGATGGTCTAACATAGTGCAGCACCTTGTGTCCATGTAAACGATGGTCTAACATAGTGCAGCACCTTGTGTCCATGTAAACGATGGTCTAACATAGTGCAGCACCTTGTGTCCATGTAAACGATGGTCTAACATAGTGCAACACCTTGTGTCCATGTAAACGATGGTCTAACATAGTGCAGCACCTTGTGTCCATGTAAACGATGGTCTAACATAGTGAAGCACCTTGTCCATGTCCATGTAACACCTTGTGTCCATGGTCTAACATAGTGCAACACCTTGTCCATGTAAACCAACAGTGCAGCACCTATGTAAACGATGGTCTAACAGTGCAGTGCCATGTAAACACCTTGCAGCACCTTGTGTCCATGTAAACGATGGTCTAACATAGTGCAACACCTTGTGTCCATTTAAACGATGGTCTAACATAGTGCAACACCTTGTGTCCATGTACGCTCAAGGTCCATCCTCGCAGATATTTGTAATGCAGAACGGGACTCAGTACGAAGCTTATCAAATGTATAATACAGTTAGTGGAAAAGGGCAAGGCTCTCATTGCCGAGTGGCGCTGTGCCGCTGAGTCCGATACAGGCAGAGAGGGGGGAGAGAGACAGAGGGGAGGGAGAGAGAGGGAGGAGAGAGAGGAGAAGGAGAGAGAGGGGAGGGAGAGAGAGGGAGGAGAGAGAGGAGAGGGAGATAGAGGGGAGGGAGAGAGAGGGAGGAGAGAGAGGAGAGGGAGAGAGGGGAGGGAGAGAGAGGGGAGGGATAGAGAGGAAGGAGAGAGAGAGAGGGGAGGGAGAGAGGGGGGAGAGAGAGGGAGCCTTAATTAGGGAGAACAGGGTTCCTCTCGGGCGCTCGCTTATTAAATTACTGTTTGGATTAAGATCAAAAATTCATTACAGTGTGCAGTCAGAGCTGGGACACTGATAGGGAACCGGAGAGGGGGGGGGGGGTATAGCAGCCAAACCAGTCTGGTAGGTGTCACAAGGAGGGGGTGTAATAAAGGTGAGAGCGGTTGAGAGGCTTTGTATTAAGACTGAACAGTTGAACTGTCTACACACTAGGCTCTCTGAGGGATGGGCTAATGTGCTCTGGGTAGTCTACCAAATGTGGTGTGGAAGTTTCACAAAATGGACTTACCTGGTCATGCTCTAACAATGAGGCTAACTGTTCGACATCAGCAACGCAATGTCTGCTTCACCAAAAGGTATGTAGTGGACCGTAGTCTTTGTCTTACACTTTACACCAAACAATGACATCACCAGCATCTACAGAAGGTAATCCGTGACTTGTGGAGAAAAAGCCCTTCATCTGGGTTCTTCACCAGTATCAGCTGTAACATACTTCCTGGCTCTCCCAGTAGCCTGCCACGAACCTCATCTGCAGCTCAAACCCCACATGGAATCTGTGGCCGCCGGCTGAGCGCTCATAAGACCTGAGTCACATGTCTCAGCATCACCACCAACACTATTCAATGCTGCATCCCTCCCTTTCGGTCCTGCTGGAACATGTGTCAAACTCATTCCATTGAGGGCTGAGTGTCAGCGGGTTTTCACTCCTCCCTTGTACTTGATTGATGAAATAAAGCTGCTAATTAGTAAGGAACTCCCCTCACCTGGTTGCCTAATTGAAAGGAAAAACAGGAAAAACCTGCAGACACTAGGCCTTCCATGGAATGAGTTTGACAGCCCTGTATTTGAATCTAGACCTATACTTGACTTTATTCATGACTTCAACCACTGGTCTGGGACATATTTCCTTTTATTGCTCGAGATATTTCTATTTAAAATTGGCAAAGGGTGAGCTGATCAGAATCCGATATAAGAAGTGTGGTGCTGAACAACAGCATTGCTTTCATTGGTCAGAGGGGTAATGTGTTGAAGTGTTTGTGGTGTGAGTGGTTGCAGTGGTCTGACAGGGGTTGTTCATCCACAGGCTGTTTGGGCACAGCGGGGCATGCAGCGCTTGTGGCCAGTCCATCCCTGCCAGTGAGATGGTGATGCGGGCACAGGGCAATGTGTACCACCTCAAGGTAAGAGGAACTTCAGCCTAAAAGTAAAAGACTCATTCCATTGGGCAAAAACTGGTTGAATCAACATTGTTTCCATTTCATAGCAACAACAAAAAAATGTATGTGATGACGTTGAGTCAACGTGGAAAACTGATTGGATTTGCAAAAAGTCATCAACTTAAGGGAATTTCATATTTTTTTCACCCAACTTTTAACCTAAATCCAATGATGGAGATTGTTTTGGGTTTAATTCACATTAGTTGACAACTCAACCAAATGTAAATCAAAACTAGTCGTTGAACTGACGTCTTAGCCCAGTGGGATGCCAACAGACGCCACAGAGGCCCTTTATAACACAGCAATATGACTCAGCGAGAAACCCATGCTTCTGTTGCTCTTTCTTAAAGTTCCTTATGTCCCTCACTCTCTGCAGTGTTTCACCTGTGCCACCTGTAGAAACCGGCTGGTGCCGGGTGACCGCTTCCACTATGTCAATGGCACCATCTTCTGTGAGCACGACCGGCCAGGGGGCGCCCTGCTCAGCAGTCACCTGACCTCGCTGCAGGGGAACGGCATGATGCCTGACCAGAAGGTGAAGGGATGGGTTCTGATAGAACCGCACAGCCCTTGGTTGATAATCCAATCCATGTGATTTAATTAATGAATGTGGATTCTGACGTCTCCAAGAGTGTTTTTTTTAGAAATGCTGTTCAAAGTGGTGTTGGACTGTGGTCTTCTTGCTGTCTTTGTTCTTGTAGTCTTGTATTTATGCATAATCAATGTGTGCCAATAATCACCTCTTTCTCCTGATCTCAGGTCTGCTGAAGAAGAATGGGTGACAAAGCAACGTGTGCCTTCTCCTCCCCCGCCTCCTCCTCCTCCTGCTCTTCTTCCTTTTCCACCCATAAGTTTGTCCTGCACCATCCATCCCATCCTTCAGATATTCCGATATCCGTACTCCGGATACTGCTGCCAGTGTCCCATTAGCTTTCCCAGTAACACGGCATTTCCCCCAAAATAATGTTTATTCTGGTCATAGAGAATAATGTTCTCAACCTTGACATAATTGAAGTCTCCTGCTTCAAGGGAAAGATGCGGAGGAGGGAAAGACTGTTGATGATGGAAGAGGATGATTTATACTGTCAAACCAGTGTCTGTTTTCGGTAAGTCCATTGGTGACTGACTTGCATAAGACTGACTTGTAGTAATGCCCTGAGAGGACTATGGCATTTCCAGTGATGGACCATCCTTGATGTAGCACCTTTCCCTAGCCAGCACAAAACTACAGGGAGAGGGAGATGCCACAGACCAATAAATATAAACTGGTTCTCGTCCGGAGCTGTTTCAACCAAGCTACAGTTTAATGACTCCCGAAACACGAAGAGTGTGTTCAAAACAAGATCGCCACATGAATACACAGACACACACTCTCTGAGCTCAGACTCTAGGCCCTTTCATGTGTCGGATTGAGGGAAACAGGAAATACTTTGGTTGTAGTGCTATGCGACCGTAGCTTTTGCCCCCTGGACGTTCCTGAACTCTCATTCCTGAACTCTCATTCCTGAACTCTCATTGGCTCACTCGAACTGTCGAGTTAGGCCGAACGAGGAATGATCAAATACACCTGCCTGGATGTCTCGTCTACTTTCAAAAATATACTCTCTGTGTACTAAATGAAGAATGCCTGTAGAATATTCATCAAAACATACCTTTTAGTCCCATGATTATTTTGTACTGCAAGTGGTTGCCTTGTGTTTCTCGATTGTCTTCGATATTTAGTTATGTTTTCAGGTGAAGATGGTTCCTGGGGTTAGTAAATGTACTCCTGTTTATGGGAACATACAAATATGCATTTGTAATTGTTGTTTAAAAAATTTGTCCGGTGAGAATTGTTATTCCAACATGACTTTGCAGCAGTGCTCTATACGTCTTAATGTATTGTTGTTATGTGGTGGTGGAAGAGGACAAGGTCAAAGTTGAACTGGTCCACATATAACCAGGGTCGTGTTGAGTAGGGCTCACTGTAGATGGAAAACAGAAATAAGTGTTTGTTATTGGAGAGGCCATGTAGTCCCTCGCTGTTACACACCGTTTTTTCCGTTTGGTACCTAATGAACACGACCCAGGTTGAGGGAAGAGGAGAGCGGCATTGAGATGGAGAGAAGTAATAACTGTACATACCTTTTCTAGTGCTATTATTGTATTGTGGTCTATGGTTGAATTGCGTCTTTGTGTGGCCTAAAACATCTATATGGAGAAAAAGTACTTTCTAAATAACTATAATAATCATAATATTGCCAGTCACCTGTGTCGTGTCTGTAATGAGTGTTTGGATAATATTTACCTGCCGTTTGTGTGTGCGCGTGTGTAGCGAGGTGTGACAAATAGCGCTTTCACACCGAAAGGTAAAGCTCCTGGACTCAGACAAACATGGCCGATTACCCTCAGGAATGGAATTTCAAAGGCTTGAGCTGGGGCCATTACAGAAGCAATTAAAGTGGGATACGCTGGAGGCCCAGGCTTTAGCTGAAGTCCTGTGTCGGAGTCTAATGAGGCCTAATCTGGTGAGCTGGCCTAATTAAAAGGGAGGGACCCCTTTCCTGTGGGTGCTGAGTAGAGCAGTCCAGCTGTTGACTTTACAGTGCTCACAATGCAACAACAAACTGAAAGAAATAAGCCAACCCTTTTTCTCAAACCTATAACTCCATATAACTTTTCTTTCTTCACTGCGTATGAATTTGACATTTTCACTTCTTTGTTGAGTTCTTTACTTGGAAGTTAGGGTATAGGGCCTCTACATATAGTACTGAAGGGCATGTCGGAATTGTTTCTTGGCATGAAAACACCCCCTCAGATCCTGTTTATTTAATTAGCTAATTAAACTTCCATCTTATAGGTAGGTACCTTTGGCCTAGAAATCACAGTCAGCTTTTATGATCTTCTTTTATTTCTTATTCCGTGACTTTTCTACAGAGAGAAATTAAAACCAAACATGCAACAGGCCTACAAAGAAGACAGAAAAAAACACTGGAGTAGCCAGCTGTGACTTTTGAAATGAATGTTCCCAGAGAAAAGTCTACCATAAGCATTGTGGTGTGTGTCGGTGTCTCAGCAGTTCCTCTTTTAGGGTTAGCCAATTAGGTTCACACTCAAAATAACAATGAGTGTTTTAATGGCCGGATTTCAAAGCATTTCTTTGGTAATGATGTAGAATGGTTTTAAAGGATGAACACATTCCTCGGGTTCTTCAAACATAATCCAAACCTGAGCATGAGTTTCAAATCTTAAAAAAAAACAACGTTTTTGTCAAGGTATTTTTGGCATTCCTCAGTTTGTTTCTAATTAGACTCCCATACTTCCATAGACACAAGTGGAGTTCAATCATAATAACCAGAATAAACCTGATCTGAAAGAACTACGTAAGGGGAAGCAATATACCCGATATATATAAGAACACCTACAGAAACACCGATCTGACATATTGTGGAACCTGTTAATGAATTGGAGGTACCTATCCAGTCATTTTAGATCAGTGGATTTTTAAAATCAGTTCATTTTTAAAACGTAGGACTATTGCATACTGATAACAGCCACACAAACCGTCTCTATACCTGTTCTAACCAATGTGGCACCCAATGTTTCATTTGTATACCTAGTCTAAATACCATTTGATCCAGTAGCTTGACTAATACTTGGCCAGTCATCTCATCAAAATACATGGAAAACTTATCAGAACATTTCTCTTAACTGTTCAGTTTAGGTTTAAAGACAGTGAAAATGATCAAGAAACCGATGCAATTGTATTATCGGTATCTTATTCACAGGGGATTCCATAAATAAACACTTTTTGCTGATTTGCAATTCTTTGACTCAATATATCTGCCAGAGATAATGACTAGCAGTTGTCAGTCAGTCAGTGAAGGCAAGGTTTTATTTGTAGCTGCCACCCTTCTGCAGGGTGGCAGCTTGACATCCCCAGCCCATGTGCTGAAGTGCTGATATGGTATCAATTATTTATCCCACGTCTGTGATTTTGAGAAGCATCAGACAAATTCATTAACGTATGCAAATGCCCCTAATTGCAATTATCTCTATATCTTGATAAGTAAAAGGGGGGAGGGAATCTACCAATCCCCCTCTGTGGTGCAAGTTACACTTTGCATTCAAACCAATCAAGCCTAATCTGCATATAACTAATTAGCTCAACATATTCAAAAACCAATTAACGGGTCTCTCAAATAGCTTCTATGCCACGCAGCTTTTCTTTTTGAGCTGAGCTGGAACAAGAAAAGTTTTCAGGTGCACAGTTTTGCAATGTGCAATGTTCCTTCCTCGAGAGAAGTGGAGTTCGCTTTTTTTTCTCTTTCCTCAATTCACTAATTAATCAAATTAACACATGCAAATTGGTGTAATTGCATTGTTTCGTCACCTCATGTTGTGTGAAGAAAGAAAAAAACAGGGAAGCAATGGAACAGCGAAGATATTTTTACCTGATGCCAGAGCGAGAAAGACAGATGTCCAATAGACCTGCCCCTCACCGCAGGGACCAGGTGAGAGAGGTGATGCCACCAGCAGAGTGTGAGGCCTGCAGGCTCACTATCAGCCACACAGCACACAGATGGAACACCTTGCTCTTCCTCAATTCCTCTCTCCTCCTTTTCAAAACACATTTAAGAAAAGGTCCCCGGGAGGAGACAATGCATTTTGAGGAGGCGAGACCCAATACCAGAGAAAGCTGACCTTCCAAAGTGCATTCTTAACAAATCCTATCTGCAGATGTTTTCCTGCATTTGTAACACAATCCCTACAGTACATAAACTCAGTAAAAAAAGAAACGTCCCTTCTTCAGGACTCTGTCTTTCAAAGATAATTCGTAAAAAATCCAAATAACTTCACAGATCTTCATTGTAAAGGGTTTAAACACTGTTTCCCATGCTTGTTCAATGAACCATAAACAATTATTGAACATGCACCTGTGGAACGGTCATTAAGACACTAACAGCTTACAGATGGTAGGCAATTAAGGTCACAGTTATGAAAACTTAGGACACTAAAGAGGCCTTTCTACTGAATCTGAAAAATACCAAAATAAAGATGTCCAGGTTCCCTGCTCATCTGCATGAATGTGCCTTAGGCATGTTGCAAGGACGCATGAGGACCGTAGATGTGGCCAGGGCAATAAATTGCAATGTCCGCACTGAGAGATGCTTAAGACAGCGCTACAGGGAGACAGGATGGACAGCTGATCATCCTCGAGGTGACAGACCACGTGTAACAACATCTGCACAGGATCGGTACATCTGAACATCACATCTGCGGGACAGGTACAGGATGACAACAACAACTGCCGAGTTACACCAGGAACGCACAATCCCTCCATCAGTGCTCAGACTGTCCGCAATAGGCTGAGAGAGGCTGGACTGAGGGCTTGTAGGCCTGTTGTAAGGCAGGTCCTCACCAGACATCACCGGCAACAACGTCGCCTATGGGCACAAACCCACCGTCGCAAGGCCAGACAGGACTGGCAAAAAGTGCTCTTCACTGACGAGTCGCAGTTTTGTCTCACCAGGGGTGATGGTCGGATTCTCGTTTATCGTCGAAGGAATGAGCGTTACACCGAGGTCTGTACTCTGGAGTGGGATCGATTTTGAGGTGGAGGGTCCGTCATGGTCTGGGGCGGTGTGTCACAGCATCATCAGATTGAGCTTGAGCAGGCAATCTCAACGCTGTGCATTACAGGGAAGACATCCTCCTCCCTCATGTTGTACCCTTCCTGCAGGCTCATCCTGACATGACCCTCCAGCATGACAATTCCACCAGCCATACTGCTCGTTCTGTGCGTGATTTCCTGCAAGACAGGAATGTCAGTGTTCTGCCATGGCCAGCGAAAAGCCCGGATCTCAATCCTATTGAGCACGTCTGGGACCTATTGGATTGGAGGGTGAGGGCTAGGGCCATTCCCCCCAGAAATGTCCAGGAACTTGCAGGTGCCTTGGTGGAAGAGTGGAGTGACTTCTCACAGCGAGAACTGGCAAATCTGATGCAGTCCATGAGGAGAAGATGCACTGCAGTACTACTTAATTCAGCTGGTGGCCACACTAAATACTGACTGTTACTTTTGATTTTGACTCCCCCCTTTGTTCAGGGACACATTATTCCATTTCTGTTAGTCACATGTCTGTTCAGTTTATGTTCAGTTTATGCCTCAGTTGTTGAATCTTGTTATGTTCATACAAATATTTGCACGTTAAGTTTGCTGAAAATAAACACAGTTGACAGTGAGAGGACGTTTCTTTTTTTGCTGAGTTTACATACGACATCCCTTCAATTTATCTGGGAATCTGTCGGATGTAATTCACATTTCTAAGACCAATGTAAGCCTTGCACCAAATGCTCCAGGCCTTCACATGGCACTCTGGGAAATGAGGGCATACAGTGCCTTCAGAAAGTGTTCAAACCCCTTATTCCACATTTTGTTGTTACAGCCTGAATTCAAAATGTATTAAATATATGTTTTTTTCTTACCCATCTGCACACAATCCCCTATAATAACAGAGGGAAAACATGTTTTTAGAAATGTTTGCAAATTTATTGAAAATGAAAGCCAGAAATAAATCATTTACATAGTATTCACACCCCTGAGTCAATACATGTTAATATTAGAGCTCCTGAGTGGGGGCAGGGGTCTAAGGCACTGCATCTCAGTGCTAGAGGTGTCACTATAGACCCTGGTTTGATCACAGGAGTCCCATAGGGCTGCGCACAATTGGCCCAGCGTCGGGTGTATTGATACACCATCCAAAGTGTAATTCATAATTTCACCAGGCTCAAAGGGATATTTAATGTCTGCTTGTTTTTACCCATCTACTAATAGGTGCCCTTCTTTGCGAGGCATTGGAAAACTCCCTGGTCTTTGTGTTTGAAATTCATTGCTCGACTGAGGGACCTTACAGAAAATTGTATGTGTGGGGTACAGAGGTGAGGTAGTCATTCAAAAATAATGTTAACCGCTATTATTGCACACAGTGAGTCCATCCAATTTATTATGTGACTTATTAAGCAATTTTTACTCTTGTACTTATTTAGGCTTGTCATAACAAAGGGGCTGAATATTTATTGACTCTAAACATTTCAGCCTTTCATTTTGTATTCATTTGTACAAAATGTTAAAAACATAATTCCACTTTGAAATGATGGGTTATTGTGTGTAGGCCAGTAAGACAAAATCTAAATGTAATAATTTTTAAATTCAGGCTGTAACACAATAAAATGTGGAAAAAGTCAAGGGGTGTCAGTACTTTCTCAAGGCACTGTATGATTCTCAACATCCTGTTAATTAGGAATGATGTCCTTGGAGTTATACACAAGCTATTCAGAGGTAGAGCAATAACCAAGTATCAGCTTTTGGCATCTTTTGTCTACATGACAGAGCTCATATGCAATTTCCTTGACAGAGTCAATGCCTTTCCTATCTGAACACACAGACAGTCAAGGCTAATGCCGTGTATTGTCTTAGCTAAACAATATCATGGTGTAAAATCATGAATGTATCTGACATTGTCATCCTGTTGCCAGCAGACGCCTTGGTTAACCAAGGACACAATGCTAGCTAACTCACAGAGCTCTTCCCATTCTGCAGATACAATTTGGAGGTCAGGAGTAGCTGTAGCTCCAGGTATAATGCAATGTTATTGCCAGTAACAGACAAAACTATAGCTAGCTAACTATTGAGGTGCAAGTGTGAAAATCTGTAACTAGCTCGATAGTGTGAACTTGCTTATAGCAGATAATGAACTGTGAATGTCAAGTAAATTGGATTTTGTATAGACTGTCTAGTATGAGACTATTTTTACAAGCCAACAAACAGTGATCTTTCTATCGCGAAATCTCTACCTATGAAACATCCCTTCCGGTCAATTATGCAATGTGCCTATCCCAAAAGGGCCAGATCACTTGCGAAAAATTCAAACTATTCTCCAGGTTTCTGGAGAAATAGCTTGATTTGAGGCCAGCGAAGGGGTGCATCACAAAGCAGAACCACTCATGATCATCAAATCAAATCACATTTTATTGCTCACATACACATGGTTTACCCGATGTTAAATAATCATGGCCTCTAAACCTTCAAGCTGCATACTGGACCCTATTCCAACTAAACTACTGAAAGAGCTGCTTCCTGTGCTTGGCCCTCCTATGTTGAACATAATAAGCGGCTCTCTATCCACCGGATGTGTACCAAACTCACTAAAAGTGGCAATAATAAAGCCTCTCTTGAAAAAGCCAAACCTTGACCCAGAAAATATAAAAAAACTATCGGCCTATATCGAATCTTCCATTCCTCTCAAAAATCTTAGAAAAGGCTGTTGCGCAGCAACTCACTGCCTTCCTGAAGACAAACAATGTATACGAAATGCTTCAGTCTGGTTTTAGACCCCATCATAGCACTGAGACGGCACTTGTGAAAGTGGTAAATGACATTTTAATGGCACCGGACCGAGGCTCTGCATCTGTCCTCGTGCTCCTAGACCTTAGTGCTGCTTTTGATACCATCGATCACCACATTCTTTTGGAGAGATTGGAAACCCAAATTGGTCTACACGGACAAGTTCTGGCCTGGTTTAGATCTTATCTGTCGGAAAGATATCAGTTTGTCTCTGTGAATGGTTTGTCCTCTGACAAATCAACTGTAAATTTCGGTGTTCCTCAAGGTTCCGTTTTAGGACCACTATTGTTTTCACTATATATTTTACCTCTTGGGGATGTTATTCGAAAACACAATGTTAACTTTCACTGCTATGCGGATGACACACAGCTGTACATTTCAATGAAACATGGTGAAGGCCCAAAATTGCCCTTGCTAGAAGCATGTGTTTCAGACATAAGGAAGTGGATTGCTGCAAACTTTCTACTTTTAAACTCGGACAAAACAGAGATGCTTGTTCTAGGTCCCAAGAAACAAAGAGATCTTCTGTTGAATCTGACAATTAATAATCAAATATTAAAATGTCATACAAAGAACAGCATAGAAACAAATGGATAGCATACGATCATAGATTAATTTGACTATACAAGTTTACACACAATTACAATGGCAAAGTCACAATAATCACAAGAATGGCTTCAGATCAAAGTCTACGTTGAGACCGAAGGGCGCAAGGGTCTTTAAATTAAAGATCCAGGCAGCCTGTCGTTTTAACAATAAATTATCAAGGTCACCCCCTCTCCTAGGGAGGGTGACATGTTCGATGCCAATATAACGCAGAGACGAAATCGAGTGGCCTGCCTCCAAGAAGTGGGCCGCAACTGGATAAGTCAAGTTTTTACACCTAATGGTGCTACGGTGCTCTGAGATACGTACTTTTAATTCGCGCTTTGTTTTACCTACATAATTTTTACCACAAGGACAAGTTATAAGATAAATAGCTGCCTTAGTGGAGCACGTAATAACACCTTTTATTGGGATCGATTTCCCTGTTTGTGGGTGTTTGAAGGATCTACATTTATAAGTGCCTTTGCATTGAGCACAGCCATTACATTTGTAATTTCCATCCAGTCTCTACCCGGCACAGCCAGAAGAGGACTGGCCACCCCACATAGCCTGGTTCCTCTCTAGGTTTCTTCCTAGGTTTTGGCCTTTCTAGGGAGTTTTTCCTAACCACCGTGCTTCTACACCTGCATTGCTTGCTGTTTGGGGTTTTAGGCTGGGTTTCTGTACAGCACTTTGAGATATCAGCTGATGTATGAAGGGCTATATAAATAAATTTGATTTGATTTGATTTGATTTGATGTGAGTGTAGCGAAGTGCTTGTGCTTGTAGTTCTGACGGTGCAGTAATATCTAACAAGTAATCTAACAATTCCACAACAACTACCTAATACACACAAATGTAAAGAGATGTAATAAGAATTCATGTATATGGATGAGTGATGACTGAGTGGCATAGGCAAGATACAATAGATGGTATAAAATACAGCATATACATGAGATGTGTAATGTAAGAGATGTAAACATTATTAAAGTGGCATTATTTAAAGTGACTAGTGATCCATTTATTAAAGTGGCCAATGATTCGAGTTTGTATGTAAGCAGCAGCCTCTATGTGTTAGTGATGGCTGTTGAATAGTCTGATGGCCTTGAGATAGAAGCTGTTTTTCAGTCTCTCAGTCCCAGCTTTGATGCACTTGTAATGACCTCACCTTCTGGATGGTAGCGGGGTGAACAGGCAGTGGCTCGGGTGGTTGTTGTCCTTGATTATCTTTTTGGCCTTTCTGTGACATCGGGTGCTGTAGGTGTCCTTGAGGGCAGGTAGTTTGCCCCCGGTAATGTGTTGTGCAGACCGCACCACCCTCTGGAGAGTCTTGCGGTTGCGGGCGGTGCAGTTGCCGTACCAGGCGGTGATACAGGATGACAGGATGCTTTCAATTGTTCATCTGTAGAAGTTTGTGAGGGTTTTAAGTGACAAGCCAAATTTATTCAGCCTCCTGAGGGGATGTTGCGCCTTCTTCACCACACTGTCTGTGTGGGTGGACCATCTCAGTTGTCCGTGATGTGTACGCCAAGGAACTTAAAACTTTCCACTTTCTCCACTGCTGTCCCGTTGATGTGGATAGGGGGGTGCTCACTCTGCTGTTTCCTGAAGTCCACGATCATCTCCTTTGTTTTGTTGACGTTGAGTGAGAGGTTGTTTTCCTGACACCACACACCGAGTGCCCTCACCTCCTCCCTGTAGGCTTGTCTCGTCGTTGTTGGTAATCAAGCCCACTACTATTGTGTCTGCAAACTTGATGATTGAGTTGAAGGAGTGTGTAGCCACGCAGTCATGGGTGAACAGTTAGTACAGGAGGGGGATGAGCACGCACCCTTGTGGGGCCCCAGTGTTGAGGATCAGCGAAGTGGAGATGTTGTTTCCTACCTTCACCACCTGGGGGCGGCCCGTCAGAAAGTCCAGGACCCAGTTGCACAGGGCGGGGTTGAGACCCAGGCCCTCAAGCTTATTGATGAGCTTGGATGGTGCTATGGTGTTGAAGGCTGAGCTGTAGTCAATGAACAGCATTCTTACATTGTTACTCCTCTTGTCCAGATGGGATAGGGCAGTGTGCAGAGTGATGGCGATTGCGTCATCTGTGGTCCTGTTGGGGCGTTAAGCAAATTGAAGTGGGTCTAGGGTGGCAGGTAGGGTGGAGGTGATATGATCCTTGACTTATTTCTCAAAGCACTTCATGATGACAGAAGTGAGTGCTACGGGGCAATAGTCATTAAGTTCAGTTATCTTTGCCTTCTTGAGAACAGGAACAATAGTGGTCATCTTGAAGCATGTGGGGACAGCAGACTGGGATAGGGATTGATTGAATATGTCCGTAAACACAGACCAGTCAGCTGGTCTGCACATGCTCGGAAGACACGGCTAGGGATGCTGTCTGGGCCAGCAGCTTTGCGAGTGTTAACACGTTTAAATGTCTTAGTCACCTCAGCGCCGGAGAAGGACAGGGGGGGTCCACAGTCCTTCTTAGCAGGCCACGTCGGTGGCACTGTATTATCCTCAGAGCGGAAAAAGAAGGTATTTAGTTTGTCTCGAAGCAAGGCGTTGGTGTCCGTGACGTGGCTGGTTTTCTTTTTGTCGTCCGTGATTGTCTGTAGAGCCTGCCACATACGGCTCGTGTCTGAGCCGTTGAATAGCGACTTTGTCCCTATACCGACATTTTGCTTCTTTGATTGCCTTGCGGAGGGAATAACTACACTGTTTATATGCGGGGTGTGGAGTCCGTTACACCATGCCTATCTCAAGTCTCACTTTATGAACTCTGAAATGGGCAGTTATTTCAGAATATTTACACTGAACAAAAGTATAAACACAACATGCAACAATTTCTTAGATTTGACTGAGATACAGTTCATATAAGTAAATCAGTCAATTTAAATAAACTCATTAGGACCTAATCTACGGATTTCACATGACTGAGAATAGAGATATGCATCTATTGGTCACAGATACCTTTAAAAAAAAGTTAGGGCCGTGGATAAGAAAAACAGTCCCTATCTGGTGTGACCACCATTTGCCTCAGGCAGTGCGACTCATCTCCTTCGCATAGAATTGATCAGGCTGTTGATTGTGGCCTGTGGAATGTTGTCCCACTCCTCTTCAATGACTGTGTGAATAACTGGGACATTTTCAGCTTCAGGGATTTGTGTACAGATCCTTGCAACGTGGGGTGGTGCATTATCATGCTGAAACATGAGGTGATGGCGGCGGATGAACGTCACGACAATGGGCCTCAGGATCATCACGGTATCTCTGTGCATTCAAATTGCCATCGATAAAATGCTGTTGATCATTCACAATGTTGACATCAGCAAACCGATCGCCCACACACCACCATACACGCTGTCTGCTATCTGCCCAGTACAGTTGAAACCGGGATTCATCCATGAAGAGCACACTTCTCCAGCGTGCCAGTGGCCATTGAAGGTGAATATTTGCCCACTGAAGTCGGTTACGACACTAAACAGCAGTCAAGTCAAGACCCTGATGAGGACGTCGAGCACACAGATGAGCTTCCCTGAGAAGGTTTCTGACAGTTTTAACATTAATTTCTCTGGCAACAGCTCTGGTGGACATTCCTCCAGTCAGCATGCCAATTACACGCTCCCTCAAAACTTGAGACATCTGTGGCATTGTATAGTCTGACAAAACTGCACATTTTAGAGTGGCCTTTTATTGTCCCCAGCACAAGGTAATGATCATGCTGTTTAATCAGATTCTTGATATGCCACACTTGTCAGGTGGATGGATTATCTTGGCAAATGAGACGTGCTCACTAACAGGGATGTAAACAAATTTGTGCACATTTGAGAGAACTTAGCTTTTTGTGCATATGGAACATTTCTGGGATGTTGAAACATTTACATTTTAGCCATTTAGCAGATGCTCTTATACAGAATGCCTTACAGGAGCAATTACGGTTAAGTGCCTTGCTCAAGGGCACACCGACAGATTTTTCACCAAGTCGGCTCAGGGATTCAAACCATCAACCTTTTGGTTACTGGCCCAACGCTCTTAGGCTACCTGCCGCCCTGGGACCAATACTTTACATGTTGCCTTTATATTTTTTTCAGTGTATGAAAGCTAGCTGGTTCAATCATTCATCCTGCTTAATGACATAACCCCTTGCAAGATGCTGGAGTCATAGCGTTTACTCTGTCTGTTTGGGTCCATGTGAGGCGAAGCATGGGTTATCTTCAGCAAAACGTTTTAACAATGGAAAACAATCTTTGTTCTTATTGGACAAGTTCAGTAGTAGTAACTCCCTGTGTCACCCTGTTTCAAAACCCCCTACTCATTTGTGGTAAATGGAGGCTAGTCTGTGTAGACCTCCCACCTCACACCAGTGTTACTAGTGTAGTATACCAGCTGGGCTTTTCATTCCCTTTCCCACAGCTGTTTGGCTCCCGCAAGGCCGCAACAGTGGAAATGAATGGTCGTGCCAAAGACTGCCACAGAGAGGG
This sequence comes from Oncorhynchus masou masou, assembly GCF_036934945.1. Taxonomy (NCBI): domain Eukaryota; kingdom Metazoa; phylum Chordata; class Actinopteri; order Salmoniformes; family Salmonidae; genus Oncorhynchus; species Oncorhynchus masou. The sequence continues at coordinate 75,504,816 of NC_088239.1, read as the reverse complement.
AGGAGGAGAAGAGAGAAAGATTAGGAAAGATGAGTAGAGAGAGCGAGAGACAAGGAAAGATGGGAAATGATGGCTAGAGAGAAGAAAGAAAAAAACATTGGAAGGAAAATGGAAAAAGAGGAAGCGAGGAACCTAGACAGAGAGTGGTAAGGGCTGTCTATCTGAACTCGGGTTGCCCGGGTTGAGGAGTCTTACCATGGTAGGTGCTGCCGTAGTTACTGCGCCAAAGGTCACGGTCCAGGCCTGTGAGGAAGTGGTTGCATGTCCCGGGCTCAGAAAGGGTGGATTTAAAAAATACACATTATGTTTTTTATTGTAGACGGAAAAACAAACGAGGTGGTGAGAGAGGAAAGTTGTGAGGTGTTGTTGGCAACCGACTGGGATGAATCAGCTCTCATTAACGTAAGTCATTAGCCTAGCCAGAGGAGAGACTGACCCTGTAAAGCAGCTTAATGAATGCAGCTAGCCTAGTGGGCGCTCAGTCATCAGGCAGCAAGACAGCGTAGCGCTAAGCTAATAACATTGGCGAAGGATCAATAAAGAGTATCATATGTCAGCACTGTTTAGGGTCAGCGGTAAGGACAAAACTTATGGGGCCGCTGCCTTTTCGATTTGTTGACGGTGGGCCAAAACTCTCATATTTTAATGGGGCCTCTCAGCTGGAGGGGCTTTGTTTGCGCTCAATAGATATGACTGAACTTATTACGTTTCTATTTCCATACGTGAATGCACTGCGGCGATAAGATGCGCCAAACTATCAGTAAGCAACAGAAACCAATATTCCACCGTCAACTTTATGGGTAGGGGGTGGGAGTGGTGGGGAGGGGTTTGGAGCGAGGGGGGTATGGGGTAACAATTCCATCCAATCAGAGCGCTTTGAATAATTAAACTGATCAACTTAATTAGCTCAATTAAGTTGATTTGACCACGGAACATGGCCATATGGCGGGAGGAAACAAAAGAGGGGGAACTAATTAAAAGTAAAATAATGAGCATTTTAATTAACTGGTTCCCCAGACGTCAGCACGCGGGGCTGTGGAGTCGTAATTAAAAAGTGCTGTAGTGCTGGCAACATTCTCTCCCCCCTGTTTTAATAACGGCAAGGGCTCCATCCATCTAATTAAATCTGTAAATGAATTAGCAACATTGAGGGTCCCCGCTTGATTTTTACACCCCACCTCCCACACAGTGCACTCTTCTCAAATAACTCCACACACACACACCCTCATTCTCTCTCTCTTGCATACACACATACACCTTTCCATTCCAACACATTTGCTGTTAATGAAATGAATCATTATTGACACACTGTCAGAGGGCTTTGGCAGTTACTAATGTATCCTAAAAAATGCTAGGATGCAACACTGCACACTCACTGGAGAGTATGATAAATGGTTCGGGGGTACGGATGTGTCTGTCGGTGTGTCTGGTGAGAATCAGTCTGCCCTCCCGTTGGACTCTCCTACTTGTTTCTAGGAGAGTGAAGACGTTTCTCCTTCACTAGCTAATGATATCACATTTTTTTCTAGGGGTGCATATCAATAGTCTAAAATGGCTTCCTCTCCTTGTCTCCATTCCTTCATCTGCTTGGGTATGGAAAACATAGAAACATGCTTGGGTATGGAAAACATGGTATGCATCCAGCAAATGGCTCTCCCTTTCCTGTGACCTCAAATGAGGTACACACAAAGGAGAAAAGACAAGGAGAGGATGCCACTATAGACTATTGGGACACACCTGTACCAATTAGACCTGACATGTGTTGTTTCTGATACTCTCATTGGGCCCCTTTCCATTCACAGGATCCACCACCTCCACTTCTCTCCAATCTGCCCCCAGGGAACCAACCTTCTGCCCCCTATCCTTCCTTTCCATCTCAATCTGGGGATCCTGGAAACTAATTAACAGAAATCGCACGGACTGACAAGGGAGTGATTTGCATATTAAATTAATTGGTTCTTCACTCAGGTCTCTGGATACTGGTGACGTTACAAAATGAAAGGGGTGGAGAGAAAGTGAGTATGGATCTCTACATTTCTCTTTCCGTTGTGTCGGGCTGGTCCATACCACTATGGTTTTTCTTGTGAACTACTCATAGCAATAAGTTAGGTACATTGTAACAACAAACATTTCTTTCCTGGTTTATTTTATTTCACGATCACTAATGAATGAGAAAACGGAATATATTTCCACCGTAGACCCTAACTGTGGGTCTTCCAATGCTTCTGTCTTCCAAGGCAATACTCTGGGGCCTTTCTCAGCTTCTGTCTTCCAAGGCAATACTCTGGGGCCTTTCTCAGCTTCTGTCTTCCAAGGCAATACTCTGGGGCCTTTCTCAGCTTCTGTCTTCCAAGGCAATACTCTGGGGCCTTTCTCAGCTTCTGTCTTCCAAGGCAATACTCTGGGGCCTTTCTCAGCTTCTGTCTTCCAAGGCAATACTCTGGGGCCTTTCTCAGGACCTAATCTATGCTTGAATTGAATTGACCCTGAAGTTAAAGCAGAGCCAGTTGCCAACGGAGATGGCAGCATAGCGACTAGCTCTAAGAAAACTTTGCAGTATTTTTTTATATTTTTATGGACTATTTTTTACATTATAAGCTCAGGAAATGTTTTGTGTCATTACATACAGCCGGGCAGAACTATTGGATATTAGAGTGGCGGTAACAGAACTCACCAGAACTACCAGCATTACGACCAGGAATACGACTGCCCTGGAGCAGATCCTTTGTTCACTCTCCCCAGAGCAATTGATCTTATTCCAGAGGCCGATTTAAAACATTGCCGGCGGAGGAGAGGCACTCGAGGCGGCCTGTTGGTTCGACTTAGGAGGCGCACACACCACCCACCGCTTCTGAGTATATTACTCACTAACGTTCGGTCTTTGGATAACAAAGTTGATGAGGTTAGAGCAAGGATTTCTTTCCAGAGAGACATCGGGGCCTGTAACATACTTTGTTTCACGGAAACATGGCTCTCTCGGGATACTCTGTTGGAGTCGGTAAAGCCAGCAGGATTCTCAGTACATCACGTAGACAGGAATAAATATCTCCCCGGGAAGCAGAAGGGCAGAGGGGTGTGTTTCATGATTAACAATTCATGGTGTAATTCTAGGGAACATACAGGAACTCAAGTCATTTTGTTCACCCGACCTAGAATATATCACAATTAAATGCCAACCATATTATCTCCCAAGAGAATTCTCCATCATCGCCACGGCCGTTTACATCCCACCTCAAGCCAAAACCTCAACGGCCCTCAAAGAACTTCACTGGACTCTATGCAAACTGGAAACCACATATCCTGAGGCTGCATTTATTGTAGATGGGGATTTTAACAAAGCAAATCTGAGGACTAGCTTGCCGAAGTTCTATCAACATATCGACTGTCCTACTCGCACTACTAAGACTCTCGACCATTGATATTCATTGCTTCCGGAATACCTCCCCCGCCCTCCTCTCGGCAAATCTGACCATGACTCCATCTTGCTCCTCCCATCCTGTAGACAGAAACTCAAACAGGAAGTGCCCATGCTTCGTACTATTCAACGCTGTTCTGACCAATTGGAATCCACGCTTGAGGATTGTTTTGATCACGTGGACTGGGACATGTTTCAGGTAGCTTGCAAAAATAATCTAGACGCATACAAGGATACGGTGACTGAGTTCATAAGGAAGTGTATAGGAGATGTAGTACCCACTGTGACTATTAAAACCTACCCTAACCAGAAACCGTGGATAGATGGTGGCATACGAGCAAAACTGAAAGTGCGAACCATCGCATTTAATCATTGCAAGCGACTGGTAATATGGAGAATATAAAACAGTGTAGTTATTCACTTCGCAAGGCAATCAAACAAGCTAAACTTCAGTATAGAGATAAGTGGAGTCGCAATTCAACGGCTCAGACACGAGACGTATGTGGCAGGGGCTACAGACAATCACGGACCACAAAAGGAAAACTAGCCATGTCGCCGAGACCGATGTCTTGCTTCCAGACAGGCTAAACACATTCTTTGCACGCTTTGAGGATAACACAGTGCCACCGACGCGGCCCGCTACCAAGGACTGTGGGCTCTCCTTCTCCGTGGCGGATGTGAGTAAAACATTTAAACGTGTTAACCCTCGCAAGGCTGCCGGCCCAGACGGCATCCCTACCTGCGTCCTCAGAGCATCCGCAGACCAGCTGGCTAATGTGTTTACAGGCATATTCAATCTCTCCCTATCCCAGTCTGCTGTCCCCACATGCTTCAAGATGGCCAACATTGTTCCTGTACCCAAGAAGGCTAAACTTAATGACTTAGCACTCACCTCTGTCATCATGAAGTGCTTTGAGAGACTAGTCAAGGATCATATCATATCACCTCTACTTTACCTGCCACCCTAGACCCACTTCAATTTGCTTACCGCCCCAATAGATCCACAGATGATGCAATCGCCATCACTCTGCACACTGCCCTATCCCATCTGGACAAGAGGAATATCTACGTAAGAATGCTTTTTATAGACTATGCCTCAGCATTCAACACCATAGTATCTCCAAGCTCATCATTAAGCTCGAGGCCCTGGGTCTGAACCCCGCCCTGTGCAACTGTGTCCTGGACTTCCTGATGGGCCGCCCCCAGGTGGTGAAGGTAGGAAACATCACCTCCACTCCGCTGATCCTCAACCCTGGGGCCCCACAAGGGTGCGTGCTCAGCCCCCTTCTGTACTCCCTGTTCACCCAAGACTGCGTGGCCAAGCACACCTCCAACTCAATCATCAAGTTTGCAGATGACACAACAGCAATAGAGACTTCAGGAAACAGCAGAAGGTGCATCCCTCTATCTTATCTGCATCAACAGGACCGCAGTGGAGAAGGTGGAAAGCTTCAAGTTCCTTGGCGTACACATCACTGACAAACTGAAATGGACCACCCACACAGACAGCGTGGTGAAGAAGGTGCCACAGAGCCTCTTCAACCTCAGGAGGCTAAAGAAATTTGGCTTGTCACCAAAAAGCCTCACAAATGTTTACATATGCGCAATTGAAAGCATCCTGTCGGGCTATCCCCGCCTGGTACGGCAACTGCACCGCCCGCAACCGCAAGGCTCTCCAGTGGGTGGTGTGGTCTGCCGAACGCATTACCGGGGGCAAACTACCCACCCGACCAGGTCACCTACAGCACCCGATGTCACAGGAAAGCCAAAAAGATAATCAAGCACATCAACCACCCGAGCCACTGCCTGTTCACCCCGCTATCATCCGGAAAGCGAGGTCAGTACTGGTGCATCAAATCTAGGACTGAGAGACTGAAAAACAGCTTCTATCTCAAGGCCATCAGACTGTTAAACAACCATCACTATCACATTAGAGACTGCTGCCTATAGGCATAGACTAGGAATCACTGGCCACTTTAAGGAATGGAACACTAGTCACTTTAATAATGTTTACATATCTGGCATTACTCATCTCATATGTATATACTGTTTTTTATACTATTCTACTGTATCTTAGTCCGTTCCGCTCTGACATCGCTTGTCTATATGTATATAGTCTTAATTCATTCCTACTTAGATTTGTGTGTATTGGGTATATGTTGTGTAATTTGTTAGATATTACTTGTCAGATGTTGTCGGAGCTAGAAGCACAAGCATTTTGCAACACCTGCGATAACATCTGCTAATCACGTGTATGTGACCAATCAAATTTGATTTGATTTTAGTGGTCTATGAGAGCCATGCTGGGGTCTGACAGTGTTATTCCTCTAGTGTCCCTCCCATACAACCATTTTTATCCATCATCCATTCATCCTTCCCAGAAGCAATCACAGAAGTAATGGGATCAGTTAAAGCAAGACCTTTTACAGCCAAAGCAGAGTTTTTGAATTATGACCAATGACCTACCCTGGCTTGAAGTTTGGAGTTCTGCACTTCTCAGCCAATCGCTTCTCAGTTGGCCACCGCATCATCATCATTATTGTCAACATGACACCCACCCACAGCCCACACCACCACGCTAACCCGGGGTCAATGACCCCATCGGCTGGGATCAGAGTCTAACAGTCTAACGGAGGGACGGCAGCGCCGCTCAGCAGGTCCCGCGTCTGTTTCTAGAGGCCATAGTGACCCTGGGCGCTAATTAAGGCTAAAGATAAGGGCATTAATGAGCCGGGGGTCCTGATCAAAGGAGCATGACAGCTGAGCCCGGGAGGGGTATGAAGTGAGGGAGGGGGGGGGCTGTTTACACAAGTTACCCCAAGTAATTGGAGGGGAGGGGGGATAAGATACAGGCTGATCCCTTTGTCAAATGGGGGTGGGGGGAGAGACACAGTATGTCACACACACTGTCATCATTACACAGAGCATGTGTCTCCTCGACGGTTTGGTACTCGGAGGGTCCTGGGAAATGAAGACATGCTGGCGAATGACAGTGGTCGGAATATGTGTAACCTTGGAGACCAAAGGGGGTGTCTTGGCACTATCTAGCTGAGTATCTTACAACCATTACACACTACAGTAAATAAAAACATGAAGAGGGTATATTAAGGGTAGAGGATATATTGAAGGTAGTTTGATGGTTTTCAAGTCCACAGATCAATGCAAAAGCTTCTCTAAATAGCTTCCTTTCCTTGTCTCCTCTCTTTCATGAACACTGACCTGCCGGAAAAGACTAAGCAACATCTAATTTCTTGTGACTTGCTGCTAACAAATGTTTTGCAAACTTGTAGCAAACATCAGGGAACTGAGACAAAGGAAGGAGTGGTTTTGAAAGCCTTTCACAAATGTTGGGCTGGAGGGAAGGAGGGAAGAGGGAAGGAGGAAGAGAGGGAAGAGGGGGAAGGAGGGAGATCAGGATGGAAGGAGGGAGGGAAGATGAGAAGAGGGGGGAGGGAGGGAGGATGGAAGGAGGGAGTGAGGTAGGAGGGGAGGATGGAGGGGGGAGGAAGGAAGGATGGAAGGAGGGAGTGAGGGAGGGAGGGAGGGAGGAGGGGAGGATGGAGGAAGGGAGGGAGGATGGAAGGAGGGAGGGTGGATGGGGTGAGTGTGGAGGCCACCTGCCCTCTCAGTAGGGTGTGGGAATGTCGTACACGGGCCACCCCACTAGCACCACTCCCCTGGCTGCGGGGAGAAAACTCGTTAGCTGAGAAATCCCTGCTAATTACGCCTGCTGCTTTCATTAGGGTCACACACACACACACACACACTGGGCCAAGGCCCTAAGAACTCTGGCATACAGTGCAAATGAGAACTTGTTTGATACAGGTCACATCTAAAGTGAGGGTAAGCTAGTGTGTGTTGTGTTTAATTGACTACATGTATGTGGTGTACATTCAACATTCTTGCAACCCCAAACCAAGCTAACCAAACCATGCTAATCAAACCAAGCTAACCAAACCAAGCTAACCAAACCATGCTAACCAAACCAATCTAACCAAATCAAACTATCACTCACCAATCTTCCTGTTAGTGAATGGCTAACTAGCAAACCCTTGTCTCCCTCTCTCTCCCCCCTCTCTCTCTCCCTGCCCCCCTCTATCTCTCCCTGCCCCCTCCCTCTCTCCCCCCTCTCTCCCAATTCAATTCAAGGGCTTTATTGGCATGGGAAACATATGTTAACATTGCCAAAGCAAGTGAAGTAGATAATAAACAAAAGTGAAATAAACAATAACAATTAACAGTAAACATTACACTCACAGAAGTTCCAAAAGAATAAAGACATTTCAAATGTCATATTATGTATATATACAGTGTTGTAACGAACAAAATAGTGAAAGTACAAAAGGGAAAACAAATAAACATACATATGGGTTGTATTCTCTCCCCCCTCTCTCTCCCTCCCCCCTCTTTCTCTCTCCCCCTGCTTGTCTCCACTCCCCCCCTCTCTCCCCTCTCTTTCTTTCCCTCCCCTCCTCTCCTATCTCTCTCTTCTATGCTATGACACAGAGGCTGGGGCCAGGCTGTCTCTCAGTGGGCCCACCAGGAACACAGGCCTTCATTAGCACTCTGTAATTAGGAACAGATGCAATTTGCAGCACGGGGCCCTCAACAAACACACACACAGCTCGGGTCTCATCTCTCTCTCTCTCTGTCTCTCTTTCTCTACACCCTCTCTCTCTATGTTTCTTTCTCTCTCCCCTGTCTCTCTCAGTTTTTCTGTCTCTCCATTCTATCTCTCTCTCCCCTCTCGCTCTCTGTCGCTATCTCTCCTCTCTCTCTCTCTGTCGCTATCTCTCCCCTCTCTCTCTATCTCTCTCCTCTCTCTCTATCTCTCCCCTCTCTATCTCTCCATCTCACTCTCTATCTCTCCCCTATCTCTCCCCTCTCTCTCTCTGTGTTTCTTTATGTCATATCCTCTCTCTCTCTGTCTCTCTCTCTCCCAGTAGTGTAAGATACTTTAGAGTTAATAAAGTGACTATGCATAGATGACAACAGAGAGTAGCAGTGGTGTAAAGAGGGGGGGGAGGCACTGCAAAATGTCTGGGGAGCCATTTGACTAGATGTTCAGGAGTCTTATGGCTTGGGGGTAGAAGCTGTTTAGAAGCCTCTTGGACCTAGACTTGGCACTCTGGTACTGCTTGCCGTGCGGTAGCAGAGAGAACAGTCTATGACTGGGGTGGCTGGAGTCTTTGACAATGTTTAAGGCCTCCCTCTGACACTGCCTGGTATAGAGGTCCTGGATGGCAGGAAGCTTGGCCCCAGTGATGTACTGGGCCGTTCGCACTACCCTCTGTAGTAACTTGCGGTTGGAGGCCGAGCAGTTGCCATACCAGGCAGTGATGAAACCAGTCAGGATGCTCTTGATGGTGCAGCTGTCAAACCTTTTGAGGATATGAGGACCCATACCAAATCTTTTTCAGTCTCCTGAGTTGGAATAGGTTTTGTCGTGCCCACTTCACGACTATCTTGGTGTGCTTGGACCATGTTAGTTTGTTGGTGATGTGGACACCAAGGAACTTGAAGCTCTCAACCTGCTCCACTGCAGCCCTGTAGATGAGAATGGGGGCGTACTCAGTCCTCTTTTTCCTGTAGTCCACAATTATCTCCTTTGTCTTGATCACATTGAGAGAGAGGTTGTTGTCCTAGCACCACACGGCCAGGTCTCTAACCTCCTCCCTATAGGCTGTCTTGTCGTTGTCGGTGATCAGGCCTACCACTGTTGTGTCATCTGCAAATTCAATGATGGTGTTGGAGTCGTGCCTGGCCGTGCAGTCATGAGTGAAGAGAGAGTACAGGAGGGGACTGAGCACGCACCCCTGAGGGGCTCTTGTGTTGAGGATCAGCGTGGCGGATGTGTTGTTACCTATCCTTACCACCTGGGGGTGGCCTGTCAGGAAGTTCAGGATCCAGTTGCAGAGGGATGTGTTTAGTCCCAGGATCCTTAGCTTAAAGATGAGCTTTGAGGGCACTATGGTGTTGAATGCTGAGCTGTAGTCAATGAATAGCATTCTCACATAGGTGTTCCATTTGTCCAGGTGGGAAAGGCCAGTGTGGAGTGCAATAGAGATTGCATCATCTGTGGATCTGTTGGGGCGGTATGCAACTTGTAGTTGGTCTAGGGTTTCTGGGATGATGGTGTTGATGTGAGCAATGGCCAGCCTTTCAAGCACTTCATGGCAACAGACGTGAGTGCTACGGGTCTCTAGTCATTTAGGCAGGTTACCTTAGTGTTCTTGGGCACAGGAACTATGGTGGTCTGCTTGAAACATGTTGGTATTACAGACTCGGACAGGGAGAGGTTGAAAATGTCAGTGAAGACACTTGCCAGTTGGGCAGCGCATGCTCGCAGTACACGTCTGTAGTGTGTAATGGTTTGTAAGCCCTGCCACATCCTACGAGCGTCAGAGCCGGTGTAGTACAATTCAATCCTGTATTGACGCTTTGCTTGTTTGATGGTTCATCGAAGGGCATAGTGGGATTTTTTTATAAGCTTCCGTGTTAGAGTCCCGCTCCTTCAAAGCGGCAGCTCTAGCCTTTAGCTCAGTGCGGATACTTCCTGAAATCCCTGGCTTCTGGTTGTGGTATGTACGTACGGTCACTGTGGAGATGACGTCATTGATACACTTATTGATGAAGCCAATGACTGATGTGGTGTACTCCTCAATGCTATCGGAGGAATCCCGGAACATATTCCAGCCTGTGCTAGCAAAACAGTCCTGTAGCTTAGCATCTGCGTCATCTGACCACTTTTTTATTGAACGAGTCTTCCTGCTTTAATTTTTGCTTGTAAGCAGGAATAAGGAGGATTCAGATTTGCCAAATGGAGGGCGAGGGAGAGCTTTGTATGCGTCTCTGTGTGTGGAGTATAAGTGGCCCAGAGTTATTTTCCCTCTGGTTGCACATTTAACATGCTGATAGAAATTTGGTAAAACGGATTTAAGTTTCCCTGCTTATGGCGGAATACAGCTCATTCAATGCTGTCTTAGTGCCAGCCTCTGACTGTGGTGGTATGTAAACATCTACAAAGAATACAGATAAAAACTCTCTCTGTAGGTAGTGCAGTCTACAGCTTATCATGAGATACTCTACCTCAGGCGGGCAATAGCTCAAGACTTCCTTAGATATCGTGCACCAGCTGTTGTTTACAAAATTACATAGACTGCCACCCCGTGTCTTACCAGACGCCGCTGTTCCATCCTGCTGGTACAGCGTATAACCAGCCAGCTGTATGTTGATATTGTCGTTGTTCAGCCACGACTCCGTGAAGCATAAGATGTTACAGTTTTTAAATGTCCCATTGGTAGTTTAATCTTTCTCCGCCTTCTTTTCATGCAGATCACAGGGATCGGAGCCTGTTCCCGAGGAAGCTCTATATCCTTCACGTCGGGCTCGTTAGAGTCATGAAAGGAAAAAAGTATTATGCTAGTCCGTGGTGAGTAATCGCAGTCCTGATGTCTAGAAGTTATTTTCGGTCATAAGAGACGGTAGCTTCAACATTATGTTCAAATAAGTTTTAAAAATAAGTTACAAACAACACAAATAAACGAACAAAAAAACAGAATCGGATGGGGACACGTAAAACGTCTGCCTTCTTCTCTGGCGCCATCTTACAAATTTCCTTTCAAATGGTATCAGGAATATGCAAATCCTTGCTTCAGGTCCTGAGCAACAGGAAGTTAGATTTGGGTATGTAATTTTAGGCAAACATTTTAAGTACTACTTAAGTAGTTTTTTTGGGTATCTGTACTTTACTATTTATATTTTTGACAGAACAGGAAAATGGTCCAATTCACGTACTTATCAAGAGAACATCCCTGGTCATCCCTACTGCCTCTGATCTGGCAGAGTCACTAAACATAAATGCTTCGCTTATAAATTATGTCTGCATGTTGTAGTGTGACCCTGGCTATCCACACATTAAAAAAAAACAAGAAAATGGAGCCGTCTGGTTTGCTTAAAATAAGCAATTTGAAATTATTTATACTTTTACTTTTGATACCTAAGTATATTTTTGCAATTACTTTTACGTTTGATACTTAAGTATATTTAAAACCAAATACTTTTAGACTTTTACTCAAGTAGTATTTTACTGGGGGACTTTCACTTTGACGTGAGTAATTTTCTATAAAGGTATCTTTACTTTTACTCAAGTATGACAACTGGGTACTTTTTCCACCACTGCTCTCTCCCCTCTCTCTGTTTATTTCTGTCATATCCTCTCTACTCCACACTTTCTAACGCTTCTCACTTTTGAAACTGAAACACTCCCTCTGTAACCCTCTCTGTCACACACACACACACACACACACACACACACACACACACACACACACACACACACACACACACACACACACACACACACACACACACACACACACACACACACACACACACACACACACACACACACACACTAGCTTTACACTTGCGCGTACACGGTTCAGAGCCATATGTGTAATTAAGAAAACTTCCAACTTGATTAGAATGAGCTGCTCTCCCTCTGCTCTTTCCCTCCTCTCTCTTTTTTTCCTATATAATTTCCCTCAACTGCCTTTCCACACCATCTCTTCCTCCTCCACTGCCAGTATTTCTATACAGTAGGAATGCCTGTAACCTCTTAAACTATTGTGTCCTAGTTAACGAAATCTTGCATTGATCTGCTATGTTTATGTTTTCATATGCTAATAGAGTATTGCCAAACCGCATGACAGCTGCCTACCCAGACACTGGATGAATTTGTGTGTTTGTGTGTTTGTGTGTGTGTGTGTGTGTGTGTGTGTGTGTGTGTGTGTGTGTGTGTGTGTGTGTGTGTGTGTGTGTGTGTGTGTGTGTGTGTGTGTGTGTGTGTGTGTGTGTGTGTGTGTGTAGGGGGTTGTAATGTATAGCTGCAGCAGACATCCCTGTGGGAATTCAAAGGAAATTCCAAGGATTTCTATCTGGGTTTTCAGAAACAGCTCCTGCTGAGGAAAATAAAGATATCAACATTTAGTTATGTCATATTTCTACTTGGGCTATTTGGCTGCTATTTGTCAATGTAGCCCAAGGCAGCCGAGGTCAACATTTGTCTTCGTTATATGATGTGAACTCAGATCAGTCCTGAAATAGATTTTTTTAAATTCCTGATTTCACGCGGAACAAGGGGGTTTGTTGTTTTGGAAATGTTGTTGTTTTGAAAGTGTATTGGAAGGTTTCTTAGTAGCTAGCTAACTTTTTAGTTTGGATCCTGCCACGCAGTTGGCATCAGTTGCTATGCCTGCTAGTCTGTGTCCAGTGTCAGTGATCCTGCAGACCAAGGCCGGGTATGAGAAGCTATTTGGTGTAGCAGCTAGCCTAGCTGCTAGCTAGCTGCCTATCAAGCTAACGGGGTTTCTTGAGGACTTGAACGCAGCCCACGATGTGGTTAGCCATTGTGGCTGGGACAGCTGATTGTCCCGGGTTTGTGGCTGTCTGGATCCATGCTGTTTGTTGTTTTCAATCTTCACTGTGACCTGCCCTGTCTGGAACTGCGAGGAGTAACAGCGTAATGTACATTGCTAGCTACAGTACCATGACAAAGACCAAAGCCAGCGGGAGTACCGTTGAGGACAGTGGTGTCTCTCTATCACAGGTGAAGGATCCTTTAAACAAAAGAGTTGTTACAAGAAAATAGCTTCAAGTGTTTTGTCCAAATACTGGGTGATTCAACTAATAAAAGAATGGATGACCTGACCACAGAGGTCCAGAGCCTGAAGAACAGTTTGCAGTTCTCCCAGGGTCAGCTCGATGAGTTGAAACAGAAGAACGGCAAGATGACAGCAATCTGTAAGTCATTGAGTGAGGACATCAGTTCTGTGTATGTATCCATGATTACAATGATGGATAAATCAGACAATCTTGACAGACAATCTAGGTGGAACAAGATGGTTGTGGACAGAATTACAGAATCTCCACATGAGACCTGGACAGAGTACAAAGAGGACAAAGTGAAGGAAATGATCTCTGAGAAATTGAAGACAGCCCCCAGGAAGATTGAGGTGGAGCGCGCCCACAGGACTGGAAAACCCATCACCGGCCAGGTGACAAGCCGAGGCCGATAGTGGTCAAGTTCCTGAGGTTCAAGGACAAGGTAGCTGTTCTGGAAAGAGCCAAGAACTTGAGAGGAATGTATATCTTCCTCAACAAGGACTATCCTGAAGCTGTGCACCAGAAAAGGAAAGAACTTATCCCAGCCATGAAAGCTGCCAAAGCGCGTGGGGACATTGCTTACATCCGCTATGACAGGCTCATTGTCCACCCTCCCTCCCAGAAGTCTGGAAGAGATGAGAAAGCCAAGCCTATGGATTCGTAGCTTCAAACGAGCAGCACACACACACCAATTGATTAATGGACTGCTGAATGTATATTTTTTTCTCTTACTTTGTTTGTTCTTTTCCATAGTATGTCTATCTCTGATAACTTACCCATGAAAGGGCTGAAAATACCCCTTATTAATATGCAGTGCCATCAGAAAGTATTCAGACCCCTTGACTTTTTCAACATTTTGTAACGTTACAGCCTTATTCTAAAATAGATTACATAATTTCCCCCTCATCAATCGACACACAATATCCCATAATGATGAAGCAAAAACAGGTTCTTAGAAATGTTTGCACATTTATTAAACATACAAAACTGAAATAGCATATTTACATATGGATTCAAGCCCTTTACTTAGTACTTTGTTGAAACACCTTTGTCAGCGATTACAACCTTGAGTCGTCTTGGGTATGACGCTGCACATACTCCACAGGTGCTCTTATTTGTTGACTTCTGTAACCGTAAAAGCCTTGGTACTCCCAAAGTTTGCTTTATTCACTACTTTAGCACATTCTGCCAACCCGGATGTCTTAGCCGTGTCTGAATCCTGGCTTAGGAAAACCAACAAAACCCCTGAAATGTCCATCCCTAACTATAACATTTTCCGCCAAGATAGAACTGCCAAAGGGGGCGGCGTTGCAATCTATTGCCGAGATAGCCTGCAGAGTTCTGTCTTACTATCCAGGTCTGTACCAAAACAATTTGAGGTTCTACTTCTAAAAATTCACCTTTCCAAAAACAAGTCTCTCAGCGTTGCCGCTTGCTATAGACCACCCTGTACCCCCAGCTGTGCCCTGGACACCATATGTGAATTGATTTCCCCCCATCTATCTTCTGAGCTTGTGCTGCTAGGTGACCTAAACTGGGACATGCTTAACACCCCGGCCATCCTACAATCTAAGCCTGATGCCCTCAATCTCACACAAATTATCAATGAACCTACCAGGTACAACCCCAAATCAGTAAACGCGGGCACCCTCATAAATATCATTCTAACTAACTCGCCCTCCAAATATGCCTCTGCTGTTTTCAACCAAGATCTCAGTGATCACTGCCTCATTGCCTGCATCCGTAATGGGTCTGTGGTCAAACGACCACCCCTCATCATACATTATTCATCTCATATGCATACGTATATACTGTACTCTATATCATCGACTGCATCCTTATGTAATACATGTATCACTAGCCACTTTAACTATGCCACTTTGTTTACATACTCATCTCATATGTATATACTGTACTCGATACCATCTACTGTATCTTGCCTATGCTGCTCTGTACCATCACTCATTCATATATCCTTATGTACATATTCTTTATCCCCTTACACTGTGTATAAGACAGTAGTTTAGGAATTGTTAGTTAGATTACTTGTTGGTTATTACTGCATTGTCGGAACTAGAAGCACAAGCATTTCGCTACACTCGCATTAACATCTGCTAACCATGTGTATGTGACAAATAAATTTTGATTTGATTTGATCACTGTCAAACGCTCCCTAAAACACTTCAGCGAACAGGCCTTTCTAATCGACCTAGAATGACATTGAACTCATCCGGTCAATAGAGGTTGCCTGGTTATTCATTAAAAGTGCCTTCCTCACCATCCTAAATTAGCATGCTCCGTTCAAAAAAAAATAGAACTAGGAATAGATATAGCCCTTGGTTCACTCCAGACCTGTCTGCCCTTGACCAGCACAAAAACATCCTGTGGCGTTCTGC
The DNA here is from genome assembly GCF_036934945.1 of Oncorhynchus masou masou. NCBI lineage: Eukaryota > Metazoa > Chordata > Actinopteri > Salmoniformes > Salmonidae > Oncorhynchus > Oncorhynchus masou. The sequence continues at coordinate 75,489,339 of NC_088239.1, read as the reverse complement.
ATTAGCATCGAATAGCCCCCGTGATATGCAACTTTTCAGTGAAGTTAGGAACAAATATACACAGGCAGTTAGGAAAGCTAAGGCTAGCTTTATCAAACAGAATTTTGCATCCTGTAGTACAAACTCAAAAAAGTTCTGGGACACTGTAAAGTCTATAGAGAATAAGAGCACCTCCTCCCAGCTGTCCACTGCGCTGAGGCTAGGAAACACTGTCACTACCGATACATCCCCTATAATTGAGAATTTCAATAAACATTTTTCTACAGCTGGCCATGCTTTCCACCTGGCTACCCCTACCCTGGTCAACAGCCCTGCGCTCCCCACAGCAACTCGCCCAAACCTCCCCCACTTCTCCTTCATCCAAATCCAGATAGCTGATGTTCTGAAAGAGCTGCAAAATCTGGACCCCTACAAATCAGCCGGGCTAGACAATCTGGACCCTCTCTTTCTAAAATTATCTGCCGAAATTGTTGCAACCCCTATTACTAGCCTGTTCAACCTCTCTTTCGTATCGTCTGAGATTCCCATAGATTGGAAAGCTGCCGCGGTCATCTCCCTCTTCAAAGGGGGAGACAGTCTAGACCCAAACTGCTACAGACCTATATCTATTCTACCCTGCCTTTCTAAGGTCTTTGAAAGCCAAGTTAACAAACAGATTACCGACCATTTCGAATCCCACCGTACCTTCTCCGCTATGGAATCTGGTTTCAGAGCTGGTCATGGGTGCACCTCAGCCACGCTCAAGGTCCTAAACGATATCATAACCGCCATCGAAAAGAGACATTACTGTGCAGCCGTATTCATTGACCTGCCCAAGGCTTTCGACTCTGTCAATCACAACATTCTTATTGGCAGACTCGACAGCCTTGGTTTCTCAAATGATTGCCTCGCCTGGTTTACCAACTACTTCTCTGATAGAGTTCAGTGTGTCAAATCGGAGGGACTGTTGTCCGGACCTCTGACAGTCTCTATGGGTGTGCCACAGGGTTCAATTCTCAGGCCGACTCTCTTTTCTGTATACATCAATGATGTTGCTCTTGCTGCTGGTGATTCTCTGATCCACCTCTACGCAGACGTCACCATTCTGTATACTTCTGGCCCCTCCTTGGACACTGTGTTAACTAACCTCCAGACGAGCTTCAATGCCATACAACTCTCCTTCCGTGGCCTCAAACTGCTCTTAAACGCAAGTAAAACTAAACGCATGCTATTCAATCGATCACTGCCCGCACCTGCTCGCCCGTCCAGCAACACTACTCTGAACGGCTCTGACTTGTGGACAACTACGTGGACAACTACAAATACCTGGGTGTCTGGTAAGACTGTAAACTCTCCTTCCAAACTCACATTAAGCATCTCCAATCCCAAATTAAATCTAGAATCGGCTTCCTATATTGCAACAAATCATCCTTCATTCATGCTGCCAAACATACCGTCGTAAAACTGACCATCCTACCAATCCTCAACTTCGGTGATGTCATCTATAAAATAGCCTCCAACACTCTACTCAACTAACTGGATGCAGTCTATCACAGTGTCATCCGTTTTGTCACCAAAGACCCATACACTACCCACCATTGCGACCTGTACGCTCTCGTTGGTTGGCCCTCACTTCATACTCATCGCCAAATCCACTGGCTACAGGTTATCTACAAGTCTCTGCTAGGTAAAGCCCCGCTATAACGGCGTTCTTGTTTAGTTGAAGGAGAGTCGGACCGAAATGCAGCGTGTAAGTTACTCATGTTTATTGAGTGAAGACAAAACGAACGAACTAACACGAATAACTAATAAATACAAAAGAAACAACAAACAGAACGAAACCTAATACAGCCTGACTGGTGAAACTAACACAGAGACAGGAACAATCACCCACGAAATGCAAAGCGAAAACAGGCTACCTAAATACGGTTCCCAATCAGCGACAACGAGAAGCACCTGACTCTGATTGAGAACCGCCTCAGGCAGCCAACCTAATAAACCACACACACACCCCTAATCAACTACAATCCCAAACACTACAAACCCCAAAACGAAAATACAATACATAATAACCCCATGTCACACCCTGGTCTGACTAACTAATAAACTAAAACACACAATACTAAGACCAAGGCATGACAGAACCCCCCCCTAAGGTGCGGACTCCCGAACGCACCTCAAAACCATAGGGAGGGTCCGGGTGGGCGTCTGTCCATGGTGGCGGTTCCGGCTCCGGACGTGGACCCCACTTCAAAAATGTCAATGTTTCTCCCCTTCGCATCAATAGATAATCCACCCTAACCGCCGACCATGGCTGAATAGTCCTCACCCAGAACCCTACATAATAGAAAAGCAGCTCGTGACTGAGGGGCAGCTCGGGACTGAGGCAGCTCGGGACTGAGGGACAGCTCGGGACTGAGGGACAGCTCGGGACAGAGGGGCAGCTCGGGACAGAGGGGCAGCTCAGCACTGAGAGGCAGCCCAGCACTGAGAAAAAGCCCAGTACTGAGAAAAAGCCCAGCCAGGAAGTTGAATCCGGCAGATCCAGGCTGACTGGCGGATCCTGGTTGACTGGCGGATCCTGGCTGACTGGCGGATCCTGGCTGACTGGCGGATCCTGGCTGACTGGCAGATCTGGAAGAGTCTGGTTGACTGGCAGATCTGGAAAAGTCTGGATGACTGGCAGATCTGGAAGAGTCTGGATGACTGGCAGATCTGGAAGAGTCTGGATGACTGGCAGATCTGGAAGAGTCTGGCTGACTGGCAGATCTGGAAGAGTCTGGCTGACTGGCAGATCTGGAAGAGTCTGGTCGACTGGCAGATCTGGAAGAGTCTGGTTGACTGGCAGATCTGGAAGAGTCTGGTTGACTGGCAGATCTGGAAGAGTCTGGCTGACTGGAATGGTCTGGCTGACTGGCAGATCTGGAAGAGTCTGGCTGACTGGAATGGTCTGGCTGACTGGCAGATCTAGAAGAGTCTGGCTGACTGGCAGATCTGGCTGCTTCATGCTGACTGACGGCTCAGGCTGCTCCATGCAGATTGACAGCTCTGGCGGCTTCTTGCAGATTGGCAGCTCCATGCAGACTGGCAACTCCATGCAGACTGGCAGCTCTTTGCAGACTGGCAGCTCTGGCTGCTCCATGCAGACTAGCTGCTCCATGCAGACTAGCAGCTCAGGCTGATCTATGCAAACTGACAGCTCTGGCTGCTCAAGGTAGACTAGCAGCTCAGGCTGCTCTATGCAAACTGACAGCTCTGGCTGCTCAATGTAGACTGACAGCTCAGGCTGCTCTATACAAACTGACAGCTCTGGCTGCTTAATGTAGACTGGCAGCTCAGGCTGCTCTATACAAACAGGAGGCTCCGGCAGCGCTGTAGAGGAGGAAGGCTCTAGAACCGCTGAACAGACGGGAGACTCCGACAGCGCAGGAGAGGGAGAAAGCGCTGGCTGCGCTGAACAGACAGGAGACTCCAGCAGCGCTGTAGAGGAGGAAGGCTCTAGAACCGCTGAACAGACGGGAGACTCCGACAGCGCAGGAGAGGGAGAAAGCGCTGGCTGCGCTGAACAGACAGGAGACTCCAGCAGCGCTGTAGAGGAGGAAGGCTCTAGAACCGCTGAATAAACGGGAGACTCCGACAGCGCAGGAGAGGGAGAAAGCGCTGAACAGGCGAGGCGCACTGAAGGCCTGATGCGTGGTTCTTGCACTGGTGGTATTTGGCCGAGGACACGCACAGGAAGCCTAGTGCGGGGAGCTGCTACTGGAGGGCTGGGGTGTGGAGGTGGTTCTGGATAAAGGACAGGCACAGGAAGCCTGGTGTGAGGAGCTACTACCGGAGGACTGGTGTGTGAAGGTAGCACAGGATGGACTGGACCGTGAAGGAGTACTGAAGAGCCTGAATGCAGGACTGACACAGGACGTACAAGGCTAGGCTGGTACTCAGGAGGCTTAGTACGTGAGGCTGGCACACTTTCCACCAGCCGACTAACACGCACCTCAGGACTAGTATGGAGTGCTGACCCAGGTGCCATCAAATCCCCGACACGCTCCGTCGGCCGAATATTATATCTAAAGCACCAAACTAGCAACTCCCTCATTAGACTCTCCTCCAATTTTCCCATTAACTCCTTCACAGTCTCTGCTTCGCTCACCTCCAACACTGGTTCTGACCTCCTCCTTGGCTCTTCACAATAAACAGGGAGAGTTGACTCAGGTCTGTCTCCTGACTCAGCCACTCCCCCTGATAGCCCCCCCCAAAAAAAAAAAAATTTGGGGCTGCTTTTCGGGCTTCCATCCACATCGCCGTGCTGCCTCCTCATATTTGCGCCTTTCCGCTTTAGCCGCTTCTAATTCTTCCTTGGGGAGGCGATAATCACCAGGCTGAGCCCAGGGTCCTTTTCCGTCCAGTTCCTCCTCCCATGTCCAATTCTCCAAATGGTGTAGCCTCTCCCACTGAAGCTGCTTCTGTTGTTTCTCGTGTAACTCCCGTTTGCGCTGCTCCTACCTGTTGACGCGCTGCTCCTGCCTGTTGACACGCTGCTCCTGTTTACTCTTCGCCTGCTGCGCTTTAGGGCGGCTACACTCTTCTGGTTTAGCCCAGGGTCCTCTTCCGTCCAGGATTTCCTCCCATGTCCAGAAATCCTTATAACGAGGCTCCTCTTTGCACGGCTCTTCTTTGCGCTGCTCCTGCCTGTTGACACGCTGCTCGGTCCGTGTTTGGTGGGTGATTCTGTAACGGCGTTCTTGTTTAGTTGAAGGAGAGTCGGACCGAAATGCAGCGTGTAAGTTACTCATGTTTATTGAGTGAAGACAAGACGAACGAACGAACTAACACGAATAACTAATAAATGCAAAAGAAACAACAAACAGAACGAAACCTAATACAGCCTGACTGGTGAAACTAACACAGAGACAGGAACAATCACCCACGAAATGCAAAGCGAAAACAGGCTACCTAAATACGGTTCCCAATCAGCGACAACGAGAAGCACCTGACTCTGATTGAGAACCGCCTCAGGCAGCCAACCTAATAAACCACACACACACCCCTAATCAACTACAATCCCAAACACTACAAACCCCAAAACGAAAATACAATACATAATAACCCCATGTCACACCCTGGTCTGACTAACTAATAAACTAAAACACACAATACTAAGACCAAGGCGTGACACCCGCCTTATCTCAGCTCACTGGTCACCATAGCAGCACCCACTCATAGCACGCAGTCCATCAGGTACAGTGACTTGCGAAAGTATTCGGCCCCCTTGAACTTTGTGACCTTTTGCCACATTTCAGGCTTCAAACACAAAGATATAAAACTGTATTTTTTTGTGAAGAATCAACAACAAGTGGGACGCAATCATGAAGTGGAACGACATTTATTGGATATTTCAAACTTTTTTAACAAATCAAAAAGTGAAAAATTGGACGTGCAAAATTATTCAGCCCCTTTACTTTCAGTGCAGCAAAATCTCTCCAGAAGTTCAGTGAGGATCTCTGAATGATCCAATGTTGACCTAAATGACTAATGATGATAAATACAATCCACCTGTGTGTAATCAAGTGTCCGTATAAATGCACCTGCACTGTGATAGTCTCAGAGGGCCGTTAAAAGCGCAGAGAGCATCATGAAGAACAAGGAACACACCAGGCATGTCCGAGATACTGTTGTGAAGAAGTTTAAAGCCGGAAAAAAGATTTCCCAAGCTTTAAACATCCCAAGGAGCACTGTGCAAGCGATAATATTGAAATGGAAGGAGTATCAGACCACTGCAAATCTAACAAGACCTGGCCGTCCCTCTAGACATTCAGCTCATACAAGGAGAAGACTGATCAGAGATGCAGCCAAGAGGCCCATGATCACTCTGGATGAACTGCAGAGATCTACAGCTGAGGTGGGAGACTCTGTCCATAGGACAACAATCAGTCGTATATTGCACAAATCTGGCCTTTATGGAAGTGGCAAGAAGAAAGCCATTTCTTAAAGATATCCATAAAAAGTGTTGTTTAAAGTTTGCCACAAGCCACCTGGGAGACACACCAAACATGTGGAAGAAGGTGCTCTGGTCAGATGAAACCAAAATTGAACTTTTTGGCAACAATGCAAAACGTTATGTTTGGCGTAAAAGCAACACAGCTCATCACAATGAACACACCATCCCCACTGTCAAACATGGTGGTGGCAGCATCATGGTTTGGGCCTGCTTTTCTTCAGCAGGGACAGGGAAGATGGTTAAAATTGATGGGAAGATGGATGGAGCCAAATACAGGACCATTCTGGAAGAAAACCTGATGGAGTCTGCAAAAGACCTGAGACTGGGACGGAGATTTGTCTTCCAACAAGACAATGATCCAAAACATAAAGCAAAATCTACAATGGAATGGTTCAAAAATAAACATATCCAGGTGTTAGAATGGCCAAGTCAAAGTCCAGACCTGAATCCAATCGAGAATCTGTGGAAAGAACTGAAAACTGCCGTTCCCAAATGCTCTCCATCCAACCTCACTGAGCTCGAGCTGTTTTGCAAGGAGGAATGGGAAAAAATTTCAGTCTCTCGATGTGCAAAACTGATAGAGACATACCCCAAGCGACTTACAGCTGTAATCGCAGCAAAACGTGGCGCTACAAAGTATTAACTTAAGGGGGCTGAATCATTTTGCACGCCCAATTTTTCAGTTTTTGATTTGTTAAAAAAGTTTGAAATATCCAATAAATGTCGTTCCATTTCATGATTGTGTCCCACTTGTTGTTGATTCTTCACAAAAAAATACAGTTTTATATCTTTATGTTTGAAGCCTGAAATGTGTCAAAAGGTCGCAAAGTTCAAGGGGGCCGAATACTTTCGCAAGGCACTGTATATCTCACTGGTCTCCCCCAAAGCCAATTCCTCCTTTGGTCATCTTTCCTTCCAGTTCTCTGCTGCCAATGACTGGAACGAATTGCAAAAATCTCTGAAGCTGGAGACTCACATCTCCATCACTAGCTTTAAGCACCAGCTGTCAGAGCAGCTTACAGATCACTGCACCTGTACATAGCCCATCTGTAAACAGCCCATCTATCTACCTACCTCATCCCCATACTGGTATTTATTTATTTTGCTCCTTTGCACCCCAGTATCTCTACCTGCACATTCATCTTCTGCTGATCTACCATTCCAGTGTTTAATTGCTATATTGTAATTACTTCGCCACCATGGCCTATTTATTTCCTTAACTTACCTCATTTGCACTCACTGAATATAGACCTTTTGTTTTATTTTGTTCTACTGTATTATTGACTGTATGTTTTGTTTATTCCATGTGTAACTCTGTGTTGTTGTATGTGTCGAATTGCTACACTTTATCTTGGCCAGGTCGCAGTTGCAAATGAGAACTTGTTCTCAACCAGCCTACCTGGATAAATAAAGGTGAAATAAAATAAAATGATGTTAAAAATATTTGTTGGTCTGATGTAATTAATAAGGAGCATCCATTATGAAATTGCTTCTTCCAATTATTGATAAACATGCACCTGTTACAAAACTGACTGTTAGAACTGTTAAGGCTACATGGATTGATGAGGAAATGAAAATCTGTATGGTAGAAAGAGATGGTGCAAAAGGAGTGGCTAATAAGTCTGGCTGCACGTCTGACCGGCTGACTTACTGCAAATTGAGAAATGATGTGACTAAACTCAACAAAAAGAAGAGGAATCTGTATTATGAAGCCAAGATCAATGATATAAAGAATGATGGGAAAAAAACTTTGGAGTACTTTAAATGAAATGATGGGCAGAAAGACTAATTCAACTACATCTTTCATCTAATCAGATGGTAATCGAATCAGATTAATCACAAAACCTTTTGATGTTGCCAATTATTTTAATGATTACATCATTGGCAAAGTGGGCAAACTTGAATAGTGAGCCATCATAGTCATGCATACAAAAAATAATAAAGAAAGAAAAGCAGTGCAAGTTTGAACTTTGGGAAGTTAGTGAGAGAGAGGTGGAAAAATATTGTTATCGATTAATAATGACAAACCTCCTGGCATTGACAACTTTGATGGAAAGCTACTAAGGATGGTAGCTGACTCTATAGCCACTCTTATCTGTCATATCTTTAATCTGAGCCTAGAGGAAAGTCTTTGACCTCAGGCCTGGAGGGAAGCCAAAGTAATTCCGCTCCCCAAGAGTGGTAAAGCAGCCTTTACTGGTTCTAACAGCAGACCTATCAGCTTATTGCCAGCTGTTGGAAAAAATGGTGTTTGACCAAACAACGCTATTTCTCTGTAAACAAATTAACAATAGACTTTAAGCATGCTTATCGAGAAGGGCACTCAACATGTACTGCACTGACACAAATGACTGATGATTGGTTGAAAGAAATTAAGAAGAAGAAAATTGTGGGAGCTGTACTGTTAGATTTTAGTACAACCTTTGATATTATTGACCATAACCTGTTGTTGAAAAAACGTATTTGTTATGGCTTTTCAACTTCTGCCATATCGTGGATTCAGAGCTATCTTAGCAGGTATGTAGGTAAGACCCAGATGCAGACAACGTCAAATTAACAATGGTTTAATAATCCAACAGGGGCAGGCAATAGACTGGTCAAGGCAGGCAGGGGTCAGTAAACCAGAGGTAGGGCAACAGTACTGGACAGTAGGCAGGCTCAGGGTAAGGGCAGGCAGAGGTCAATAATACAGAGGTGGGGCAAATGTACAGGTCGGCAGGCAGGCTCAGGGTTAGGGGCAGGCAGAGTGGTCAGTTAGACACTATCTATCTAATAGAACTCAAAGGGTTTTCTTTAATGGGAGCTTTTTTAATGTCAAACATGTAAAGTGTGGTGTACCGCAGGGCAGCTCTCTAGGCCCTCTACTCTTTTCTATTTTTACCAATGACCTGCCACTGGCATTAAACAAAGCATATGTGTCCATGTATGCTGATGATTCAACCATATATGCATCAGCAACCACAGCTAAGTCACTGAAACCCTTAACAAGGAGTTGCAGTCTGTTTTGGTGGCCAGTAATAAACTGGTCCTGAACATCTCTAAAAATAAGAGCATTGTATTTGGTACAAATCATTTGGTACAAGTCAAGTTGTAAACCTCAGCTGAATCTGGTAATGAATGGTGGGGCTGTTGAACAAGTTGAGGAGACTAAATTACTTGGCGTTACACCACGCTCCAAAAAGAAAGTCCTGCAGGCTCTACTTTTGTCTTATCTTGATTATTATCCAGTCGTGTGGTCAAGTGCTGGAAAGATCTAGTTAAGCTGCAGCTGGCCCAGAACAGAGTGTCACATCTTGCTCTTCATTGTAATCAGAGGTCTCATATAAATGCTATGCATGCCAGTCTCTTTTGGCTAAGAGTTGAGGAGAGACTGAATGCATCACTTCTTCTTTTTATAAGAAATATTTATGTATTGAATAATCCCAAATTGTTTGCATAGTCAATTTACACACAGCTCTGACACACACACACCCAACCAGACATGCCACCAGGGGTCTTTTCACAGTCCCCAAACCAGAACAACTTCAAGAAAGCAAACAGTATTATATAGAGCCATTATTGCATGGAACTCCGTTCCATCTCATATTGCTCAAATGAATAGCAAACTGGGTTTCAAAAAGCAGATAAAGCAACGCCTCACGGCACAACTCAACAACTTGCAAGATGGCACAGCAGTCAGACGTCCTTTGTCCTTTGTCCTTGTCATGTATATATTTATATATATATATATATATATATATATTTACACCTTTCTTCGCATATCTTCTATATATTTTCTTTTCCAAAAACTCAACTTCAAAACACTCTCCTGCAACCCGGCTCACCAATTTAAAAAAAGTATTATTTACCTCAAATCTGAAATCCACAATAGAAGCTAGCCAAAAGCTAGCCAGAAGCTAACCAGAAGCTAGTCAGAAGCTAACCAGAAGCTAGCCAGAAGCTAGCCATAAGCTAACCAGAAGCTAGGAAGAAGCTAGCCAGTTTACTGGCTAACGTTAATATTCAGCTAACCACGGTCTGTGGTCATCAGCTATCCTTTAGCTTGAAAATCTATCATCATTTTTGTACAACGCGACTCAGACCAGAATATACTGGACCTATTTTTCTCTCCATATCCCCGGATTTCAACTGCAAGCTCTGGACATTTACACCTGGATATCGCAGCTGCTATCTGCTATCCGTGTGACTATTGGTTTACGTCGATCCCGGAGCAAACATCAATTATTCCGGAGCTAGCCAGCTGAAGAGTTCCATCAGCCACTCCTGGGCTACAATCACCTATCCGGACCCGTTTTACTGCCAATGCGGAGTCCCACCGGGCCTTCACGACATGGTCTACGAACGTTATCTGCCCGAGGGAATTATCCAACTGGCCCCTCCGTTAGCCCCTCCAATACCCTACTCAATAAATTGGATGCAGTCTATCACAGTGCCATCCGTTTTGTCACCAAAGCCCCATATACTACCCACCACTGCGACCTGTACGCTCTCGTTGGCTGGCCCTCGCTTCATACTCGTTGCCAAACCCACTGGCTCCAGGTCATCTACAAGACCCTGCTAGGTAAAATCCCCCCTTATCTCAGCTCACTGGTCACCATAGCAGCACCCACTTGTAGCACGGGCTCCAGCAGGTATATCTCTCTGGTCACCCGCAAAACCGATTCTTCCTTTGGCCGCCTCTCTTTCCAGTTCTCTGCTGCCATTGACTGGAACGAGCTACAAAAATCTCTGAAACTGATAACACTTATCTACCTCACTAGTTTTAAGCACCAGCTGTTAGAGCAGCTCACAGATTACTGCACCAATACATAGCCCATCTATAATTTTGCCCAAACAACTACCTCTTTCCCTACTGTTATTTATTTATTTATTTTGCTCCTTTGCACCTGTAACGGCTTTCTTGGTGTGAAGGAGAGTCGGACCAAAATGCGACGTGGCTATTGAGATTCATGTTTAATAAAACAAAGGAAACACGAATACTACAAAACAAGAAACGTAACACGAAAACCGAAACAGCCTATACTGGTGCAAAGTAACACAGAGACAGAAACAAGGACAATCACACATGAAACTCTCAAAGAATATAGCTGCTTAAATATGGTTCCCAATCAGAGACAACGATAAACACCTGCCTCTGATTGAGAACCACTTCAGACAGCCATAAACTTTGCTAGCAACCCCCACGAAGCCACAATCCCAATACCTATGAAAAACCCCAAAACAAAACACACCACATACCAAAACCCATGTCACACCCTGGCCTGACCAAATAAATAAATAAAACACAAAATACTAAGACCAGGGCGTGACAGCACCCCATTATTTCTATCTCTACTTTGCACATTCTTCCACTGCAAATCATCCATTCCAGTGTTGTACTTGCTATATTGTATTTACTTTGCCACCATGGCCTTTTTTTGCCTTTACCTCCCTTATCTCACCTCACTTGCTCACACTGTATATAGACTTATTTTTCTACTGTATTATTGACTGTATGGTTGTTTTACTCCATGTGTAACTCTGTGTTGTTGTATGTGTCGAACTGCTTTGCTTTATCTTTGCCAGGTCGCAATTGTAAATGAGAACTTGTTCTCAACTTGCCTACCTGGTTAAATAAATATTTGACCTAGATAGTTTGTGTGTATGTATTGATATGTAGGCTACGTGTGCCTTTTTAATATATTTTTTTAATTGATGTAGTTTTGTCCTTGAGCTGTTCTTGTCTATTAAAGTTCTCTATTATGTCATGTTTCATGTTTTGTGTGGACCCCAAAAAGAGTAGCTGCTGCTTTAGCAACAGCTAATGGGAATCCTAATAAAATATCAAATACCCAAAAAATGTGGTTTACAGTACATGCCTGGCTTGATAAATTGCTCAAAACCTGGAGATATTAAAGGGTTTTATATAATTTCAAATAATTTGTGTATGGTTGGCATACCTTTTGGATTATGTGATGCCTTTTTCACAAAATGTAGTATGTTACAAACGATGCCCCATATGGAACAACTATCTTTACTTGCCAAACCTTTGAAAGTGTAGTAAGAGCTTGTACGCAAAAACTTGACTATTGAGATGGATTATTCCCTTATGATTATTCCACATCACATGACAGAATGTTCATATTTAAGTTGAGATCAACTGAGAAAATAATCTTGACTGAAAATGAGTATGACAACACCTTGCTCGAACAGTCAAGTGGAACTCTTTTTCACCCCAACACCATTTCAGATGGAACACCTGTGCTGTTTGATTTCACTCACAATAAACAAATTCCCTTAAGCTCTTGCAAAATACATGTTTGCATCAACTTTGTAATATTGTAATGGAAATAGTTTTATTCTTAGAATCCCTCTTATCCTGACTAATCATAGAAACTGGGTGGGTCTGTGTTGCCCTGTACCACCAGCCTCCTTGAGCCAGTGCCAACACGCCCGCAACCCTACACCACCCACCCCTCTCTCTCTCTCTCTCACTCACACACACACACTCCCCCCTGCCCGCACCCTTCCACCCCTTTCCCCAAATCTCCTGTAGCAGGAGGGAGGCAGTCCAGACACAATATCACTAATTGCCCCGTTAAAGTCGACACACAGAATCCAAGCCAAGGGCCCTAATTAGACACCTAAAAATAAAGGAAGGGGACTTTATGGGGAGACGTGGCCAGTTTGGGGAATGTTTTAATGAGGAGGTAGAGCTGAGAATAGTGTTGTAGTCATTTGTTGACTCAAACCGTGCCCCCATCCACACACAAATACACCACCCTATCATCGGTACTACAGTCAGTTCAGCCAGCTACTGCAGATTGAAGGCTATCATCAACCACTCATGTAAATCAGAAATGTTTGTTGTTAGCTACATCTTTGCACCACGTGTATGGTTAATATGTAAATTACACCAACATTTTGACCTTCGTCAGGGAGTATCTCGTATGATATTCATGTAACCCAATATTCAGACTAAACCCCCGTTTCTACTGGCACTTTGAAGTTAACCCAGGTTGCCAGTGCCAGCCAGACTTAGAGCCGTGTATTTGGCTTGCTGACATTAGCTAGCTAGCTAAACGGTTAGCATTGTCATTAACATAACAGGCTAGCTAGCTGGCTTAATTCCTACCTTGTTTGTCATGATTGGCTATTAGCTAGCTAACCCTCTATAGCACCTTATGGTCATACGCCGAGCAGTTGCCATACTAGGCAGTGAGCAAACGGTCGGGATGCTGTCGATGGTGCAGCTGTAGAACTTTTTGAGGATCTGGGGACCCATGAGAAATCTTTTCTGTCTCCTGAGGGGGAAAAGGTGTTGTCGTGCCCACTTCCTGACTGCCTTGGTGTTTTTGGACCATGATAGTTTGTTGTTGATGTGGACACCAATAAACTTGCAGCTCTCGACCCGCTCCACTCCAGCCCCCGTAGATGTGAATGGGGACGTGTTCGGCCCTGATTTTCCTGTAGTACACGATCAGCTCCTTTGTCTTACTCACGTTGAGGAAGAAGTTGTTGTCCTGGCACCACACTGCTAGCTAACGTTAGGTAGCTAGCATTTGAGTGTTGGCTGTTCTAATAAAAGTTTATTGTGTAGTGCAAAAATGAATGAAGGATCCAGCTATGGTGGTAATTCGTGTCATGTCAGACTAATGTTGTACTGCTTGTCCATGTGCTAGCTAACAGCAACAAGCCCAGATGATCTAAACGTTGTGCCAGTATCCAACAGTGATCAGTTTGGTGGTTGCATAGTAACAGCGTCACCAGCCCCAAATTCTTATTTGGGGTGACACCAGTTTTGAAACTGGGCTGCGCTGGCCTGGGTTTCCCTCAACCCAGCTCGAATTTGTCCCTAATTTTAAGTGCCAGTGGAAATAGTGCTTAAGTGAGATATTGAAAATGAAATCAAATCCAATTTTATTGCTAATATACACATATTTAGCAGATGTTATTGCGGGTGTAGCGAAATGCTTGTGTTCCTAGATCTAACAGTGCAGTAGTATCTAACAATTCACAATAATACACACAAATCCAAAAGTAAAAGAATGGAATTAAAGAAACATATAAATATTAGGATAAGCAATGTTGGAATGGAGTTGACTAAAATACAGTAGAGTACAGTATATACATATGAAATTAGTAAAGCAGTATGTAAACATTATTAAGTGACTGGTGTTCCATTATTAAAGTGACCAGTGATTCAATGTCTTTGTACACAGGGCAGCAGGTGCAGGGTTAGTGCAGGGTTGAGTAACTGGGTGGTAGCCGGTTAGTGATGGCTATTTAACTGTCTGATGGCCTTGAGATAGAATCTGTTTTTCAGGCTCTCGGTCCAAGTTTGATGCACCTGTACTGACCTTGCCTTCTGGATGCCAGAGGGGTGAACAGGCCGTGGATCAGGTGGTTAATGTCCTTGATGATCTTTTTGGCCTTCCTTTGACATTGGGTGTTGTAGGTGTCCTGGAGGGTAGGCAGTGTGCCCCCGGTGATGCGTTGGAGAGCCCTGCGGTTGCGGGCGGTGCAGTTGCCATACCAGGCGGTGATACAGGATGCTTTCAATTGTGCATCTGTAAAAGTTTGTGAGGGTCAAATCAGCCTCCTGTGGTTGAAGAGGTGCTGTTGCACCTTCTTCACCACACTGCCTGTGCGGGTGGACCATTTCAGATTGTCAGTGATGAACTTGAAGCTTTTCACCTTCTACACTGCGGTCCCATTGATGTGGATAGTGGCGTGCTCCCTCTGCCGTCTCCTGAAGTCCACGTGCCACGTTCTACTCCACTCCAAATTCTGTCTGGATGAGGTAACCCGCTAATGGGTTGAATTGAGTTGATCTGAAAGCTCTTTAAGGTTCACCTCTACAGATGTACCGACAAAGATTCAATAAATTGCAGATAAAGGAAAAGCTCACTTCAAATGTTTGCATTGTATCGGAGGTGTCACCCATGTTAAAACCACACAACCCACAAGCTATTCCTCTCGTAGACATTTTCCTTGGATATGGACTCAGAAAGACATGTCCTTTAAACACAACAAACATTCACAATGTGGTTTTCCTATATCTGCAACTTAATTCAATTGAGGTCTATAGTGCCAATGTCTCCCTCAATCTCTCTTAAAACATTTGAGGGCAGTTTCCTCTGCCTGCTCTTCAGTGCTTTGTGGTTACTGCTGCTTCAGACAGCTGTTCCACTGAACTGTCTAAAAGTAGAGAGACAGAGCGCTAGAGGAGAGAGATAACAGGATATCTGGCCAACAGCCCCCCGCCCCCCTCTCTCCTCCTCCTTCATTTGCCGACTATCTGTGTCTTTATCTGGCCAGACTCCATTTGGTCAGCAGTACTCTAATCCCAGACAGGATCCATGTCTGGCCACCGAACACTTCAGAGAGACACAGCACCAGAACTGGAGTCTGGCTGAACAAGCAAAATGTCACAAAGAGCCTATTCACTATAGTGACAGAGTAAATAGCAATACATTAAGATCCCTCTGATTGCTCCCCAGCTAAACCTAATACCGGATAGCTCCCCATTGCGCTCCCCATTAAAGTTCTGACTTGTTCTCATCAAAATTCTGTAACATGTGTACAGACAGTAGTCTTGTCTCTCTTTCCACAATGTCAGCTTCTGATATCCGTCAAGCCATGGATAGCCCACTAAATTATTAGGAATTTCCACCATTTTTTTCTTACCCTGGGAAGAAGTCCATAGGCCACAAGTGACTGTAACTTGCATTAAGACTTTCCTTGTTTTTCTACAGCTACTACAGGCATTATGAACTTTCAGCATTGATAACTTTCAAAGCCAGGTGCAAAATGTTTTGGATAAATATTTAACCTCTCTTCAAAGCTACGATATATAGAATACATTTCTGAAGAAAAGCAGCTCAATGTCAGATGTCTGCCACAACAACAATAAATTTTGTCCTCCCCCCAGTTTTATCATTGGAATGTGATACAAAACGAGGCAATGGTGTGCTTTAGGACCATGTGGACACCTCCGAGCGTTCGGGTAGGCTGTTTGGAGTGTTTATCCGACCGGATAAAAAAATCTAAAACTTATAATAATTATGTCCGTCCCACTTCTAAAACCAAAGAAGACCACCAACTGTAAATTTGCCAGCCAGAAAATAACCCCTGTAACATAATGTACTACTACAGTACCCATAATGCTCTTTACAAGACATCCACTTTTATCTTCGTAAAGATACTTTCTTAATTAAACTAACAAAATGGTGTCTCGTCTCCTTATCATTAAAAAAAATGTAACCTTTATTTAACTAGGCAAGTCAGTTAAGAACAAATTATTATATTCAATTACGGCCTAGGAACTGCCTGTTCAGGGGCAGAATGACAGATTTGTGCCTTGTCAGCTCGGGGATTTGAACTTGCAACCTTTCATGTTACTAGTCCAACACTCTAACCACTAGGCTACCCTGCCGCCCCATCATTACTGTACATGATGTCAGAAGTGGGGTCCTTATCTATTTACCTTACTTTATTTTCATGTTTCAGAAAAGTATTTCCACCTCAACAACTCCAGCTCAACAGTCATGGAGTCCAAACTTACAAAACTACAAAATTGTGTAAAACTCATCACTATCAACACTGTCGTAGCATAATTACTTTTCTGGACTGCAGAGTTAACTGCTTTGCATGTGTTGCCTTCAGTAAGACATTTGATCCACACTGACTCCTATGGAATATAGCTGTAAAAATGATGAAACTTGTACGATTCAAAGCCGGTCTGCATCCCCCAATTTCCCTGGGATAAGACCGTCTGTTGGGTAAATAAACCACTTCATTGAGTGTGAGGTAATGCAATTTGATTTAATGTAATGTGATATTCATCTGTAGGAAATTGCTCACCAGCATCAAAACCTGCGGAGGCCTTGGGGGAAAACCCAGCTGGTTGAACAGATGAGATGGCGGCTCAGGAAGGTATTAACGCCAGTAGAGTTCCATCTAATGTATACCTCCTTTCATTTTCCCCTTCACACCGGGGGCAAGACGATTTGAAACGCACTGAAACATAAAAAAAATCACTCACTTTTCCTCAAATATCATCAACAGTTTGGCTCTGAAAGATAATTTTAAGTGATCTACATCCATCCTCATATATACTCGAATCTTTTTACACTGTATATTAGTCTTCTATACAGTATATTACTAGTCTTTTATACTGTATATTACTAGTCTTTTATACTGTATATTACTAGTCTTTTATACTGTATATTACTAGTCTTTTATACTGTATATTATTTGTCTTTTATACTGTATATTATTTATCTTTTATGCTGTATAAACATTCTTTGTAGAGCTCAGGACTGACCAATGTAGACAGGGCCTAATCCAAGTACATGTTAGTCAGTTAAGCCATACCTGTGTGTATTTACGAGACATTTATGTCGACAGACATCTCTGCCAACTCCTCTCTCCCTTCACAGTTCTTCCACTTTTCCCTCGATCTGCATGAGCTGTAACATGAAAAGTGTTCCGTCTTTCCGCTCCAGCTGGGGTTGGCGGAACTGATTAGCATTGCAGGGACAATTAGCAGCAATCTGAGCACCCAAAATAACCCCAGTCGCCATTATCAGCCTACGGGACATGATGCAACAGGGATGGAAATCTCTTGGCCCCAATGTCCGATGACAACATCACCACAAACACTAGCTGAAGTTGAAAGTTTGTTATGGGTGAATATCTTTCCTGTGTTGTTCTTCTTATGGTTTACAGTATGTGGTTGGTTAGGTGAATGCTGATATATCGGTATATTGTCATCATTATCTATACTTTTTCACAAAGTATGTTAGATCAGAACAGCTAGAAAGAGTAAAGTTTCTGGGGATACTCTCCATGATCTCACATTTGAAGAGGCTGGGCAGAGTTGAGAAATAAGCCAATCAATCATCTCAAACTTTTTTGTCATGCTATGTTTAACAGAAATTGGCACACAATGAAATATTGCCATTTCGCTTGCCATTTTGTTATGTCTGATTGTATTGCTGCCAGCGGAAGCCTCATCTTAAAAGTCCAAACAATAATTTTGAGTGATGATCCGTCCTCCATGTTTCCCACCCTCATGAATGGTCGCCGTAGAAAATGGGAAGAGATTCTCAAAACAATTGGTACCAATAGGTCTGGAGCAGGGAATACCTGAATCTACCTTTCAACTTTGCACCCCTCTCTGGCGATGTGAAGCGTGAAAAACGCCAGCGTTGTTTTTGATCCACGACAAGCAGACCATCACAGAGACTAGTGATGGAGAGAGGGATTACTGGCGAGAGAGAAGGCAAAGGAAATAAAGTGGGCTCGCTAGAATGCACCCGGTTCACTCCTCTATCCATCTGCCTTTTGTCTCTCAGTTTTTGTCCAACTCTCAAAGTTTTGAGAACAGGACAACTTTCTATTTTACTGTGCTTTCACAAACCTTGTTAAGGACAGGTCATACGGGTGGGACAGGTTGTTTTTTTGGGGGGAAAGGGGGACAGTGAGCCTTCTTAAATGAGTGTTATAGAGAGAGAACAAAAGGGATCTTAATCTGTGAACATGTGGCTCTGATTACGAGACAGTGGAAAATAAACCATAACAGTGCATCGAAACAGAGCTCAATCTAGTAGAGTGGGCTGGGTCCAGGGCTGAACACACACACACACACACACACACACACACACACACACACACACACACACACACACACACACACACACACACACACACACACGCACACACGCACACACGCACACACGTAAACACACACGTAAACACACACGTAAACACACAGACATGGTTGACCCTCATGGCCATCTCATTACAGACCGCTGACAGCGTCCAACTGAAAAGTCTGGCCTGGTATTCTATGGTTAAGTGACTCTACCACACATACACAAACACATGTCCTCAGAGGCCACACACACGTCAGGCCGCTTAGGCCCACTCCTGCAGCTCACTTCACACATAATCCCCAAATTTCCTGTAGCATTCCAGCATCATACTCTCTCTTTTTCTCCCTCTCTCTCCTCTCTCTCTCTCTCTCTCTCTCTCTCTCTCTCTCTCTCTCTCTCTCTCTCTCCATAACCCTTTCTCTTTCCGTCCCTTTCCCCTTCCTAAGCCTGTATGTTCAGGGTCACATCTGTCTCTCACTTCCCCTTATTCACACTCCATCTATCTCTGTTTTTCTCCCTCTCCCTCTCCCTCTCCCACTCTCTCTCTCTCTCTCTCTCTCTCTCTCTCTCTCTCTCTCTCTCTCTCTCTCTCTCTCTCTCTGACACACACACCTAGCCACGTCCCAAGGGACTTATAAATGAGCGTCCCTGAAGGATTTACAACATGTTCTCAGATTTATACCATTTCTCCTCAGCAGGTGTAAAGTTGATGCTGAAATGCGTCCCTCTGTCTCTTGCCCCGGCTAGCTGTTATTGGTTCCCACAATGTTTCTTGTCGGTTACATAAAAATTTAAAATAAGAAGAATATTTAACCTTTATGTAACTAGGCAAGTTAGTTCAGAACAAATTCTTATTTACAATGACGGCCTACCCCGTGCCAAACCCTAACCCAGACGATTCTGGGCCAATTGTGCGCCGCCCTATGGGACTCCCAATCACGGCCGGTATTAAACACGGGTCTGTAGTAACCCCTCTAGCACTGAGATGCAATGCAGTAGACCGCTGTGCCAAATTGCACACTATCCCCTATAGTACACTACATTTGACCAGGGCCCATTGATCTCTGGTCAAAAGTAGTGCACTATGTATGGAAATAGGGTGTCCCTTTGGAACGCAGTCCATGATTATGTTTCTTTAACCTCTTACCGGTCCAGGGGAATATTGGGTTATAACGTAACTGTGTTATCAACCACAAACTGGCTTCCTTGTCTTTATTCTATGGGTGCCTGGAATTCAATACAACACTCTTTAGCAATGTTTTCACAAAGCACACAAATGTCATCTGCCTCTTCAGTCATATCAGGTAAAGGGTAAGGAAGAGCAGAGGATAGCAAACCTTTAGAGGATTGGCCAGCCTCAGACTTCATTTCATCCCTAATCTCTGTCTGTTGGCGGTCTCCCAGTGTGGCCAAAGTAATCAGGGTATCTCAATAACATTACAATCACAGTAGAGAGAGAGAGAGAGACAGAGAGAGCGAGAAGTCATGCAGAAGAACAGCTCCTGACTTGTTATAACTTTCTGGTTGTTGAGAGTGAGATTAACACGATTAGCAAAAAATGTATAGGTAATCAAATTGTACAACTGAAGATAAACAGGAAGAAAAGATTGACAGAGAGTGAGTTAAAAGACCAATCTTAATCGTGCTAGCTAGCCAAAATCAAATCTGTCAGCTAGTTTACTGTCTAGCTCTAACTGTTTACTGGTGGTAACCAGAGCAACATGGTCACTGAGGCAGCGCTAGCAGCAGCAGAGGCTGAGAGACTTTCCCCTGCTTTTTAAAAACTTCCAGCAGAAATCAAATCAGAGCAGGGAAGAATCCATTTTAAACACAGACTTCTGGGTGAGAACCCGGAAACTTTATCTGCCGACTTCTCACACGACAGGACAGTTACAAACCTGTTATTTTACACTGACCACACTACTGCCTGGCACACAGCTGTAACCAGGCATTTCAGCTGTATGACAAAGAAAGGCATCTGCAAGGGAAGGCAAATACACATTTTTGAGCACAGCGAGAAAGACCAGGAAAACAGGTTTCTGACGGTAAACATGTACCAGAACGGCACTGTCATGGTCCAGGGCAGTGAGGCTGCACTCAGCTCTTTGGTGCCGATCTTCCCCACCCTAATTAAGATAGGGGAAACAAAAAAAAGACAGCATCCTGACCTCTCCCCTCACCTCTGGCAACCCAACAGCAGGATCCCAGGCCCGGACCTACACCCACACAACAGGTCTATCCTCCCCCCTGCCTACAACCACCGGAGACAAGACGTCACTACCATCAGCCTGCTGAGAGACAGGCTGGCTCTGTTAGAGGTAATGGTTACTGAGCTGAAGGAGCAGCCCCCCAGCTACACTACCATCAGCCTGCTGAGAGACAGGCTGGCTCTGTTAGAGGTATGGGTTACTGAGCTGAAGGAGCAGCCCCCCAGCTACACTACCATCAGCCTGCTGAGAGACAGGCTGGCTCTGTTAGAGGTATGGGTTACTGAGCTGAAGGAGCAGCCCCCCAGCTACACTACCATCAGCCTGCTGAGAGACAGGCTGGCTCTGTTAGAGGTATGGGTTACTGAGTTGAAGGAGCAGCCCCTCAGCTACATCACCTCCAGCCAACAAACAGAGCTTCTACAGGACCAGATCAACCAGTGCAAGGACCCAGCTGAAGAACTCTGGAGCTGAGAGAGAGCCTTACCACAGTGCTTGAGGAGGTAAAGGCCACCATGAGGAGAGAGCTGGTGCAGGTAAAGGAGGAGATGGCAAAGGAGTTGTCTGTCATCAAGAGGGTGCTGCAGCACAGAGAGCAGGCTGTAGAGACTCTGAGAGAGAAGCTGCAGCCACTCACCACCCCTAACCACCCCCCTGACCCACCCCAGAGCATCTGCACGACCACTCCCACCTGAGGAAGCAGACAGTAGGGATGTTTGCTAAGTCTCTTAGGGATGTGGCACTTGGTAGACAAACACCCCATACCGCACTGGACAGAGGACCACCCAGAGACCCCTACCAGAACACTGCACCACCAAGGAGCCCCAGGCCCCCTCAACACCCCACCAGACCCAGCGCACCCCACAGGCCCCACCCACCACCAGAGCATCACCACTTCCATTGGCTGGACCGGGCCCAGCCTTCTACCCCGCACCAGACCACCACCTCTACCAGACCAGAGAGGCAGCTCCACGGTCCAGACCTGGCCCCCCTCCACTCCACAGGGCCCAACAGGAGGACCAGTGCAGCTACACAGAGGTCATCAGAGGACAGGAGAACCCTGTAGGATTAAGTGAGATTAAACAGCGCCTCCAATACATCTGCACTAAACTGCACTAAACACGCACACACACGGACAAATGCATGCACACACATACACACACACACAAACGCACACACACACACACACACACATATATATAACATGTTTTTTTGTTGCTATTATCCGGTTTATCTCACTCTTAACAACTTAGTTGTTAGTTACTGTATTTCTGACTGCTATTCTTTCTTTTTGCAAAATGAAATCATTATAGTTAGCATGGAACTTTCAGGGTCTAAACTCATAAAACCTTTGCACTGAAGAGTTTAGCACTGGAGTTGAACAAAAATCTTAAAGATGTTGACGTCATCATTCTGCAGGAGACATGGTGTAAGGCAGACATTGTCACTCACTGTCCCACAGGCTAGAGAGAGGTAAATGTGCCATCACAGAAACACAAGCTCTGTCAATAGAGGCAGAGACTCTGTAGGACTGATCATTTGGTACAAATACGAACTACAAAACTGAATTGATCCCCTCAAAATTAGTAAATATCACATTTGGTTAAAACTGAAAAAATAACTTGTATTGACAGAAAAATATGTGTTCCTTTGCAATATACAGTATATCCCCCCTCAGAATCCCCATATTACTCAGAGGAGATCTGCCCCCCCCCCCTCAGAATCCCCATATTACTCAGAGGAGATCTTCCCCACCCTTGAGGAAGAGATGTGCCATTTCCAGGCCCAGGGAAATGTGCTCATCTGTGGGGACACAAATGTGCGCACAGGAACACTACCTGATCTAAGGAGCACATGAGGGGACAGCTTTATTACAGGCCATAGTGTTTCTAACTGTCTTCATCTCCCCATAGAAACAACAGTGACAGACCACACGAGGGGACAGCTTTATTACAGGCCATACTGTTTCTAACTGTCTTCATCTCCCCATAGAAACAACAGTGACAGACCACACGAGGGGACAGCTTTATTACAGGCCATACTGTTTCTAACTGTCTTCATCTCCCCATAGAAACAACAGTGACAGACCACACGAGGGGACAGCTTTATTACAGGCCATACTGTTTCTAACTGTCTTCATCTCCCCATAGAAACAACAGTGACAGACCACACGAGGGGACAGCTTTATTACAGGCCATAGTGTTTCTAACTGTCTTCATCTCCCCATAGAAACAACAGTGACAGACCACACGAGGGGACAGCTTTATTACAGGCCATACTGTTTCTAACTGTCTTCATCTCTCCATAGAAACAACAGTCACAGACCACACGAGGGGACAGCTTTATTACAGGCCATACTGTTTCTAACTGTCTTCATCTCCCCATAGAAACAACAGTGACAGACCACACGAGGGGACAGCTTTATTACAGGCCATAGTGTTTCTAACTGTCTTCATCTCCCCATAGAAACAACAGTGACAGACCACACGAGGGGACAGCTTTATTACAGGCCATACTGTTTCTAACTGTCTTCATCTCCCCATAGAAACAACAGTGACAGACCACACGAGGGGACAGCTTTATTACAGGCCATACTGTTTCTAACTGTCTTCATCTCCCCATAGAAACAACAGTGACAGACCACACGAGGGGACAGCTTTATTACAGGCCATAGTGTTTCTAACTGTCTTCATCTCCCCATAGAAACAACAGTGACAGACCACACGAGGGGACAGCTTTATTACAGGCCATACTGTTTCTAACTGTCTTCATCTCCCCATAGAAACAACAGTGACAGACCACACGAGGGGACAGCTTTATTACAGGCCATAGTGTTTCTAACTGTCTTCATCTCCCCATAGAAACAACAGTGACAGACCACACGAGGGGACAGCTTTATTACAGGCCATAGTGTTTCTAACTGTCTTCATCTCCCCATAGAAACAACAGTGACAGACCACATGAGGGGACAGCTTTATTACAGGCCATAGTGTTTCTAACTGTCTTCATCTCCCCATAGAAACAACAGTGACAGACCACACGAGGGGACAGCTTTATTACAGGCCATAGTGTTTCTAACTGTCTTCATCTCCCCATAGAAACAACAGTGACAGACCACACGAGGGGACAGCTTTATTACAGGCCATAGTGTTTCTAACTGTCTTCATCTCCCCATAGAAACAACAGTGACAGACCACACGAGGGGACAGCTTTATTACAGGCCATAGTGTTTCTAACTGTCTTCATCTCCCCATAGAAACAACAGTGACAGACCACACGAGGGGACAGCTTTATTACAGGCCATAGTGTTCCTAACTGTCTTCATCTCCCCATAGAAACAACAGTGACAGACCACACGAGGGGACAGCTTTATTACAGGCCATAGTGTTTCTAACTGTCTTCATCTCCCCATAGAAACAACAGTGACAGACCACACGAGGGGACAGCTTTATTACAGGCCATACTGTTTCTAACTGTCTTCATCTCCCCATAGAAACAACAGTGACAGACCACACGAGGGGACAGCTTTATTACAGGCCATAGTGTTTCTAACTGTCTTCATCTCCCCATAGAAACAACAGTGACAGACCACACGAGGGGACAGCTTTATTACAGGCCATACTGTTTCTAACTGTCTTCATCTCCCCATAGAAACAACAGTGACAGACCACATGAGGGGACAGCTTTATTACAGGCCATACTGTTTCTAACTGTCTTCATCTCCCCATAGAAACAACAGTGACAGACCACACGAGGGGACAGCTTTATTACAGGCCATACTGTTTCTAACTGTCTTCATCTCCCCATAGAAACAACAGTGACAGACCACACGAGGGGACAGCTTTATTACAGGCCATAGTGTTTCTAACTGTCTTCATCTCCCCATAGAAACAACAGTGACAGACCACACGAGGGGACAGCTTTATTACAGGCCATACTGTTTCTAACTGTCTTCATCTCCCCATAGAAACAACAGTGACAGACCACATGAGGGGACAGCTTTATTACAGGCCATACTGTTTCTAACTGTCTTCATCTCCCCATAGAAACAACAGTGACAGACCACATGAGGGGACAGCTTTATTACAGGCCATACTGTTTCTAACTGTCTTCATCTCCCCATAGAAACAACAGTGACAGACCACACGAGGGGACAGCTTTATTACAGGCCATACTGTTTCTAACTGTCTTCATCTCCCCATAGAAACAACAGTGACAGACCACACGAGGGGACAGCTTTATTACAGGCCATACTGTTTCTAACTGTCTTCATCTCCCCATAGAAACAACAGTGACAGACCACACGAGGGGACAGCTTTATTACAGGCCATACTGTTTCTAACTGTCTTCATCTCCCCATAGAAACAACAGTGACAGACCACACGAGGGGACAGCTTTATTACAGGCCATACTGTTTCTAACTGTCTTCATCTCCCCATAGAAACAACAGTGACAGACCACACGAGGGGACAGCTTTATTACAGGCCAAAGTGTTTCTAACTGTCTTCATCTCCCCATAGAAACAACAGTGACAGACCACACGAGGGGACAGCTTTATTACAGGCCATAGTGTTTCTAACTGTCTTCATCTCCCCATAGAAACAACAGTGACAGACCACACGAGGGGACAGCTTTATTACAGGCCATAGTGTTTCTAACTGTCTTCATCTCCCCATAGAAACAACAGTGACAGACCACACGAGGGGACAGCTTTATTACAGGCCATACTGTTTCTAACTGTCTTCATCTCCCCATAGAAACAACAGTGACAGACAACACGAGGGGACAGCTTTATTACAGGCCATAGTGTTTCTAACTGTCTTCATCTCCCCATAGAAACAACAGTGACAGACCACACGAGGGGACAGCTTTATTACAGGCCATACTGTTTCTAACTGTCTTCATCTCCCCATAGAAACAACAGTGACAGACAACACGAGGGGACAGCTTTATTACAGGCCATAGTGTTTCTAACTGTCTTCATCTCCCCATAGAAACAACAGTGACAGACCACACGAGGGGACAGCTTTATTACAGGCCATACTGTTTCTAACTGTCTTCATCTCCCCATAGAAACAACAGTGACAGACCACACGAGGGGACAGCTTTATTACAGGCCATACTGTTTCTAACTGTCTTCATCTCCCCATAGAAACAACAGTGACAGACCACACGAGGGGACAGCTTTATTACAGGCCATACTGTTTCTAACTGTCTTCATCTCCCCATAGAAACAACAGTGACAGACCACACGAGGGGACAGCTTTATTACAGGCCATACTGTTTCTAACTGTCTTCATCTCCCCATAGAAACAACAGTGACAGACCACACGAGGGGACAGCTTTATTACAGGCCATAGTGTTTCTAACTGTCTTCATCTCCCCATAGAAACAACAGTGACAGACCACACGAGGGGACAGCTTTATTACAGGCCATACTGTTTCTAACTGTCTTCATCTCCCCATAGAAACAACAGTGACAGACCACACGAGGGGACAGCTTTATTACAGGCCATACTGTTTCTAACTGTCTTCATCTCCCCATAGAAACAACAGTGACAGACCACACGAGGGGACAGCTTTATTACAGGCCATACTGTTTCTAACTGTCTTCATCTCCCCATAGAAACAACAGTGACAGACCACACGAGGGGACAGCTTTATTACAGGCCATACTGTTTCTAACTGTCTTCATCTCCCCATAGAAACAACAGTGACAGACCACACGAGGGGACAGCTTTATTACAGGCCATACTGTTTCTAACTTTCTTCATCTCCCCATAGAAACAACAGTGACAGACCACACGAGGGGACAGCTTTATTACAGGCCATACTGTTTCTAACTGTCTTCATCTCCCCATAGAAACAACAGTGACAGACCACACGAGGGGACAGCTTTATTACAGGCCATACTGTTTCTAACTGTCTTCATCTCCCCATAGAAACAACAGTGACAGACCACACGAGGGGACAGCTTTATTACAGGCCATACTGTTTCTAACTGTCTTCATCTCCCCATAGAAACAACAGTGACAGACCACACGAGGGGACAGCTTTATTACAGGCCATACTGTTTCTAACTGTCTTCATCTCCCCATAGAAACAACAGTGACAGACCACACGAGGGGACAGCTTTATTACAGGCCATAGTGTTTCTAACTGTCTTCATCTCCCCATAGAAACAACAGTGACAGACCACACGAGGGGACAGCTTTATTACAGGCCATAGTGTTTCTAACTGTCTTCATCTCCCCATAGAAACAACAGTGACAGACCACATGAGGGGACAGCTTTATTACAGGCCATACTGTTTCTAACTGTCTTCATCTCCCCATAGAAACAACAGTGACAGACCACACGAGGGGACAGCTTTATTACAGGCCATACTGTTTCTAACTGTCTTCATCTCCCCATAGAAACAACAGTGACAGACCACACGAGGGGACAGCTTTATTACAGGCCATACTGTTTCTAACTGTCTTCATCTCCCCATAGAAACAACAGTGACAGACCACACGAGGGGACAGCTTTATTACAGGCCATACTGTTTCTAACTGTCTTCATCTCCCCATAGAAACAACAGTGACAGACCACACGAGGGGACAGCTTTATTACAGGCCATAGTGTCTCTAACTGTCTTCATCTCCCCATAGAAACAACAGTGACAGACCACACGAGGGGACAGCTTTATTACAGGCCATACTGTTTCTAACTGTCTTCATCTCCCCATAGAAACAACAGTGACAGACCACATGAGGGGACAGCTTTATTACAGGCCATACTGTTTCTAACTGTCTTCATCTCCCCATAGAAACAACAGTGACAGACCACACGAGGGGACAGCTTTATTACAGGCCATACTGTTTCTAACTGTCTTCATCTCCCCATAGAAACAACAGTGACAGACCACACGAGGGGACAGCTTTATTACAGGCCATACTGTTTCTAACTGTCTTCATCTCCCCATAGAAACAACAGTGACAGACCACACGAGGGGACAGCTTTATTACAGGCCATACTGTTTCTAACTGTCTTCATCTCCCCATAGAAACAACAGTGACAGACCACACGAGGGGACAGCTTTATTACAGGCCATACTGTTTCTAACTGTCTTCATCTCCCCATAGAAACAACAGTGACAGACCACACGAGGGGACAGCTTTATTACAGGCCATACTGTTTCTAACTGTCTTCATCTCCCCATAGAAACAACAGTGACAGACCACACGAGGGGACAGCTTTATTACAGGCCATACTGTTTCTAACTGTCTTCATCTCCCCATAGAAACAACAGTGACAGACCACACGAGGGGACAGCTTTATTACAGGCCATACTGTTTCTAACTGTCTTCATCTCCCCATAGAAACAACAGTGACAGACCACACGAGGGGACAGCTTTATTACAGGCCATACTGTTTCTAACTGTCTTCATCTCCCCATAGAAACAACAGTGACAGACCACACGAGGGGACAGCTTTATTACAGGCCATACTGTTTCTAACTGTCTTCATCTCCCCATAGAAACAACAGTGACAGACCACACGAGGGGACAGCTTTATTACAGGCCATAGTGTTTCTAACTGTCTTCATCTCCCCATAGAAACAACAGTGACAGACCACACGAGGGGACAGCTTTATTACAGGCCATACTGTTTCTAACTGTCTTCATCTCCCCATAGAAACAACAGTGACAGACCACACGAGGGGACAGCTTTATTACAGGCCATACTGTTTCTAACTGTCTTCATCTCCCCATAGAAACAACAGTGACAGACCACACGTGAGGGGACAGCTTTATTACAGGCCATACTGTTTCTAACTGTCTTCATCTCCCCATAGAAACAACAGTGACAGACCACACGAGGGGACAGCTTTATTACAGGCCATACTGTTTCTAACTGTCTTCATCTCCCCATAGAAACAACAGTGACAGACCACACGAGGGGACAGCTTTATTACAGGCCATAGTGTTTCTAACTGTCTTCATCTCCCCATAGAAACAACAGTGACAGACCACACGAGGGGACAGCTTTATTACAGGCCATACTGTTTCTAACTGTCTTCATCTCCCCATAGAAACAACAGTGACAGACCACACGAGGGGACAGCTTTATTACAGGCCATAGTGTTTCTAACTGTCTTCATCTCCCCATAGAAACAACAGTGACAGACCACACGAGGGGACAGCTTTATTACAGGCCATACTGTTTCTAACTGTCTTCATCTCCCCATAGAAACAACAGTGACAGACCACACGAGGGGACAGCTTTATTACAGGCCATACTGTTTCTAACTGTCTTCATCTCCCCATAGAAACAACAGTGACAGACCACACGAGGGGACAGCTTTATTACAGGCCATACTGTTTCTAACTGTCTTCATCTCCCCATAGAAACAACAGTGACAGACCACACGAGGGGACAGCTTTATTACAGGCCATACTGTTTCTAACTGTCTTCATCTCCCCATAGAAACAACAGTGACAGACCACATGAGGGGACAGCTTTATTACAGGCCATACTGTTTCTAACTGTCTTCATCTCCCCATAGAAACAACAGTGACAGACCACATGAGGGGACAGCTTTATTACAGGCCATACTGTTTCTAACTGTCTTCATCTCCCCATAGAAACAACAGTGACAGACCACACGAGGGGACAGCTTTATTACAGGCCATACTGTTTCTAACTGTCTTCATCTCCCCATAGAAACAACAGTGACAGACCACACGAGGGGACAGCTTTATTACAGGCCATACTGTTTCTAACTGTCTTCATCTCCCCATAGAAACAACAGTGACAGACCACACGAGGGGACAGCTTTATTACAGGCCATACTTGTCATGTCTTGTTATGTCTGTTCCTGTCCTTTCTCTTCACTCTGTCTCTCTCTGCTGGTCTTTTTAGGTTACCTTCTCTGTCTCTCATTCTTCAGCTGTTCTACATCTCCCCTAACTAGCTCATTCACTCTTTCACACCTGTTCTCTCTTCCCCCTCTGATTAGGTCTCTATTTCTCTCTCTGTTCCTGCTACTTTCAGTGTCTGATTCTTGTTTGTGTTTTTGATGCCAGAAGCAAGCTGTCGTCTCGTTTGCTTCCACCTTGTCCTATCCTGTCGGAGTCTGCCTGGCAGGTGCATCCTGCACTATACTACGTTCTTTTTGTTCCATTGTCAACGTTGGAAGAGGATTTATGCCATTCCTGTTTTTCATTAAAGAACTCTGTTTTCTGTTAAAACCGCTTTTGGGTCTTCACTCAAGTACATAACAATACTGTTTCTAACTGTCTTCATCTCCCCATAGAAACAACAGTGACAGACCACACGAGGGGACAGCTTTATTACAGGCCATACTGTTTCTAACTGTCTTCATCTCCCCATAGAAACAACAGTGACAGCACCGTCAACAAAAACACAGAAGGGATCTGTTGCAGCTCTGTAGAAGCCTGGGTCTGTACTTTGTCAATGGTAGGTTACGGGGGGACTCTTTGGGGAGATTCACCTACTGCTCACCTCTTGGCCAGAGCACAGTAGACTATATGATTACAGACATTGACCCCTTCTCTCTCAGCTCCTTCACTGTCAAGCCACTAACACCTTTGTCTGATCACAGCCAAATTACATTGTGCCTCAAAAGAACAGACATGGAAACAATCAAACATTCACAGCCCAGTAAGCTGTACAACATCAGACATTCACAGCCCAGTAAGCTGTACAACATCAGACATTCACAGCCCAGTAAGCTGTACAACATCACACATTCACAGCCCAGTAAGCTGTACAACATCACACATTCACAGCCCAGTAAGCTGTACAACATCAGACATTCACAGCCCAGTAAGCTGTACAACATCAGACATTCACAGCCCAGTAAGCTGTACAACATCACACATTCACAGCCCTGTAAACTGTACAACATCAGACATTCACAGCCCAGTAAGCTGTACAACATCAGACATTCACAGCCCAGTAAGCTGTAC
Organism: Oncorhynchus masou masou; assembly: GCF_036934945.1. Lineage (NCBI taxonomy): Eukaryota > Metazoa > Chordata > Actinopteri > Salmoniformes > Salmonidae > Oncorhynchus > Oncorhynchus masou. The sequence goes on along the minus strand of NC_088239.1, from coordinate 75,458,537 downwards.
AACATCACACATTCACAGCCCAGTAAGCTGTACAACATCACACATTCACAGCCCAGTCAGCTGTACAACATCAGACATTCATATAGATGGGCCCAAAACAGCACAGAAGAATACCAGAAAGCAACCAGTAACCAAAATATCCAAACACTCTTAGATAACTTTCTGGATGCCACATTCACTCACAGTAAAGAAGGCATCAACCTAGCAGTACAACTATATATTCAGGCAAACGGCAAAAGAAGCACAACTGAAATTGGTCAAAAACAAAACAAAAGACCACAGATGACAACTGGTTTGATGCAGATTGTAAAATTATAAGGAAAAAACTTAGAACACTATCCAACCAAAAGCACAGAGACCCAAATAATGGTGGCTTACGCCTTCATTACTGTGAGACTTTAAACCTCTATAAACGTACACTCAGAACCAAAAAGTACAGTGCAACAGCAAGCAGCTGACACTAATTGAGGAGTCCATAAACAACTTCTGACAAAATTGGAAGAAACAAAACAAATCAAAACAAGAGGAGTTAGCAATACAAAATGGTGACATATGGACAACCTATTGTAAAACACTCTACAACACTGTTCAAATTGACACAAACGCAGAACAATGCAACATTCATGAGAGTTTGAATGGATTAGAAAAAACTATAAAGGACAATCAAAATCCACTTGACTCCCCAATTACCGTCCAGGAGCTCTATAAGAAACTTCAGGCCCTCAAATTTAAAAAAGCATGCGGACCTGATGGCATCCGAAATGAGATGCTCAAACTCACTAGTGTGACATTTCAATTAGCTATATTAAAACTGTTTAATTTGATCCTGAGTGTTGGTTATTTCCCTGACATCTGGAATCAAGGACTCATAACCCCAATTTTTAAGAACAGAGACAAATTTGAGCCTAACAATTACAGAGGCATTTTTTATAGTTTTCTATAGTATATAAATGTAAGAGTTCTAAACTTCCTTAATAAGTACAATGTCTTGAGTAAAAGCCTAATTGGATTTATACCAAAACATCGCACAACTGATCACATTTACATCCTACACACCCTGATAGATAAACATGTCCACCAAAATAATACCAAAATGTACGCTTCCTTTATCGACTTCCAAAAAGTATCTGATTCTATTTGGCATACAGGACTGTTCTACAAAGTTATTGAAAGTGGTGTATGGGGTAAACATATGACAGAATGAAATCAATGTATACTGGCAATACGTGCAGCATCAAAATTGGCAATAAAATAATGGAATTCTTTAACCAGGGGTGGGGCCTTCGCCAGGGTTGCAATCTGAGCCCTGCATTCTTCAATATTTACATAAAACAAATTGGCCACAATTCTAGAAAAATCCTCAGCCCCTGGTGTTGTGTTAGTCTCCACAATTCAGAAGTTAAATGTCTAATCTTCGCAGATGACCTATGCCTGCTGTCACCCACAGCACATGGCCTACAACAGAGCCTGGACCTGCTAGAGCAGTACTGCCAGACCTGGGCCCTGGCAGTAAATCCCAATAATACAAAAATAATAATTTTCCAGAGAAGATCCAGATCTCAGGGCATTAGACCAAAGTTCTCAATTGGTACAAAATATATAGAGTACTGCAGACGCTACAATTAAAAATAAGCTCAACTGGACACCTTAATGATGCAGTGAATGAACTATTAGAGAAAGCACGCAGGGGATTCTTGCCATTAAAAAACAAATATACATTTAAATACCTATTAAACTTTGGCTAAAACGAATTGAATATGTCATTGAACCAATTGCACTTCACGGCAGTGAGATGTGGGGTCCACTTGCAAAACAACCACCAAATTGAAACCCTAAATGCAGAGTTCTGTAAGATTCCCCTACATGTCCAGAGGAAAACTACAAACAATGCATGCAGGGCAGAATTAGGCCAATATCCACTAATAATAAAAACTCAAAAAAGAGCAATTCAGTTTTGGAAACATCTAAAATACAGTGACCCCCTCTCATATCATTACCAAGCCCTGCAATGCCAAGAGCTGAGCAAAGAAAAGAGTCCCCTCATCCAGCTGGTCCGGGGGCTGAGTTCACAAACCTGTTCTACTAACACACTGAATCCTCAGGACCAGAGCATCCAATCAATCAGAATAAACCAAATTACAACACAGTCAAAACAAAACTACATTGCTTATTGGGAAACACAAGCACAAACACAAAGCAAAATGCAGTGCTATCTGGCCCTAAATCGACAGTACACCGTGGCTAAATATTTGACCATGGTTACTGATCAAAACCTGAGAAAAACCTTGACAAAGTACAGGCTCAGTGAGCACAGCCTTGCCATTAAAAGGGTAGACACAGGAAAACATGGCACCCTGTAGAGGAAAGGCTGTGTAACCACTGCACAACAGCAGAACCTGAGACAGAGCTGCATTTCCTGACAAAATGTCAAAATATAAAACAATTAGAGAGTGTAATTTCTCCAAATTTGAAACCCTTAACCCTTAGAGAGAGAGAGCGAGCAAGAGAGAGAGCACACCTCAAAACAAATGTACACAGGTAGGTGTGTGTGCATGTGTGTGACAGCCCTAGTAGTCAGTGGAGGCTGCTGTGGGGAGGACGGCTCATAATAATGGCTGGAACGACACAAATGGAATGGCATCAAACACATGGAAGCCATGTGTCTGGTGTATTTGATATCATTCCACGTATTCCGCTCCAGCCATTACCACGAGACCATTCTACCCAATTAAGGTGCCACCTACCTCCTGTGCTAGTAGTGTTTATGTAGTGTTTATGTAGTGTGCCTGTATGTATACTAGTGAGTGTGTGGTTTTGTTGGGTGTGTATACTCCTTGTGGGTGAGGGAGTATAGATAGAAGGTACCTTAACCACACTTTTTTCACCAGCCCACTCGGTTAAGGTTAGGACTGGGGCGTTTGGTAATCTGATCCTAGATCTGTGGTTAGGGGCAGACGAGGGCTCTCACATTGAAATGTTGTGTTGGAGAGTTGCTGGGAGGTTTCAATAAAGCTATTTAATTGCGTAGGTGAGGCTCCACTTATAGAGCTGGAGCTAATTGGCTATAAATGAGTCCATCTGGTTTAATTTGCAGCTCGGAGGCAGGGGGGAGGGGGGCTGAGTTTAACTCTATCCATGCTTTTTCTCTGCACACATGCCCACCATAATGTCTGTGAGTGTGTGGAGACGTCATCTACTTTGTGACTGTGAGTGGTGGCAACCAACTGGCTTATCAGATACCCAGAGAGAGACCATTACAGAGACGAGAGAAGCAGACAGAGACAAAGGAATAGATGGAAAGACAGACATTAGGAGAGAGAGGGGCAGAGAGAGAGGTAGAGAGAGAGGCAGAGATGTAGAAGAGAAAGACAGAGGCAGAGAGACAGAAGCACAAACGGAGACAGGAGAGAGGCATAGGGAGAGAGGCAGAGAGATGTAGAAGAGACAAAGACAGAGGCAGAGAGACAGAAGCACAAACGGAGACAGGAGAGAGACATAGGGAGAGAGGCAGAGAGATGTAGAAGAGACAAAGACAGAGGCAGAGAGACAGAAGCACAAACGGAGACAGGAGAGAGGCATAGGGAGAGAGGCAGAGAGATGTAGAAGAGACAAAGACAGAGGCAGAGAGACAGAAGCACAAACGGAGACAGGAGAGAGGCAGGGAGACTGAGGTAAACAGAGACAGTGGGGAAGACAGACAAGGAGAGAAACAGAGGTGGGTATAGGGCTGATGATAGGCCTGGGCCTCTGCCATTGAAAACAGAGCGGCCTTCTCATTATAAAGCCCCCCCACCTCGGTGAGTTGAGGACTGAGCAGAACGGCACGCTCTCCCCAACCTGCCGAAGGATCCTCCAGGAGATGGCCGCTGTGTGTGTGTGTGTGTAATGTATGCTCTCTTGAGCTGTTTAGAGAGACGATGGCTTCGTGGCCTGGCAAGAAAAAGAGAGAGTAAAGAGAGAGAGAGAGACACAGACAGAAGGACTGGTGCATGCACTGACAAGTGATGTCCCAAAGAGTGGAGGGTCTGTGTTGCCCTCTGCTTTCTGGTCTGTCTGTATCTGTATGTGGTGTTGCCTGCCCATGGCTGGCTGGAATAGGATGGTCTGTATCTGTATGTGGTGTTGCCTGCTGGCTGGCTGGATGGGATGGTCTGTCTGTATCTGTATGTGGTGTTGCCTGCTGGCTGGCTGGAATAGGATGGTCTGTATCTGTATGTGGTGTTGCCTGCCCACGACTGGCTGGATAGGATGGTCTGTATCTGTATGTGGTGTTGCCTGCTGGCTGGCTGGATGGGATGGTCTGTATCTGTATGTGGTGTTGCCTGCTGGCTGGCTGGATGGGATGGTCTGTATCTGTATGTGGTGTTGCCTGCTGGCTGGCTGGATGGGATGGTCTGTCTGTATCTGTATGTGGTGTTGCCTGCTGGCTGGCTGGATGGGATGGTCTGTATCTGTATGTGGTGTTGCCTGCTGGCTGGCTGGATGGGATGGTCTGTCTGTATCTGTATGTGGTGTTGCCTGCTAGCTGGATGGATGGGATGGTCTGTCTGTATCTGTATGTGGTGTTGCCTGCTGGCTGGCTGGATGGGATGGTCTGTATCTGTATGTGGTGTTGCCTGCTGGCTGGCTGGATGGGATGGTCTGTCTGTATCTGTATGTGGTGTTGCCTGCTGGCTGGCTGGAATAGGATGGTCTGTATCTGTATGTGGTGTTGCCTGCTGGCTGGCTGGATGGGATGGTCTGTCTGTATCTGTATGTGGTGTTGCCTGCTGGCTGGCTGGAATAGGATGGTCTGTATCTGTATGTGGTGTTGCCTGCCCACGACTGGCTGGATAGGATGGTCTGTATCTGTATGTGGTGTTGCCTGCTGGCTGGCTGGATGGGATGGTCTGTATCTGTATGTGGTGTTGCCTGCTGGCTGGCTGGATGGGATGGTCTGTATCTGTATGTGGTGTTGCCTGCTGGCTGGCTGGATGGGATGGTCTGTCTGTATCTGTATGTGGTGTTGCCTGCTGGCTGGCTGGATGGGATGGTCTGTCTGTATCTGTATGTGGTGTTGCCTGCTGGCTGGCTGGAATAGGATGGTCTGTATCTGTATGTGGTGTTGCCTGCTGGCTGGATGGATGGGATGGTCTGTCTGTATCTGTATGTGGTGTTGCCTGCTGGCTGGCTGGATGGGATGGTCTGTATCTGTATGTGGTGTTGCCTGCTGGCTGGCTGGATGGGATGGTCTGTCTGTATCTGTATGTGGTGTTGCCTGCTGGCTGGATGGATGGGATGGTCTGTCTGTATCTGTATGTGGTGTTGCCTGCTGGCTGGCTGGATGGGATGGTCTGTATCTGTATGTGGTGTTGCCTGCCCACGACTGGCTGGATGGTCTGTCTGTATCTGTATGTGTTGTTGCCTGCCCACGGCTGGCTGGATGGGATGGGGTGATAGTGGTGGAGGGGTCTTTGGGGGGTTAGTGTCACAGGCGTCCTCGCAGATTGCCTGTTATTTTCTTTACCCGGGCAGCTCAATCAGGCTGGGTGTGTTTGCGCAGCTTGTTAATCAGCGCGTGTGTGATTACCACTGAGCCACGCTGATCAAGCCCAGAGGAGAGGAGCCAAGGCCCCCACTTTCTTTTCCCTTTCCCATCCTGCTCCCTCTCTTACCCACTCACACAGTCACAGGGTGCGTCCCAATAGTCTAAACTGGGTTCTCTCTCCTCGTCTTCTCTCTTTCATCTGCACCGATATAACAACAGAATATGTGAAGGCAATGTGGTGGATCCATACCAGGTATTTGCGGTCAACAAGACAGTTTTTATTTTTTATTTTTTACATTAGTTTAGGAAAGGAGACAAGGAGAGGAAGATACTTTAGATTGAGGGTTTCCCAAACTCAGTCCTGCTAACCCCCCCCTCCCAGCACTACATAGCTGATTAAAATAATCAAAGCTTGATGATGAGTTGATTATTTGAATCAGCTGTGTAGTGCTAGGGCAAAAACCAAAACGTGCACCCAGGGGGGACCCAAGGAACTGAGTTTGTAGACTATTGAGATACACCCACTTTCTCCCTGGCTGGCTGACTGAGGCCATTGTGCCTGTGTGGTGGTGGAAGGTTCCCTCCATTGTAAGTTCCGGCACTATCGCCCTCTAGAGGTCTACTATAGCAGTGTGCATACAGGACATCCTAAAGGAACCCAGTACCCTATGCAGGTCTCAGGAAGGACCGTTCCTCCAGCACAGAACATGGAATCAGTTTTTTTTTGTTTACTTATGGAAGCGTTTTGTCTTTGTTGTTTGGGGTCATTAACTGCAATGCACAATTTTGATATGCACTCATTGTTACTCATTATCCATTTCGACTGATCCCACAATACATTGCAAAGCCAGTTGTTCTGGAAGTACGTCTGCAGAACTTTAGCAGTGGAGCTAACCAGGGCTAGCTGACGAGCTAAGGAATCATCTTTTAATAACACACTTGTGCTCACACATACACTTACCCAAAAACATTCAACAACAGACAGTCCGAGAACACAGTTAGAGGTGGACTTTTATCTCACTTTAAATATTATTTGCTGCAGGATCTACGTGGGGAGGAAATCGCCAACTGGTTGGGCACAGCAGGACAAAAGCAGAGGGTTCGACCGGTGTGGCGGCGGCGGTCCACAGGACGAGCGGGTCAAGCAGAGCTGCCCTCCCTGGAGCAGGAGTGCAAACAGGGGCATCCTGGGGAAGTCCAGAGGCTGTTGTACGGAGAGTGTGTGTGTGTGTGTGTGTGTGTGTGTGTGTGTGTGTGTGTGTGTGTGTGTGTGTGTGTGTGTGTGTGTGTGTGTGTGTGTGTGTGTGTGTGTGTGTGTGTGTGTGTGTGTGTGTGTGTGTGTGTCATAAGGAGATTGTGGACCAAAGAGAGGATGTGACTGGGCCGTGAGATTTGAGTTTTGAGGCATCAGCTTTTTTAGGACCGCTACAAAGGGTATTTTTCCCAGTGCGGTCAAAGAGTGGTCAAAGGTATTTCTGTCCTACTGTTGTGAATGTCATAGGTCTCAGGTCAAGGGCCAATTATCAGTCTGTCTCATGAAATACACCCCATAGTTGTTTGGTGCATATTTTGTCCGTGTCTGTAGGTGTGCATGCATACAAAAAACTGTTTTAGCATACCAGTTGGCAGTTAGATGTGTTTGTGTGTGCATGCAAGTGTACGTGTGTGTGTGTGTGTGTGTGTGTGTGTGTGTGTGTGTGTGTGTGTGTGTGCGTGTGTGCGTGTGTGCGTGCATGCGTGCGTGCATGCGTTCGTGTGTGTGTGTGTGTGTGTGTGTGTGTGCACATGCATGCATTTATGTGTGTGTCTTCACTTCACAGGATGTGCTGCAACCCCACCTCCTCCCCATGGCTGTAAAGTGATAAGGCATTATTTGCATATGCTACATCTGTGTGGAGGGGTGGTAACGAGCAGAGTTAGCTAATTAGTCAGCCTCTCGGGTATAAAATGGTCTCGTTAAGAGAGAGGGAGACAAGAAAGGGCTCTGTCCCAATACTTATAAGTAATGTCCTTTACTTTGCGCTCTTTTAGAACAGTAGTGATGAGCAGAAATGAGGAAAGGAAGCTACTCTAGTATTGTATTGGGACACTGCACACAATGTGGTTGGTAAAAGGCGAAGAGTGGGAGCAGACCCCATCTGTGGATATTCCATCTGTGAAGATGCTATCTTCATAAAAGATTCCCCTTATATCCCCCTTATGGTTTCAATTATAAGCATTTATCAAATAAAGGCAATGGAAGAGTATTTGATTGATTTGTGAAGTTGATTTCAAGTGTGAGATGTATCAAATGAAAATAATGAAACAGCTTGAGGCACTTTGAGTCTATTTTGGATAGCATCTTTCACACAATTTTCTCACAGCTCCTTTCTGTTTCTGCCTCCAAATGACTTTCACATTTTTCTTGGGCCATGGGTCTTCACACAAATTTTTAGAGGGCCGTGTAATTCTTGGTGGTCCGGAAATGCTCTGGATGGGTGGATAACTAGGCCTGGGTGTGTCTCTAACTAGTCCTGGGTGGGTCTCTAACTAGTCCTGGGTGGGTCTCTAACTAGTCCTGGGTGGGTCTCTAACTAGTCCTGGGTGGGTCTCTAACTAGTCCTGGGAGGGTCTCTAACTAGTCCTGGGTGGGTCTCTAACTAGTCCTGGGTGGGTCTCTAACTAGTCCTGGGTGGGTCTCTAACTAGTCCTGTGTGTGTCTCTAACTAGTCCTGGGTAGGTCTCGAACTAGTCCTGGGTGGGTCTCTAACTAGTCCTGGGTGGGTCTCTAACTAATCCTGGGTGGGTCTCTAACTAGTCCTGGGTGGGTCTCTATCTAGTCCTGGGTTAGTCTCTAACTAGTCCTGGGTGAGTCTCTAACTAATCCTGGGTGGGTGTCTAACTAGCCTGAGGTGTGTCTCTAACTAGTTATGGGTGTGTCTCTAACTAGTACTAGGTGTGTCTATAACTAATCCTGGGTGTGTCTCTAACTAGTCTTGGATGTGTCTCTAGCCCTGTGTGTGTCTCTAACTAGTCCTGGGTGGGTCTCTAACTAGTCCTGGGTGGATCTCTAACTAGTCTTGGGTGTGTCTATAACTAGGCCTGTGTGGGTCTCTAACTAGTCCTGGGTGGGTCTCTAACTAATCCTGGGTGGGTCTCTAACTAATCCTGGGTGGGTCTCTAAATAGTCCTGGGTGGGTCTCTAACTAATCCTGGGTGGGTCTCTAACTAGTCTTGTGTGTGTATCTAACTAGTCCTGAGTGTGTCTCTAACTAGTCCTGAGTGGGTCTCTAACTAGTCCTGGGTGGGTCTCTAACTAGTTATGGGTGTGTCTCTAACTAGTCCTGGGTGTGTCTATAACTAATCATGGGTGGGTCTCTAACTAGTCTTTGATGTGTCTCTAGCCCTGTGAGTGTCTCTAACTAGTCCTGGGTGGGTCTCTAACTCGTCCTGGGTGGGTCTCTAACTAGTCTAGGGTGTGTCTATAACTAGGCCTGAGTGGGTCTCTAACTAATCATGGGTGGGTCTCTAACTAGTCCTGGGTGGGTCTCTAACTAATCATGGGTGTGTCTCTAACTAGTCCTGTGTGTGTATCTAACTAGTCCTGGGTGGGTCTCTAACTAATCATGGGTGGGTCTCTAACTAGTCCTGAGTGGGTCTCTAACTAGTCCTTTGTGTGTTAGTCCTGTGTGTGTCTCTAACTAGTCCTGTGTGTGTCTCTAACTTGTCCTGGGTGGGTCTCTAACTAGTCTTGGGTGTGTCTCTAACTAATCCTGGGGAGGGTCTCTAACTAGTCCTGGGTGTGTCTCTAACTAGTCCTTTGTGTGTTAGTCCTGTGTGTGTCTCTAACTAGTCCTGTGTGTGTCTCTAACTTGTCCTGGGTGGGTCTCTAACTAGTCTTGGGTGTGTCTCTAACTAATCCTAGATGGGTCTCTAACTAGTCCTGGGTGTGTCTCTAACTAGTCCTTTGTGTGTTAGTCCTGTGTGTGTCTCTAACTAGTCCTGTGTGTGTCTCTAACTAGTCCTGGGTGGGTCTCTAACTAATTCTGAGTGGGTCTCTAACTTGTCCTGGGTGGGTCTCTAACTAGTCTTGGGTGTGTCTCTAACTAATCCTGGGTGGGTCTCTAACTAGTCCTGGGTGTGTCTCTAACTAGTCCTGGGTGGGTCTCTAACTAATCCTGGGTGGGTCTCCAACTAGTCCTGGGTGGGTCTCTATCTAGTCCTAGGTTAGTCTCTAACTAGTCCTGGGTGAGTCTCTAACTAATCCTGGGTGGGTGTCTAACTAGCCTGAGGTGTGTCTCTAACTAGTTATGGGTGTGTCTCTAACTAGTACTAGGTGTGTCTATAACTAATCATGGGTGGGTCTCTAACTAGTCCTGAGTGGGTCTCTAACTAGTCATTTGTGTGTTAGTCCTGTGTGTGTCTCTAACTAGTCCTGTGTGTGTCTCTAACTGGTCCTGGGTGGGTCTCTAACTAGTCTTGGGTGTGTCTCTAACTAATCCTAGGTGGGTCTCTAACTAGTCTTGGGTGTGTCTCTAACTAGTCCTTTGTGTGTTAGTCCTGTGTGTGTCTCTAACTAGTCCTGTGTGTGTCTCTAACTAGTCCTGTGTGTGTCTCTAACTAGTCCTGGGTGGGTCTCTAACTAATTCTGAGTGGGTCTCTAACTAGTCCTGGGTGGGTCTCTAACTAATTCTGAGTGGGTCTCTAACTAGTCCTGGGTGGGTCTCTAACTAATTCTGAGTGGGTCTCTAACTTGTCCTGGGTGAGTCTCTAACTAGTACTGGGTGTGTCTCTAACTAATCCTGGGTGGGTCTCTAACTAGTCCTGGGTGTGTCTCTAACTAGTCCTTTGTGTGTTAGTCCTGTGTGTGTCTCTAACTAGTCCTGTGTGTGTCTCTAACTAGTCCTGTGTGTGTCTCTAACTCGTCCTGGGTGGGTATCTAACTAATTCTGAGTGGGTCTCTAACTAGTCCTGGGTGGGTCTCTAACTAATTCTGAGTGGGTCTCTAACTTGTCCTGGGTGGGTCTCTAACTAGTCTTGGGTGTGTCTCTAACTAATTCTGAGTGGGTCTCTAACTTGTCCTGGGTGGGTCTCTAACTAGTCTTGGGTGTGTCTCTAACTAATCCTGGGTGGGTCTCTAACTAGTCCTGGGTGTGTCTCTAACTAGTCCTGGGTGGGTCTCTAACTAATCCTGGGTGGGTCTCTAACTAGTCCTGGGTGAGTCTCTAACTAGTCCTAGGTTAGTCTCTAACTAGTCCTGGGTGAGTCTCTAACTAATCCTGGGTGGGTGTCTAACTAGCCTGAGGTGTGTCTCTAACTAGTTATGGGTGTGTCTCTAACTAGTACTAGGTGTGTCTATAACTAATCCTGGGTGTGTCTCTAACTAGTCTTGGATGTGTCTCTAGCCCTGTGTGTGTCTCTAACTAGTCCTGGGTGGGTCTCTAACTAGTCCTGGGTGGGTCTCTAACTAATCCTGGGTGGGTCTCTAACTAGTCCTGGGTGGGTCTCTATCTAGTCCTGGGTTAGTCTCTAACTAGTCCTGGGTGAGTCTCTAACTAATTCTGGGTGGGTGTCTAACTAGCCTGAGGTGTGTCTCTAACTAGTTATGGGTGTGTCTCTAACTAGTACTAGGTGTGTCTATAACTAATCCTGGGTGTGTCTCTAACTAGTCTTGGATGTGTCTCTAGCCCTGTGTGTGTCTCTAACTAGTCCTGGGTGGGTCTCTAACTAGTCCTGGGTGGATGTCTAACTAGTCTTGGGTGTGTCTATAACTAGGCCTGGGTGGGTCTCTAACTAGTCCTGGGTGGGTCTCTAACTAATCCTGGATGGGTCTCTAACTAGTCCTGGGTGGGTCTCTAACTAGTCCTGGGTGGGTCTCTAACTAGTCCTGGGTGGGTCTCTAACTAATCCTGGGTGGGTCTCTAACTAATCCTGGGTGGGTCTCTAACTAATCCTGGGTGGGTCTCTAACTAATCCTGGGTGGGTCTCTAACTAGTCTTGGGTGTGTATCTAACTAGTCCTGGGTGTGTCTTTAACTAGTCCTGGGTGGGTCTCTAACTAGTCCTGGGTGGATCTCTAACTAGTTATGGGTGTGTCTCTAACTAGTCTAGGGTGTGTCTATAACTAGGCCTGAGTGGGTCTCTAACTAGTCCTGGGTGGGTCTCTAACTCGTCCTGGGTGGGTCTCTAACTAGTCTAGGGTGTGTCTATAACTAGGCCTGAGTGGGTCTCTAACTAATCATGGGTGGGTCTCTAACTAGTCCTGGGTGGGTCTCTAACTAGTCCTGGGTAGGTCTCTAACTAATCATGGGTGGGTCTCTAACTAGTCCTGTGTGTGTATCTAACTAGTCCTGCATGGGTCTCTAACTAATCATGGGTGGGTCTCTAACTAGTCCTGAGTGGGTCTCTAACTAGTCCTTTGTGTGTTAGTCCTGTGTGTGTCTCTAACTAGTCCTGTGTGTGTCTCTAACTTGTCCTGGGTGGGTCTCTAACTAGTCTTGGGTGTGTCTCTAACTAATCCTGGGGTGGGCCTCTAACTAGTCCTGGGTGTGTCTCTAACTAGTCCTTTGTGTGTTAGTCCTGTGTGTGTCTCTAACTAGTCCTGTGTGTGTCTCTAACTTGTCCTGGGTGGGTCTCTTACTAGTCTTGGGTGTGTCTCTAACTAATCCTAGATGGGTCTCTAACTAGTCCTGGGTGTGTCTCTAACTAGTCCTTTGTGTGTTAGTCCTGTGTGTGTCTCTAACTAGTCCTGTGTGTGTCTCTAACTAGTCCTGGGTGGGTCTCTAACTAATTTGGAGTGTGTCTCTAACTAGTCCTGGGTGGGTCTCTAACTAATTCTGAGTGGGTCTCTAACTTGTCCTGGGTGGGTCTCTAACTAGTCTTGGGTGTGTCTCTAACTAATCCTGGGTGGGTCTCTAATTAGTCCTGGGTGTGTCTCTAACTAGTCCTGGGTGGGTCTCTAACTAATCCTGGGTGGGTCTCTAACTAGTCCTGGGTGGGTCTCTATCTAGTCCTAGGTTAGTCTCTAACTTGTCCTGGGTGAGTCTCTAACTAATCCTGGGTGGGTGTCTAACTAGCCTGAGGTGTGTCTCTAACTAGTTATGGGTGTGTCTCTAACTAGTACAAGGTGTGTCTATAACTAATCCTGGGTGTGTCTCTAACTAGTCTTGGATGTGTGGGTGGGTCTCTAACTAATCATGGGTGGGTCTCTAACTAGTCCTGAGTGTGTCTCTAACTTGTCATTTGTGTGTTAGTCCTGTGTATGTCTCTAACTAGTCCTGGGTGGGTCTCTAACTAGTCTTGGGTGTGTCTCTAACTAATCCTAGGTGGGTCTCTAACTAGTCCTGGGTGTGTCTCTAACTAGTCCTTTGTGTGTTAGTCCTGTGTGTGTCTCTAACTAGTCCTGTGTGTGTCTCTAACTAGTCCTGTGTGTGTCTCTAACTAGTCCTGGGTGGGTCTCTAACTAATTCTGAGTGGGTCTCTAACTAGTCCTGGGTGGGTCTCTAACTAATTCTGAGTGGGTCTCTAACTTGTCCTGGGTGGGTCTCTAACTAGTCTTGGGTGTGTCTCTAACTAATCCTGGGTGGGTCTCTAACTAGTCCTGGGTGTGTCTCTAACTAGTCCTTTGTGTGTTAGTCCTGTGTGTCTCTAACTAGTCCTGTGTGTGTCTCTAACTAGTCCTGGGTGGGTCTCTAACTAATTCTGAGTGGGTCTCTAACTAGTCCTGGGTGGGTCTCTAACTAATTCTGAGTGGGTCTCTAACTTGTCCTGGGTGGGTCTCTAACTAGTCTTGGGTGTGTCTCTAACTAATCCTGGGTGGGTCTCTAACTAGTCCTGGGTGTGTCTCTCACTAGTCCTTTGTGTGTTAGTCCTGTGTGTGTCTCTAACTAGTCCTGTGTGTGTCTCTAACTAGTCCTGGGTGGGTCTCTAACTAATTCTGAGTGGGTCTCTAACTAGTCCTGGGTGGGTCTCTAACTAATTCTGAGTGGGTCTCTAACTAGTCCTGTTGGGTCTCTAACTAATTCTGAGTTGGTCTCTAACTTGTCCTGGGTGGGTCTCTAACTAGTCTTGGGTGTGTCTCTAACTAATCCTGGGTGGGTCTCTAACTAGTCCTGGGTGTGTCTCTAACTAGTCCTGGGTGGGTCTCTAACTAATCCTGGGTGGGTCTCTAACTAGTCCTGGGTGGGTCTCTATCTAGTCCTAGGTTAGTCTCTAACTAGTCCTGGGTGAGTCTCTAACTAATCCTGGGTGGGTGTCTAACTAGCCTGAGGTGTGTCTCTAACTAGTTATGGGTGTGTCTCTAACTAGTACTAGGTGTGTCTATAACTAATCCTGGGTGTGTCTCTAACTAGTCTTGGATGTGTCTCTAGCCCTGTGTGTGTCTCTAACTAGTCCTGGGTGGGTCTCTAACTCGTCCTGGGTGGGTCTCTAACTAGTCTAGGGTGTGTCTATAACTAGGCCTGAGTGGGTCTCTAACTAATCATGGGTGGGACTCTAACTAGTCCTGGGTGGGTCTCTAACTAATCATGGGTGAGTCTCTAACTAGTCCTGTGTGTGTATCTAACTAGTCCTGGGTGGGTCTCTAACTAATCATGGGTGGGTCTCTAACTAGTCCTGAGTGGGTCTCTAACTAGTCATTTGTGTGTTAGTCCTGTGTATGTCTCTAACTAGTCCTGTGTGTGTCTCTAACTTGTCCTGGGTGGGTCTCTAACTAATCATGGGTGGGTCTCTAACTAGTCCTGTGTGTGTATCTAACTAGTCCTGGGTGGGTCTCTAACTAATCATGGGTGGGTCTCTAACTAGTCCTGAGTGGGTCTCTAACTAGTCATTTGTGTGTTAGTCCTGTGTGTGTCTCTAACTAGTCCTGTGTGTGTCTCTAACTTGTCCTGGGTGGGTCTCTAACTAGTCTTGGGTGTGTCTCTAACTAATCCTAGGTGTGTCTCTAACTAGTCCTTTGTGTGTTAGTCCTGTGTGTGTCTCTAACTAGTCCTGTGTGTGTCTCTAACTAGTCCTGTGTGTGTCTCTAACTAGTCCTGGGTGGGTCTCTAACTAATTCTGAGTGGGTCTCTAACTAGTCCTGGGTGGGTCTCTAACTAATTCTGAGTGGGTCTCTAACTAGTCCTGGGTGGGTCTCTAACTAATTCTGAGTGGGTCTCTAACTTGTCCTGGGTGGGTCTCTAACTAGTCTTGGGTGTGTCTCTAACTAATCCTGGGTGGGTCTCTAACTAGTCCTGGGTGTGTCTCTAACTAGTCCTTTGTGTGTTAGTCCTGTGTGTGTCTCTAACTAGTCCTGTGTGTGTCTCTAACTAGTCCTGGGTGGGTCTCTAACTAATTCTGAGTGGGTCTCTAACTTGTCCTGGGTGGGTCTCTAACTAGTCTTGGGTGTGTCTCTAACTAATCCTGGGTGGGTCTCTAACTAGTCCTGGGTGTGTCTCTAACTAGTCCTGGGTGGGTCTCTAACTAGTCCTGGGTGTGTCTCTCACTAGTCCTTTGTGTGTTAGTCCTGTGTGTGTCTCTAACTAGTCCTGTGTGTGTCTCTAACTAGTCCTGGGTGGGTCTCTAACTAATTCTGAGTGGGTCACTAACTAGTCCT
Source organism: Oncorhynchus masou masou (assembly GCF_036934945.1). NCBI lineage: Eukaryota > Metazoa > Chordata > Actinopteri > Salmoniformes > Salmonidae > Oncorhynchus > Oncorhynchus masou. Next base: position 75,443,440 of record NC_088239.1, on the reverse strand, counting down.
GGTTGGGTCTCTAACTAATTCTGAGTGGGTCTCTAACTAGTCCTGTTGGGTCTCTAACTAATTCTGAGTTGGTCTCTAACTTGTCCTGGGTGGGTCTCTAACTAGTCTTGGGTGTGTCTCTAACTAATCCTGGGTGGGTCTCTAACTAGTCCTGGGTGTGTCTCTAACTAGTCCTGGGTGGGTCTCTAACTAATCCTGGGTGGGTCTCTAACTAGTCCTGGGTGGGTCTCTATCTAGTCCTAGGTTAGTCTCTAACTAGTCCTGGGTGAGTCTCTAACTAATCCTGGGTGGGTGTCTAACTAGCCTGAGGTGTGTCTCTAACTAGTTATGGGTGTGTCTCTAACTAGTACTAGGTGTGTCTATAACTAATCCTGGGTGTGTCTCTAACTAGTCTTGGATGTGTCTCTAGCCCTGTGTGTGTCTCTAACTAGTCCTGGGTGGGTCTCTAACTAGTCCTGGGTGGGTCTCTAACTAGTCTAGGGTGTGTCTATAACTAGGCCTGAGTGGGTCTCTAACTAATCATGGGTGGGACTCTAACTAGTCCTGGGTGGGTCTCTAACTAATCATGGGTGGGTCTCTAACTAGTCCTGTGTGTGTATCTAACTAGTCCTGGGTGGGTCTCTAACTAATCATGGGTGGGTCTCTAACTAGTCCTGAGTGGGTCTCTAACTAGTCATTTGTGTGTTAGTCCTGTGTGTGTCTCTAACTAGTCCTGTGTGTGTCTCTAACTTGTCCTGGGTGGGTCTCTAACTAGTCTTGGGTGTGTCTCTAACTAATCCTAGGTGGGTCTCTAACTAGTCCTGGGTGTGTCTCTAACTAGTCCTTTGTGTGTTATTCCTGTGTGTGTCTCTAACTAGTCCTGTGTGTGTCTCTAACTAGTCCTGTGTGTGTCTCTAAATAGTCCTGGGTGGGTCTCTAACTAATTCTGAGTGGGTCTCTAACTAGTCCTGGGTGGGTCTCTAACTAATTCTGAGTGGGTCTCTAACTAGTCCTGGGTGGGTCTCTAACTAATTCTGAGTGGGTCTCTAACTTGTCCTGGGTGGGTCTCTAACTAGTCTTGGGTGTGTCTCTAACTAATCCTGGGTGGGTCTCTAACTAGTCCTGGGTGTGTCTCTAACTAGTCCTTTGTGTGTTAGTCCTGTGTGTGTCTCTAACTAGTCCTGTGTGTGTCTCTAACTAGTCCTGGGTGGGTCTCTAACTAATTCTGAGTGGGTCTCTAACTTGTCCTGGGTGGGTCTCTAACTAGTCTTGGGTGTGTCTCTAACTAATCCTGGGTGGGTCTCTAACTAGTCCTGGGTGTGTCTCTAACTAGTCCTGGGTGGGTCTCTAACTAATCCTGGGTGGGTCTCTAACTAGTCCTGGGTGGGTCTCTATCTAGTCCTAGTCTCTAACTAGTCCTGGGTGAGTCTCTAACTAATCCTGGGTGGGTCTCTAACTAGTCCTGAGGTGTGTCTCTAACTAGTTATGGGTGTGTCTCTAACTAGTACTAGGTGTGTCTATAACTAATCCTGGGTGTGTCTCTAACTAGTCCTGGATGTGTCTCTAACTAATCCTGGTGTGTCTCTAACTAGTCCTTGGTGTGTCTCTAACTAGTCCTGGGTGGGTCTCTAACTAATCCTGGGTGGGTCTCTAACTAGTCCTGGGTGGGTCTCTATCTAGTCCTGGGTTAGTCTCTAACTAGTTCTGGGTGAGTCTCTAACTAATCCTGGGTGGGTGTCTAACTAGCCTGAGGTGTGTCTCTAACTAGTTATGGGTGTGTCTCTAACTAGTACTAGGTGTGTCTATAACTAATCCTGGGTGTGTCTCTAACTAGTCTTGGATGTGTCTCTAGCCCTGTGTGTGTCTCTAACTAGTCCTGGGTGGGTCTCTAACTAGTCCTGGGTGGATCTCTAACTAGTCTTGGGTGTGTCTATAACTAGGCCTGGGTGGGTCTCTAACTAGTCCTGGGTGGGTCTCTAACTAATCCTGGATGGGTCTCTAACTAGTCCTGAGTGGGTCTCTAACTAGTCCTGGGTGGGTCTCTAAGTAGTCCTGGGTGGGTCTCTAACTAATCCTGGGTGGGTCTCTAACTAATCCTGGGTGGGTCTCTAACTAATCCTGGGTGGGTCTCTAACTAGTCCTTTGTGTGTTAGTCCTGTGTGTGTCTCTAACTAGTCCTGTGTGTGTCTCTAACTAGTCCTGGGTGGGTCTCTAACTAATTCTGAGTGGGTCTCTAACTTGTCCTGGGTGGGTCACTAACTAGTCTTGGGTGTGTCTCTAACTAATCCTGGGTGGGTCTCTAACTAGTCCTGGGTGTGTCTCTAACTAGTCCTGGGTGGGTCTCTAACTAGTCCTGGGTGTGTCTCTCACTAGTCCTTTGTGTGTTAGTCCTGTGTGTGTCTCTAACTAGTCCTGTGTGTGTCTCTAACTAGTCCTGGGTGGGTCTCTAACTAATTCTGAGTGGGTCACTAACTAGTCCTGGTGGGTCTCTAACTAGTCTGAGTGGGTCTCTAACTAGTCCTGTTGGGTCTCTAACTAATTCTGAGTTGGTCTCTAACTTGTCCTGGGTGGGTCTCTAACTAGTCTTGGGTGTGTCTCTAACTAATCCTGGGTGGGTCTCTAACTAGTCCTGGGTGTGTCTCTAACTAGTCCTGGGTGGGTCTCTAACTAATCCTGGGTGGGTCTCTAACTAGTCCTGGGTGGGTCTCTATCTAGTCCTAGGTTAGTCTCTAACTAGTCCTGGGTGAGTCTCTAACTAATCCTGGGTGGGTGTCTAACTTGCCTGAGGTGTGTCTCTAACTAGTTATGGGTGTGTCTCTAACTAGTACTAGGTGTGTCTATAACTAATCCTGGGTGTGTCTCTAACTAGTCTTGGATGTGTCTCTAGCCCTGTGTGTGTCTCTAACTAGTCCTGGGTGGGTCTCTAACTAATCCTGGGTGGGTCTCTAACTAGTCTAGGGTGTGTCTATAACTAGGCCTGAGTGGGTCTCTAACTAATCATGGGTGGGACTCTAACTAGTCCTGGGTGGGTCTCTAACTAATCATGGGTGGGTCTCTAACTAGTCCTGTGTGTGTATCTAACTAGTCCTGGGTGGGTCTCTAACTAATCATGGGTGGGTCTCTAACTAGTCCTGAGTGGGTCTCTAACTAGTCATTTGTGTGTTAGTCCTGTGTGTGTCTCTAACTAGTCCTGTGTGTGTCTCTAACTTGTCCTGGGTGGGTCTCTAACTAGTCTTGGGTGTGTCTCTAACTAATCCTAGGTGGGTCTCTAACTAGTCCTGGGTGTGTCTCTAACTAGTCCTTTGTGTGTTATTCCTGTGTGTGTCTCTAACTAGTCCTGTGTGTGTCTCTAACTAGTCCTGTGTGTGTCTCTAACTAGTCCTGGGTGGGTCTCTAACTAATTCTGAGTGGGTCTCTAACTAGTCCTGGGTGGGTCTCTAACTAATTCTGAGTGGGTCTCTAACTAGTCCTGGGTGGGTCTCTAACTAATTCTGAGTGGGTCTCTAACTAGTCCTGGGTGGGTCTCTAACTAGTCTTGGGTGTGTCTCTAACTAATCCTGGGTGGGTCTCTAACTAGTCCTGGGTGTGTCTCTAACTAGTCCTTTGTGTGTTAGTCCTGTGTGTGTCTCTAACTAGTCCTGTGTGTGTCTCTAACTAGTCCTGGGTGGGTCTCTAACTAATCTGAGTGGGTCTCTAACTAGTCCTGGGTGGGTCTCTAACTAGTCTTGGGTGTGTCTCTAACTAATCCTGGGTGGGTCTCTAACTAGTCCTGGGTGTGTCTCTAACTAGTCCTGGGTGGGTCTCTAACTAGTCCTGGGTGGGTCTCTATCTAGTCCTAGGTTAGTCTCTAACTAGTCCTGGGTGAGTCTCTAACTAATCCTGGGTGGGTGTCTAACTTGCCTGAGGTGTGTCTCTAACTAGTTATGGGTGTGTCTCTAACTAGTACTAGGTGTGTCTATAACTAATCCTGGGTGTGTCTCTAACTAGTCTTGGATGTGTCTCTAGCCCTGTGTGTGTCTCTAACTAGTCCTGGGTGGGTCTCTAACTCGTCCTGGGTGGGTCTCTAACTAGTCTAGGGTGTGTCTATAACTAGGCCTGAGTGGGTCTCTAACTAATCATGGGTGGGACTCTAACTAGTCCTGGGTGGGTCTCTAACTAATCATGGGTGGGTCTCTAACTAGTCCTGTGTGTGTATCTAACTAGTCCTGGGTGGGTCTCTAACTAATCATGGGTGGGTCTCTAACTAGTCCTGAGTGGGTCTCTAACTAGTCATTTGTGTGTTAGTCCTGTGTGTGTCTCTAACTAGTCCTGTGTGTGTCTCTAACTTGTCCTGGGTGGGTCTCTAACTAGTCTTGGGTGTGTCTCTAACTAATCCTAGGTGGGTCTCTAACTAGTCCTGGGTGTGTCTCTAACTAATCCTGGGTGGGTCTCTAACTAGTCCTGGGTGTGTCTCTAACTAGTCCTTTGTGTGTTAGTCCTGTGTGTGTCTCTAACTAGTCCTGTGTGTGTCTCTAACTAGTCCTGGGTGGGTCTCTAACTAATTCTGAGTGGGTCTCTAACTTGTCCTGGGTGGGTCTCTAACTAGTCTTGGGTGTGTCTCTAACTAATCCTGGGTGGGTCTCTAACTAGTCCTGGGTGTGTCTCTAACTAGTCCTGGGTGGGTCTCTAACTAATCCTGGGTGGGTCTCTAACTAGTCCTGGGTGGGTCTCTATCTAGTCCTAGGTTAGTCTCTAACTAGTCCTGGGTGAGTCTCTAACTAATCCTGGGTGGGTGTCTAACTTGCCTGAGGTGTGTCTCTAACTAGTTATGGGTGTGTCTCTAACTAGTACTAGGTGTGTCTATAACTAATCCTGGGTGTGTCTCTAACTAGTCTTGGATGTGTCTCTAGCCCTGTGTGTGTCTCTAACTAGTCCTGGGTGGGTCTCTAACTCGTCCTGGGTGGGTCTCTAACTAGTCTAGGGTGTGTCTATAACTAGGCCTGAGTGGGTCTCTAACTAATCATGGGTGGGTCTCTAACTAGTCCTGGGTGGGTCTCTAACTAATCATGGGTGGGTCTCTAACTAGTCCTGTGTGTGTATCTAACTAGTCTTGGGTGGGTCTCTAACTAATCATGGGTGGGTCTCTAACTAGTCCTGAGTGGGTCTCTAACTAGTCATTTGTGTGTTATTCCTGTGTGTGTCTCTAACTAGTCCTGTGTGTGTCTCTAACTAGTCCTGTGTGTGTCTCTAAATAGTCCTGGGTGGGTCTCTAACTAATTCTGAGTGGGTCTCTAACTAGTCCTGGGTGGGTCTCTAACTAATTCTGAGTGGGTCTCTAACTAGTCCTGGGTGGGTCTCTAACTAATTCTGAGTGGGTCTCTAACTTGTCCTGGGTGGGTCTCTAACTAGTCTTGGGTGTGTCTCTAACTAATCCTGGGTGGGTCTCTAACTAGTCCTGGGTGTGTCTCTAACTAGTCCTTTGTGTGTTAGTCCTGTGTGTGTCTCTAACTAGTCCTGTGTGTGTCTCTAACTAGTCCTGGGTGTGTCTCTAACTAATCCTGGGTGGGTCTCTAACTTGTCCTGGGTGGGTCTCTAACTAGTCTTGGGTGTGTCTCTAACTAATCCTGGGTGGGTCTCTAACTAGTCCTGGGTGTGTCTCTAACTAGTCCTGGGTGGGTCTCTAACTAATCCTGGGTGGGTCTCTAACTAGTCCTGGGTGGGTCTCTATCTAGTCCTAGGTTAGTCTCTAACTAGTCCTGGGTGAGTCTCTAACTAATCCTGGGTGGGTGTCTAACTAGCCTGAGGTGTGTCTCTAACTAGTTATGGATGTGTCTCTAACTAGTACTAGGTGTGTCTATAACTAATCCTGGGTGTGTCTCTAACTAGTCTTGGATGTGTCTCTAGCCGTGTGTGTGTCTCTAACTAGTCCTGGGTGGGTCTCTAACTAGTCCTGGGTGGGTCTCTAACTAATCCTGGGTGGGTCTCTAACTAGTCCTGGGTGGGTCTCTATCTAGTCCTGGGTTAGTCTCTAACTAGTCCTGGGTGAGTCTCTAACTAATCCTGGGTGGGTGTCTAACTAGCCTGAGGTGTGTCTCTAACTAGTTATGGGTGTGTCTCTAACTAGTACTAGGTGTGTCTATAACTAATCCTGGGTGTGTCTCTAACTAGTCTTGGATGTGTCTCTAGCCCTGTGTGTGTCTCTAACTAGTCCTGGGTGGGTCTCTAACTAGTCCTGGGTGGATGTCTAACTAGTCTTGGGTGTGTCTATAACTAGGCCTGAGTGGGTCTCTAACTAGTCCTGGGTGGGTCTCTAACTAATCCTGGATGGGTCTCTAACTAGTCCTGAATGGGTCTCTAACTAGTCCTGGGTGGGTCTCTAAGTAGTCCTGGGTGGGTCTCTAACTAATCCCTGGTGGGTCTCTAACTAATCCTGGGTGGGTCTCTAACTAATCCTGGGTGGGTCTCTAACTAATCCTGGGTGGGTCTCTAACTAGTCTTGGGTGTGTATCTAACTAGTCCTGGGTGTGTCTCTAACTAGTCCTGGGTGGGTCTCTAACTAGTCCTGGGTGGGTCTCTAACTAGTTATGGGTGTGTCTCTAACTAGTCCTGGGTGTGTCTATAACTAATCATGGGTGGGTCTCTAACTAGTCTTTGATGTGTCTCTAGCCCTGTGTGTGTCTCTAACTAGTCCTGGGTGGGTCTCTAACTCGTCCTGGGTGGGTCTCTAACTAGTCTAGGGTGTGTCTATAACTAGGCCTGAGTGGGTCTCTAACTAATCATGGGTGGGTCTCTAACTAGTCCTGGGTGGGTCTCTAACTAATCATGGGTGGGTCTCTAACTAGTCCTGTGTGTGTATCTAACTAGTCCTGCGTGGGTCTCTAACTAATCATGGGTGGGTCTCTAACTAGTCCTGAGTGGGTCTCTAACTAGTCCTTTGTGTGTTTGTCCTGTGTGTGTCTCTAACTAGTCCTGTGTGTGTCTCTAACTTGTCCTGGGTGGGTCTCTAACTAGTCTTGGGTGTGTCTCTAACTAATCCTGGGGTGGGCCTCTAACTAGTCCTGGGTGTGTCTCTAACTAGTCCTTTGTGTGTTAGTCCTGTGTGTGTCTCTAACTAGTCCTGTGTGTGTCTCTAACTTGTCCTGGGTGGGTCTCTTACTAGTCTTGGGTGTGTCTCTAACTAATCCTAGATGGGTCTCTAACTAGTCCTGGGTGTGTCTCTAACTAGTCCTTTGTGTGTCTCTAAATAGTCCTGGGTGGGTCTCTAACTAATTCTGAGTGGGTCTCTAACTAGTCCTGGGTGGGTCTCTAACTAATTCTGAGTGGGTCTCTAACTAGTCCTGGGTGGGTCTCTAACTAATTCTGAATGGGTCTCTAACTTGTCCTGGGTGGGTCTCTAACTAGTCTTGGGTGTGTCTCTAACTAATCCTGGGTGGGTCTCTAACTAGTCCTGGGTGTGTCTCTAACTAGTCCTTTGTGTGTTAGTCCTGTGTGTGTCTCTAACTAGTCCTGTGTGTGTCTCTAACTAGTCCTGTGTGTGTCTCTAACTAGTCCTGGGTGGGTCTCTAACTAATTCTGAGTGGGTCTCTAACTAGTCCTGGGTGGGTCTCTAACTAATTCTGAGTGGGTCTCTAACTTGTCCTGGGTGGGTCTCTAACTAGTCTTGGGTGTGTCTCTAACTAATCCTGGGTGGGTCTCTAACTAGTCCTGGGTGTGTCTCTAACTAGTCCTTTGTGTGTCTCTAACTAGTCCTGTGTGTGTCTCTAACTTTGTGTGTTAGTCCTGTGTGTGTCTCTAACTAGTCCTGTGTGTGTCTCTAACTAGTCCTGGGTGGGTCTCTAACTAATTCTGAGTGGGTCACTAACTAGTCCTGGTTGGGTCTCTAACTAATTCTGAGTGGGTCTCTAACTAGTCCTGGGTGGGTCTCTAACTAATACTGAGTTGGTCTCTAACTTGTCCTGGGTGGGTCTCTAACTAGTCTTGGGTGTGTCTCTAACTAATCCTGGGTGGGTCTCTAACTAGTCCTGGGTGTGTCTCTAACTAGTCCTGGGTGGGTCTCTAACTAATCCTGGGTGGGTCTCTAACTAGTCCTGGGTGGGTCTCTATCTAGTCCTAGGTTAGTCTCTAACTAGTCCTGGGTGAGTCTCTAACTAATCCTGGGTGGGTGTCTAACTAGCCTGAGGTGTGTCTCTAACTAGTTATGGGTGTGTCTCTAACTAGTACTAGGTGTGTCTATAACTAATCCTGGGTGTGTCTCTAACTAGTCTTGGATGTGTCTCTAGCCCTGTGTGTGTCTCTAACTAGTCCTGGGTGGGTCTCTAACTCGTCCTGGGTGGGTCTCTAACTAGTCTAGGGTGTGTCTATAACTAGGCCTGAGTGGGTCTCTAACTAATCATGGGTGGGACTCTAACTAGTCCTGGGTGGGTCTCTAACTAATCATGGGTGGGTCTCTAACTAGTCCTGTGTGTGTCTCTAACTAGTCCTGGGTGGGTCTCTAACTAATCATGGGTGGGTCTCTAACTAGTCCTGAGTGGGTCTCTAACTAGTCATTTGTGTGTTAGTCCTGTGTGTGTCTCTAACTAGTCCTGTGTGTGTCTCTAACTTGTCCTGGGTGGGTCTCTAACTAGTCTTGGGTGTGTCTCTAACTAATCCTAGGTGGGTCTCTAACTAGTCCTGGGTGTGTCTCTAACTAGTCCTTTGTGTGTTATTCCTGTGTGTGTCTCTAACTAGTCCTGTGTGTGTCTCTAACTAGTCCTGTGTGTGTCTCTAACTAGTCCTGGGTGGGTCTCTAACTAATTCTGAGTGGGTCTCTAACTAGTCCTGGGTGGGTCTCTAACTAATTCTGAGTGGGTCTCTAACTAGTCCTGGGTGGGTCTCTAACTAATTCTGAGTGGGTCTCTAACTTGTCCTGGGTGGGTCTCTAACTAGTCTTGGGTGTGTCACTAACTAATCCTGGGTGGGTCTCTAACTAGTCCTGGGTGTGTCTCTAACTAGTCCTTTGTGTGTTAGTCCTGTGTGTGTCTCTAACTAGTCCTGTGTGTGTCTCTATCTAGTCTTGGGTGTGTCTCTAACTAATCCTGGGTGGGTCTCTAACTAGTCCTGGGTGTGTCTCTCACTAGTCCTTTGTGTGTTAGTCCTGTGTGTGTCTCTAACTAGTCCTGTGTGTGTCTCTAACTAGTCCTGGGTGGGTCTCTAACTAATTCTGAGTGGGTCACTAACTAGTCCTGGTTGGGTCTCTAACTAATTCTGAGTGGGTCTCTAACTAGTCCTGGGTGGGTCTCTAACTAATTCTGAGTGGTCTCTAACTTGTCCTGGGTGGGTCTCTAACTAGTCTTGGGTGTGTCTCTAACTAATCCTGGGTGGGTCTCTAACTAGTCCTGGGTGTGTCTCTAACTAGTCCTGGGTGGGTCTCTAACTAATCCTGGGTGGGTCTCTAACTAGTCCTGGGTGGGTCTCTATCTAGTCCTAGGTTAGTCTCTAACTAGTCCTGGGTGAGTCTCTAACTAATCCTGGGTGGGTGTCTAACTAGCCTGAGGTGTGTCTCTAACTAGTTATGGGTGTGTCTCTAACTAGTACTAGGTGTGTCTATAACTAATCCTGGGTGTGTCTCTAACTAGTCTTGGATGTGTCTCTAGCCCTGTGTGTGTCTCTAACTAGTCCTGGGTGGGTCTCTAACTCGTCCTGGGTGGGTCTCTAACTAGTCTAGGGTGTGTCTATAACTAGGCCTGAGTGGGTCTCTAACTAATCATGGGTGGGTCTCTAACTAGTCCTGGGTGGGTCTCTAACTAATCATGGGTGGGTCTCTAACTAGTCCTGTGTGTGTATCTAACTAGTCCTGGGTGGGTCTCTAACTAATCATGGGTGGGTCTCTAACTAGTCCTGAGTGGGTCTCTAACTAGTCATTTGTGTGTTAGTCCTGTGTGTGTCTCTAACTAGTCCTGTGTGTGTCTCTAACTTGTCCTGGGTGGGTCTCTAACTAGTCTTGGGTGTGTCTCTAACTAATCCTAGGTGGGTCTCTAACTAGTCCTGGGTGTGTCTCTAACTAGTCCTTTGTGTGTTATTCCTGTGTGTCTCTAACTAGTCCTGTGTGTGTCTCTAACTAGTCCTGTGTGTGTCTCTAACTAGTCCTGGGTGGGTCTCTAACTAATTCTGAGTGGGTCTCTAACTAGTCCTGGGTGGGTCTCTAACTAATTCTGAGTGGGTCTCTAACTAGTCCTGGGTGGGTCTCTAACTAATCCTGAGTGGGTCTCTAACTTGTCCTGGGTGGGTCTCTAACTAGTCTTGGGTGTGTCACTAACTAATCCTGGGTGGGTCTCTAACTAGTCCTGGGTGTGTCTCTAACTAGTCCTTTGTGTGTTAGTCCTGTGTGTGTCTCTAACTAGTCCTGTGAGTGTCTCTAACTAGTCCTGGGTGGGTCTCTAACTAATTCTGAGTGGGTCTCTAACTAGTCCTGGGTGGGTCTCTAACGAATTCTGAGTGGGTCTCTAACTTGTCCTGGGTGGGTCTCTAACTAGTCTTGGGTGTGTCTCTAACTAATCCTGGGTGGGTCTCTAACTAGTCCTGGGTGTGTCTCTAACTAGTCCTGGGTGGGTCTCTAACTAATCCTGGGTGGGTCTCTAACTAGTCCTGGGTGGGTCTCTATCTAGTCCTAGGTTAGTCTCTAACTAGTCCTGGGTGAGTCTCTAACTAATCCTGGGTGGGTGTCTAACTAGCCTGAGGTGTGTCTCTAACTAGTTATGGGTGTGTCTCTAACTAGTTATGGGTGTGTCTCTAACTAGTCCTGGGTGTGTCTATAACTAATCATGGGTGGGTCTCTAACTAGTCTTTGATGTGTCTCTAGCCCTGTGTGTGTCTCTAACTAGTCCTGGGTGGGTCTCTAACTCGTCCTGGGTGGGTCTCTAACTAGTCTAGGGTGTGTCTATAACTAGGCCTGAGTGGGTCTCTAACTAATCATGGGTGGGTCTCTAACTAGTCCTGGGTGGGTCTCTAACTAATCATGGGTGGGTCTCTAACTAGTCCTGTGTGTGTATCTAACTAGTCCTGCGTGGGTCTCTAACTAATCATGGGTGGGTCTCTAACTAGTCCTGAGTGGGTCTCTAACTAGTCCTTTGTGTGTTAGTCCTGTGTGTCTCTAACTAGTCCTGTGTGTGTCTCTAACTTCTCCTGGGTGGGTCTCTAACTAGTCTTGGGTGTGTCTCTAACTAATCCTGGGGTGGGCCTCTAACTAGTCCTGGGTGTGTCTCTAACTAGTCCTTTGTGTGTTAGTCCTGTGTGTGTCTCTAACTAGTTATGGGTGTGTCTATAACTAATCCTGGGTGTGTCTCTAACTAGTCTTGGATGTGTCTCTAGCCCTGTGTGTGTCTCTAACTAGTCCTGGGTGGGTCTCTAACTAGTCTAGGGTGTGTCTATAACTAGGCCTGAGTGGGTCTCTAACTAATCATGGGTGGGACTCTAACTAGTCCTGGGTGGGTCTCTAACTAATCATGGGTGGGTCTCTAACTAGTCCTGTGTGTGTATCTAACTAGTCCTGGGTGGGTCTCTAACTAATCATGGGTGGGTCTCTAACTAGTCCTGAGTGGGTCTCTAACTAGTCATTTGTGTGTTAGTCCTGTGTGTGTCTCTAACTAGTCCTGTGTGTGTCTCTAACTTGTCCTGGGTGGGTCTCTAACTAGTCTTGGGTGTGTCTCTAACTAATCCTAGGTGGGTCTCTAACTAGTCCTGGGTGTGTCTCTAACTAGTCCTTTGTGTGTTAGTCCTGTGTGTGTCTCTAACTAGTCCTGTGTGTGTCTCTAACTAGTCCTGTGTGTGTCTCTAACTAGTCCTGGGTGGGTCTCTAACTAATTCTGAGTGGGTCTCTAACTAGTCCTGGGTGGGTCTCTAACTAATTCTGAGTGGGTCTCTAACTAGTCCTGGGTGGGTCTCTAACTAATTCTGAGTGGGTCTCTAACTTGTCCTGGGTGGGTCTCTAACTAGTCTTGGGTGTGTCTCTAACTAATCCTGGGTGGGTCTCTAACTAGTCCTGGGTGTGTCTCTAACTAGTCCTTTGTGTGTTAGTCCTGTGTGTGTCTCTAACTAGTCCTGTGAGTGTCTCTAACTAGTCCTGGGTGGGTCTCTAACTAATTCTGTCTCTAACTAGTCCTGGGTGGGTCTCTAACTAATTCTGAGTGGGTCTCTAACTTGTCCTGGGTGGGTCTCTAACTAGTCTTGGGTGTGTCTCTAACTAATCCTGGGTGGGTCTCTAACTAGTCCTGGGTGTGTCTCTAACTAGTCCTGGGTGGGTCTCTAACTAATTCTGAATGGGTCTCTAACTTGTCCTGGGTGGGTCTCTAACTAGTCTTGGGTGTGTCTCTAACTAATCCTGGGTGGGTCTCTAACTAGTCCTGGGTGTGTCTCTAACTAGTCCTTTGTGTGTTAGTCCTGTGTGTGTCTCTAACTAGTCCTGTGTGTGTCTCTAACTAGTCCTGGTGTGTCTCTAACTAGTCCTGGGTGGGTCTCTAACTAATTCTGAGTGGGTCTCTAACTAGTCCTGGGTGGGTCTCTAACTAATCTGAGTGGGTCTCTAACTAATCCTGGGTGGGTCTCTAACTAGTCTTGGGTGTGTCTCTAACTAATCCTGGGTGGGTCTCTAACTAGTCCTGGGTGTGTCTCTAACTAGTCCTTTGTGTGTTAGTCCTGTGTGTGTCTCTAACTAGTCCTGTGTGTGTCTCTAACTAGTCCTGGGTGGGTCTCTAACTAATTCTGAGTGGGTCTCTAACTAGTCCTGGTTGGGTCTCTAACTAATTCTGAGTGGGTCTCTAACTAGTCCTGTTGGGTCTCTAACTAATTCTGAGTTGGTCTCTAACTTGTCCTGGGTGGGTCTCTAACTAGTCTTGGGTGTGTCTCTAACTAATCCTGGGTGGGTCTCTAACTAGTCCTGGGTGTGTCTCTAACTAGTCCTGGGTGGGTCTCTAACTAATCCTGGGTGGGTCTCTAACTAGTCCTGGGTGGGTCTCTATCTAGTCCTAGGTTAGTCTCTAACTAGTCCTGGGTGAGTCTCTAACTAATCCTGGGTGGGTGTCTAACTTGCCTGAGGTGTGTCTCTAACTAGTTATGGGTGTGTCTCTAACTAGTACTAGGTGTGTCTATAACTAATCCTGGGTGTGTCTCTAACTAGTCTTGGATGTGTCTCTAGCCCTGTGTGTGTCTCTAACTAGTCCTGGGTGGGTCTCTAACTAATCCTGGGTGGGTCTCTAACTAGTCTAGGGTGTGTCTATAACTAGGCCTGAGTGGGTCTCTAACTAATCATGGGTGGGACTCTAACTAGTCCTGGGTGGGTCTCTAACTAATCATGGGTGGGTCTCTAACTAGTCCTGTGTGTGTATCTAACTAGTCCTGGGTGGGTCTCTAACTAATCATGGGTGGGTCTCTAACTAGTCCTGAGTGGGTCTCTAACTAGTCATTTGTGTGTTAGTCCTGTGTGTGTCTCTAACTAGTCCTGTGTGTGTCTCTAACTTGTCCTGGGTGGGTCTCTAACTAGTCTTGGGTGTGTCTCTAACTAATCCTAGGTGGGTCTCTAACTAGTCCTGGGTGTGTCTCTAACTAGTCCTTTGTGTGTTAGTCCTGTGTGTGTCTCTAACTAGTCCTGTGTGTGTCTCTAACTAGTCCTGTGTGTGTCTCTAACTAGTCCTGGGTGGGTCTCTAACTAATTCTGAGTGGGTCTCTAACTAGTCCTGGGTGGGTCTCTAACTAATTCTGAGTGGGTCTCTAACTAGTCCTGGGTGGGTCTCTAACTAATTCTGAGTGGGTCTCTAACTTGTCCTGGGTGGGTCTCTAACTAGTCTTGGGTGTGTCTCTAACTAATCCTAGGTGGGTCTCTAACTAGTCCTGGGTGTGTCTCTAACTAGTCCTTTGTGTGTTAGTCCTGTGTGTGTCTCTAACTAGTCTTGGGTGTGTCTCTAACTAATCCTAGGTGGGTCTCTAACTAGTCCTGGGTGTGTCTCTAACTAGTCCTTTGTGTGTTAGTCCTGTGTGTGTCTCTAACTAGTCCTGTGTGTGTCTCTAACTAGTCCTGGGTGGGTCTCTAACTAATTCTGAGTGGGTCACTAACTAGTCCTGGGTGGGTCTCTAACTAATTCTGAGTGGGTCTCTAACTAGTCCTGTTGGGTCTCTAACTAATTCTGAGTTGGTCTCTAACTTGTCCTGGGTGGGTCTCTAACTAGTCTTGGGTGTGTCTCTAACTAATCCTGGGTGGGTCTCTAACTAGTCCTGGGTGTGTCTCTAACTAGTCCTGGGTGGGTCTCTAACTAATCCTGGGTGGATCTCTAACTAGTCCTGGGTGGGTCTCTATCTAGTCCTAGGTTAGTCTCTAACTAGTCCTGGTTGAGTCTCTAACTAATCCTGGGTGGTTGTCTAACTAGCCTGAGGTGTGTCTCTAACTAGTTATGGGTGTGTCTCTAACTAGTACTAGGTGTGTCTATAACTAATCCTGGGTGTGTCTCTAACTAGTCTTGGATGTGTCTCTAGCCCTGTGTGTGTCTCTAACTAGTCCTGGGTGGGTCTCTAACTAATCCTAGGTGGGTCTCTAACTAGTCCTGGGTGTGTCTCTAACTAGGCCTGAGTGGGTCTCTAACTAATCATGGGTGGGACTCTAACTAGTCCTGGGTGGGTCTCTAACTAATCATGGGTGGGTCTCTAACTAGTCCTGTGTGTGTATCTAACTAGTCCTGGGTGGGTCTCTAACTAATCATGGGTGGGTCTCTAACTAGTCCTGAGTGGGTCTCTAACTAGTCATTTGTGTGTTAGTCCTGTGTGTGTCTCTAACTAGTCCTGTGTGTGTCTCTAACTTGTCCTGGGTGGGTCTCTAACTAGTCTTGGGTGTGTCTCTAACTAATCCTGGTGGGTCTCTAACTAGTCCTGGGTGTGTCTCTAACTAGTCCTTTGTGTGTTATTCCTGTGTGTGTCTCTAACTAGTCCTGTGTGTCTCTAACTAGTCCTGTGTGTGTCTCTAAATAGTCCTGGGTGGGTCTCTAACTAATTCTGAGTGGGTCTCTAACTAGTCCTGGGTGGGTCTCTAACTAGTCTGAGTGGGTCTCTAACTAGTCCTGGGTGGGTCTCTAACTAATTCTGAGTGGGTCTCTAACTTGTCCTGGGTGGGTCTCTAACTAGTCTTGGGTGTGTCACTAACTAATCCTGGGTGGGTCTCTAACTAGTCCTGGGTGTGTCTCTAACTAGTCCTTTGTGTGTTAGTCCTGTGTGTGTCTCTAACTAGTCCTGTGTGTGTCTCTAACTAGTCCTGGGTGGGTCTCTAACTAATTCTGAGTGGGTCTCTAACTAGTCCTGGGTGGGTCTCTAACTAATTCTGAGTGGGTCTCTAACTTGTCCTGGGTGGGTCTCTAACTAGTCTTGGGTGTGTCTCTAACTAATCCTGGGTGGGTCTCTAACTAGTCCTGGGTGTGTCTCTAACTAGTCCTGGGTGGGTCTCTAACTAATCCTGGGTGGATCTCTAACTAGTCCTGGGTGGGTCTCTATCTAGTCCTAGGTTAGTCTCTAACTAGTCCTGGTTGAGTCTCTAACTAATCCTGGGTGGTTGTCTAACTAGCCTGAGGTGTGTCTCTAACTAGTTATGGGTGTGTCTCTAACTAGTTACTCTAACTAGTCCTGGGTGTGTCTATAACTAATCCTGGGTGGGTCTCTAACTAGTCTTTGATGTGTCTCTAGCCCTGTGTGTGTCTCTAACTAGTCCTGGGTGGGTCTCTAACTCGTCCTGGGTGGGTCTCTAACTAGTCTAGGGTGTGTCTATAACTAGGCCTGAGTGGGTCTCTAACTAATCATGGGTGGGTCTCTAAATAGTCCTGGGTGGGTCTCTAACTAATCATGGGTGGGTCTCTAACTAGTCCTGTGTGTGTATCTAACTAGTCCTGGGTGGGGCTCTAACTAATCATGGGTGGGTCTCTAACTAGTCCTGAGTGGGTCTCTAACTAGTCCTTTGTGTGTTAGTCCTGTCTCTAACTAGTCCTGTGTGTGTCTCTAACTAGTCCTGGGTGGGTCTCTAACTAGTCCTGGGTGGGTCTCTAACTAATCCTGGGTGTGGGCCTCTAACTAGTCCTGGGTGTGTCTCTAACTAGTCCTTTGTGTGTGTGTCTCTAACTAGTCCTGGGTGTGTCTCTAACTAATCCTGGGTGTGTCTCTAACTAGTCTTGGATGTGTCTCTAGCCCTGTGTGTGTCTCTAACTAGTCCTGGGTGGGTCTCTAACTAACCTGGGTGGGTCTCTAACTAGTCTAGGGTGTGTCTATAACTAGGCCTGAGTGGGTCTCTAACTAATCCTGGGTGGGTCTCTAACTAGTCCTGGGTGGGTCTCTAACTAATCATGGGTGGGTCTCTAACTAGTCCTGTGTGTGTATCTAACTAGTCCTGGGTGGGTCTCTAACTAATCATGGGTGGGTCTCTAACTAGTCCTGAGTGGGTCTCTAACTAGTCATTTGTGTGTTAGTCCTGTGTGTGTCTCTAACTAGTCCTGTGTGTGTCTCTAACTTGTCCTGGGTGGGTCTCTAACTAGTCTTGGGTGTGTCTCTAACTAATCCTAGGTGGGTCTCTAACTAGTCCTGGGTGTGTCTCTAACTAGTCCTTTGTGTGTTATTCCTGTGTGTGTCTCTAACTAGTCCTGTGTGTGTCTCTAACTAGTCCTGTGTGTGTCTCTAACTAGTCCTGGGTGGGTCTCTAACTAATTCTGAGTGGGTCTCTAACTAGTCCTGGGTGGGTCTCTAACTAATTCTGAGTGGGTCTCTAACTAGTCCTGGGTGGGTCTCTAACTAATTCTGGTGGGTCTCTAACTTGTCCTGGGTGGGTCTCTAACTAGTCTTGGGTGTGTCTCTAACTAATCCTGGGTGGGTCTCTAACTAGTCCTGGGTGTGTCTCTAACTAGTCCTTTGTGTGTTAGTCCTGTGTGTGTCTCTAACTAGTCCTGTGAGTGTCTCTAACTAGTCCTGGGTGGGTCTCTAACTAATTCTGAGTGGGTCTCTAACTAGTCCTGGGTGGGTCTCTAACTAGTACTGAGTGGGTCTCTAACTAGTCCTGGGTGGGTCTCTAACTAGTCTTGGGTGTGTCTCTAACTAATCCTGGGTGGGTCTCTAACTAGTCCTGGGTGTGTCTCTAACTAGTCCTGGGTGGGTCTCTAACTAATCCTGGGTGGGTCTCTAACTAGTCCTGGGTGGGTCTCTATCTAGTCCTAGGTTAGTCTCTAACTAGTCCTGGGTGAGTCTCTAACTAATCCTGGGTGGGTCTCTAACTTGTCCTGGGTGGGTCTCTAACTAGTCTTGGGTGTGTCTCTAACTAATCCTGGGTGGGTCTCTAACTAGTCCTGGGTGTGTCTCTAAGTCCTTTGTGTGTTAGTCCTGTGTGTGTCTCTAACTAGTCCTGTGTGTGTCTCTAACTAGTCCTGGGTGGGTCTCTAACTAATTCTGAGTGGGTCTCTAACTAGTCCTGGTTGGGTCTCTAACTAATTCTGGTGGGTGTCCTGTTGTCTCTAACTAATTCTGAGTTGGTCTCTAACTTGTCCTGGGTGGGTCTCTAACTAGTCTTGGGTGTGTCTCTAACTAATCCTGGGTGGGTCTCTAACTAGTCCTGGGTGTGTCTCTAACTAGTCCTGGGTGGGTCTCTAACTAATCCTGGGTGGGTCTCTAACTAGTCCTGGGTGGGTCTCTATCTAGTCCTAGGTTAGTCTCTAACTAGTCCTGGGTGAGTCTCTAACTAATCCTGGGTGGGTGTCTAACTTGCCTGAGGTGTGTCTCTAACTAGTTATGGGTGTGTCTCTAACTAGTACTAGGTGTGTCTATAACTAATCCTGGGTGTGTCTCTAACTAGTCTTGGATGTGTCTCTAGCCCTGTGTGTGTCTCTAACTAGTCCTGGGTGGGTCTCTAACCTGTCCTGGGTGGGTCTCTAACTAGTCTAGGGTGTGTCTATAACTAGGCCTGAGTGGGTCTCTAACTAATCATGGGTGGGACTCTAACTAGTCCTGGGTGGGTCTCTAACTAATCATGGGTGGGTCTCTAACTAGTCCTGAGTGGGTCTCTAACTAGTCATTTGTGTGTGTCCTGTGTCTAACTAGTCCTGTGTGTGTCTCTAACTAGTCCTGGGTGTGTCTCTAACTAGTCCTGGGTGGGTCTCTAACTAATCATGGGTGGGTCTCTAACTAGTCCTGAGTGGGTCTCTAACTAGTCATTTGTGTGTTAGTCCTGTGTGTGTCTCTAACTAGTCCTGTGTGTGTCTCTAACTTGTCCTGGGTGGGTCTCTAACTAGTCTTGGGTGTGTCTCTAACTAATCCTGGTGGGTCTCTAACTAGTCCTGGGTGTGTCTCTAACTAGTCCTTTGTGTGTTATTCCTGTGTGTGTCTCTAACTAGTCCTGTGTGTGTCTCTAACTAGTCCTGTGTGTGTCTCTAACTAGTCCTGGGTGGGTCTCTAACTAATTCTGAGTGGGTCTCTAACTAGTCCTGGGTGGGTCTCTAACTAATTCTGAGTGGGTCTCTAACTAGTCCTGGGTGGGTCTCTAACTAATTCTGAGTGGGTCTCTAACTTGTCCTGGGTGGGTCTCTAACTAGTCTTGGGTGTGTCTCTAACTAATCCTGGGTGGGTCTCTAACTAGTCCTGGGTGTGTCTCTAACTAGTCCTTTGTGTCTCTGTGTGTGTCTCTAACTAGTCCTGTGTGTGTCTCTAACTAGTCCTGGGTGGGTCTCTAACTAATCTGAGTGGGTCTCTAACTAGTCCTGGGTGGGTCTCTAACTCTCTAACTTGTGGGTCTCTAACTAGTCTTGGGTGTGTCTCTAACTAATCCTGGGTGGGTCTCTAACTAGTCCTGGGTGTGTCTCTAGTGTGGTCTCTAACTAGTCCTGGGTGGGTCTCTAACTAGTCTTGGGTGTGTCTCTAACTAATCCTGGGTGGGTCTCTAACTAGTCTTGGGTGGGTCTCTAACTAATCCTGGGTGGGTCTCTAACTAGTCCTGGGTGTGTCTCTAACTAGTCCTGGGTGTGTCTCTAACTAATCCTGGGTGGGTCTCTAACTAGTCCTGGGTGGGTCTCTAACTAATCTATGTCCTGGGTGTCTCTAACTAGTCCTGGGTGGGTCTCTAACTAGTCCTGGGTGAGTCTCTAACTAATCCTGGGTGGTTCTGTGTCTAAACTAGCCTGCCTGAGGTGTGTCTCTAACTAGTTATGGGTGTGTCTCTAACTAGTACTGGTGTGTCTATAACTAATCCTGGGTGTGTCTCTAACTAGTCTTGGATGTGTCTCTAGCCCTGTGTGTGTCTAACTAGTCCTGGGTGGGTCTCTAACTAGTCCTGGGTGGGTCTCTAACTAGTCCTGGGGTGGGTCTCTAACTAGTCCTGGGTGGGTCTCTAACTAGTCCTGGGTGGGGTCTCTAACTAATCTAACTGTCCTGGTGTGTCTCTAACTAGTCCTGGGTGGGTCTCTAACTAGTCCTGGGTGGGTCTCTAACTAGTGTGTCTCTAACTAGTCCTGGGTGTGGGTCTCTAACTAGTCCTGGGTGGGTCTCTAACTAATCCTGGGTGGGTCTCTAACTAGTCTAGGGTGGGTCTCTAACTAATCATGGGTGGGTCTCTAACTAGTCCTGGGTGGGTCTCTAACTAATCCTGGGTGGGTCTCTAACTAGTCCTGTGGTGTATCTAACTAGTCCTGGGTGGGTCTCTAACTAATCATGGGTGGGTCTGTAACTAGTCCTGTGGGTCTCTAACTAGTCCTTTGTCCTGTGTGTGTCTCTAACTAGTCCTGGGTGTGTCTCTAACTTGTCCTGGGTGGGTCTCTAACTAGTCTTGGGTGTGTCTCTAACTAATCCTAGGTGGGTCTCTAACTAGTCCTGGGTGTGTCTCTAACTAGTCCTTTGTGTGTTAGTCCTGTGTGTGTCTCTAACTAGTCCTGTGTGTGTCTCTAACTAGTCCTGGGTGGGTCTCTAACTAGTCTTGGGTGTGTCTCTAACTAATCCTAGATGGGTCTCTAACTAGTCCTGGGTGTGTCTCTAACTAGTCCTTTGTGTGTTAGTCCTGTGTGTGTCTCTAACTAGTCCTGTGTGTGTCTCTAACTATTCCTGGGTGGGTCTCTAACTAATTCTGAGTGGGTCTCTAACTAGTCCTGGGTGGGTCTCTAACTAATTCTGAGTGGGTCTCTAACTTGTCCTGGGTGGGTCTCTAACTAGTCTTGGGTGTGTCTCTAACTAATCCTGGGTGGGTCTCTAACTAGTCCTGGGTGTGTCTCTAACTAGTCCTGGGTGGGTCTCTAACTAATCCTGAGTGGGTGTCTAACTAGCCTGAGGTGTGTCTCTAACTAGTTATGGGTGTGTCTCTAACTAGTACTAGGTGTGTCTATAACTAATCCTGGGTGTGTCTCTAACTAGTCTTGGATGTGTGGGTGGGTCTCTAACTAATCATGGGTGGGTCTCTAACTAGTCCTGAGTGGGTCTCTAACTAGTCATTTGTGTGTTAGTCCTGTGTATGTCTCTAACTAGTCCTGTGTGTGTCTCTAACTTGTCCTGGGTGGGTCTCTAACTAGTCTTGGGTGTGTCTCTAACTAATCCTAGGTGGGTCTCTAACTAGTCCTGGGTGTGTCTCTAACTAGTCCTTTGTGTGTGTCCTGTGTGTGTCTCTAACTAGTCCTGTGTGTGTCTCTAACTAGTCCTGGGTGGGTCTCTAACTAATCCTGAGTGGGTCTCTAACTAGTCCTGGGTGGGTCTCTAACTAATTCTGAGTGGGTCTCTAACTAGTCCTGGGTGGGTCTCTAACTAATTCTGAGTGGGTCTCTAACTTGTCCTGGGTGGGTCTCTAACTAGTCTTGGGTGTGTCTCTAACTAATCCTGGGTGGGTCTCTAACTAGTCCTGGGTGTGTCTCTAACTAGTCCTTTGTGTGTTAGTCCTGTGTGTGTCTCTAACTAGTCCTGTGTGTGTCTCTAACTAGTCCTGTGTGTGTCTCTAACTAGTCCTGGGTGGGTCTCTAACTAATCCTGAGTGGGTCTCTAACTAGTCCTGGGTGGGTCTCTAACTAATCCTCTAACTTGTCCTGGGTGGGTCTCTAACTAGTCTTGGTTTGTCTCTAACTAATCCTGGGTGGGTCTCTAACTAGTCCTGGGTGGGTCTCTAACTAGTCCTGGGTGGGTCTCTAGCTAATCCTGGGTGGGTCTCTAACTAGTCCTGGGTGGGTCTCTATCTAGTCCTGGGTTAGTCTCTAACTAGTCCTGGGTGAGTCTCTAACTAATCCTGGGTGGGTGTCTAACTAGCCTGAGGTGTGTCTCTAACTAGTTATGGGTGTGTCTCTAACTAGTACTAGGTGTGTCTATAACTAATCCTGGGTGTGTCTCTAACTAGTCTTGGATGTGTCTCTAGCCCTGTGTGTGTCTCTAACTAGTCCTGGGTGGGTCTCTAACCTGTCCTGGGTGGGTCTCTAACTAGTCTAGGGTGTGTCTATAACTAATTCTGGGTGGGTCTCTAACTAGTCCTGGGTGTGTCTCTAACTAGTCCTGGGTGTGTCTCTAACTAGTCCTGGGTGGGTCTCTAACTAATCCTGGGTGCGTGTCTAACTAGCCTGAGGTGTGTCTCTAACTAGTTATGGGTGTGTCTCTAACTAGTACTAGGTGTGTCTATAACTAATCCTGGGTGTGTCTCTAACTAGTCTTGGATGTGTGGGTGGGTCTCTAACTAATCATGGGTGGGTCTCTAACTAGTCCTGAGTGGGTCTCTAACTAGTCATTTGTGTGTTAGTCCTGTGTGTGTCTCTAACTAGTCCCGTGTGTGTCTCTAACTTGTCCTGGGTGGGTCTCTAACTAGTCTTGGGTGTGTCTCTAACTAATCCTAGGTGTGTCTCTAACTAGTCCTTTGTGTGTTAGTCCTGTGTGTGTCTCTAACTAGTCCTGTGTGTGTCTCTAACTAGTCCTGGGTGGGTCTCTAACTAATTCTGAGTGGGTCTCTAACTAGTCCTGGGTGGGTCTCTAACTAATTCTGAGTGGGTCTCTAACTTGTCCTGGGTGGGTCTCTAACTAGTCTTGGTTTGTCTCTAACTAATCCTGGGTGGGTCTCTAACTAGTCCTGGGTGGGTCTCTAACTAGTCCTGGGTGGGTCTCTAGCTAATCCTGGGTGGGTCTCTAACTAGTCCTGGGTGGGTCTCTATCTAGTCCTGGGGTAGTCTATAACTAGTCCTGGGTGAGTCTCTAACTAATCCTGGGTGGGTGTCTAACTAGCCTGAGGTGTGTCTCTAACTAGTTATGGGTGTGTCTCTAACTAGTACTAGGTGTGTCTATAACTAATCCTGGGTGTGTCTCTAACTAGTCTTGGATGTGTCTCTAGCCCTGTGTGTGTCTCTAACTAGTCCTGGGTGGGTCTCTAACCTGTCCTGGGTGGGTCTCTAACTAGTCTAGGGTGTGTCTATAACTAATTCTGGGTGGGTCTCTAACTAGTCCTGGGTGTGTCTCTAACTAGTCCTGGGTGTGTCTCTAACTAGTCCTGGGTGGGTCTCTAACTAATCCTGGGTGCGTGTCTAACTAGCCTGAGGTGTGTCTCTAACTAGTCCTGGGTGTGTCTCTAACTAGTCCTGGTGTGTCTCTAACTAATCCTGGGTGTGTCTCTAACTAGTCTTGGATGTGTGGGTGGGTCTCTAACTAATCATGGGTGGGTCTCTAACTAGTCCTGAGTGGGTCTCTAACTAGTCATTTGTGTGTTAGTCCTGTGTATGTCTCTAACTAGTCCCGTGTGTGTCTCTAACTTGTCCTGGGTGGGTCTCTAACTAGTCTTGGGTGTGTCTCTAACTAATCCTAGGTGTGTCTCTAACTAGTCCTTTGTGTGTTAGTCCTGTGTGTGTCTCTAACTAGTCCTGTGTGTGTCTCTAACTAGTCCTGTGTGTGTCTCTAACTAGTCCTGGGTGGGTCTCTAACTAATTCTGAGTGGGTCTCTAACTAGTCCTGGGTGGGTCTCTAACTAGTTCTGAGTGTCTCTAACTAGTCCTGGGTGGGTCTCTAACTAATCTGAGTGGGTCTCTAACTCCTGGGTGGGTCTCTAACTAGTCTTGGGTGTGTCTCTAACTAATCCTGGGTGGGTCTCTAACTAGTCCTGGGTGTGTCTCTAACTAGTCCTGGGTGTGTCTCTAACTAGTCCTGGGTGGGTTCTAACTAATCCTGGGTGCGTGTCTAACTAGCCTGAGGTGTGTCTCTAACTAGTTATGGGTGTGTCTCTAACTAGTACTAGGTGTGTCTATAACTAATCCTGGGTGTGTCTCTAACTAGTCTTGGATGTGTGGGTGGGTCTCTAACTAATCATGGGTGGGTCTCTAACTAGTCCTGAGTGGGTCTCTAACTAGTCATTTGTGTGTTAGTCCTGTGTATAACTAGTCCTGTGTGTGTCTCTAACTTGTCCTGGGTGGGTCTCTAACTAGTCTTGGGTGTGTCTCTAACTAATCCTAGGTGTGTCTCTAACTAGTCCTTTGTGTGTTAGTCCTGTGTGTGTCTCTAACTAGTCCTGTGTGTGTCTCTAACTAGTCCTGTGTGTGTCTCTAACTAGTCCTGGGTGGGTCTCTAACTAATTCTGAGTGGGTCTCTAACTAGTCCTGGGTGGGTCTCTAACTAATCCTGAGTGGGTCTCTAACTAGTCCTGGGTGGGTCTCTAACTAATTCTGAGTGGGTCTCTAACTTGTCCTGGGTGGGTCTCTAACTAGTCTTGGGTGTGTCTCTAACTAATCCTGGGTGGGTCTCTAACTAGTCCTGGGTGTGTCTCTAACTAGTCCTTTGTGTGTTAGTCCTGTGTGTGTCTCTAACTAGTCCTGTGTGTGTCTCTAACTAGTCCTGTGTGTGTCTCTAACTAGTCCTGGGTGGGTCTCTAACTAATTCTGAGTGGGTCTCTAACTAGTCCTGGGTGGGTCTCTAACTAATTCTGAGTGGGTCTCTAACTAGTCCTGGGTGGGTCTCTAACTAATTCTGAGTGGGTCTCTAACTTGTCCTGGGTGGGTCTCTAACTAGTCTTGGGTGTGTCTCTAACTAATCCTGGGTGGGTCTCTAACTAGTCCTGGGTGTGTCTCTAACTAGTCCTGGGTGGGTCTCTAACTAATCTATCTCTAACTAGTCCTGGGTGGGTCTCTATCTAGTCCTAGGTTAGTCTCTAACTAGTCCTGGTTGAGTCTCTAACTAATCCTGGGTGGTTGTCTAACTAGCCTGAGGTGTGTCTCTAACTAGTTATGGGTGTGTCTCTAACTAGTACTAGGTGTGTCTATAACTAATCCTGGGTGTGTCTCTAACTAGTCTTGGATGTGTCTCTAGCCCTGTGTGTGTCTCTAACTAGTCCTGGGTGGGTCTCTAACCTGTCCTGGGTGGGTCTCTAACTAGTCTAGGGTGTGTCTATAACTAGGCCTGAGTGGGTCTCTAACTAATCATGGGTGGGACTCTAACTAGTCCTGAGTGGGTCTCTAACTAGTCATTTGTGTGTTAGTCCTGTGTGTGTCTCTAACTAGTCATGTGTGTGTCTCTAACTAGTCCTTTGTGTGTTAGTCCTGTGTGTGTCTCTAACTAGTCCTGTGTGTGTCTCTAACTAGTCCTGGGTGTGTCTCTAACTAGTCCTTTGTGTGTTAGTTCTGTGTGTGTCTCTAACTAGTCCTGTGTGTGTCTCTAACTAGTCCTGTGTGTGTCTCTAACTAGTCCTGGGTGGGTCTCTAACTAATCTGGTGGGTCTCTAACTAGTCCTGGGTGGGTCTCTAACTAATTCTGAGGTGGGTCTCTAACTAGTCCTGGGTGGGTCTCTAACTAATTCTGAGTGGGTCTCTAACTTGTCCTGGGTGGGTCTCTAACTAGTCCTGGGTGTGTCTCTAACTAGTCCTGGGTGGGTCTCTAACTAATCCTGGGTGGGTCTCTAACTAGTCCTGGGTGGGTCTCTAACTAGTCCTGGGTGTGTCTCTAACTAGTCCTGGGTGAGTCTCTAACTAATCCTGGGTGGGTGTCTAACTAGCCTGAGGTGTGTCTCTAACTAGTTATGTGTGTGTCTCTAACTAGTACTAGGTGTGTCTATAACTAATCCTGGGTGTGTCTCTAACTAGTCTTGGATGTGTCTCTAGCCCTGTGTGTGTCTCTAACTAGTCCTGGGTGGGTCTCTAACCTGTCCTGGGTGGGTCTCTAACTAGTCTAGGGTGTGTCTATAACTAGGCCTGAGTGGGTCTCTAACTAATCATGGGTGGGACTCTAACTAGTCCTGGGTGGGTCTCTAACTAATCATGGGTGGGTCTCTAACTAGTCCTGAGTGGGTCTCTAACTTGTCCTGGGTGGGTCTCTAACTAGTCCTGGGTGTGTCTCTAACTTGTCCTGGGTGGGTCTCTAACTAGTCTTGGGTGTGTCTATAACTAGGCCTGAGTGGGTCTCTAACTAATCATGGGTGGGACTCTAACTAGTCCTGAGTGGGTCTCTAACTAGTCATTTGTGTGTTAGTCCTGTGTGTGTCTCTAACTAGTCATGTGTGTGTCTCTAACTAGTCCTTTGTGTGTTAGTCCTGTGTGTGTCTCTAACTAGTCCTGTGTGTGTCTCTAACTAGTCCTGGGTGTGTCTCTAACTAGTCCTTTGTGTGTTAGTTCTGTGTGTGTCTCTAACTAGTCCTGTGTGTGTCTCTAACTAGTCCTGTGTGTGTCTCTAACTAGTCCTGGGTGGGTCTCTAACTAATTCTGAGTGGGTCTCTAACTAGTCCTGGGTGGGTCTCTAACTAATTCTGAGTGGGTCTCTAACTAGTCCTGGGTGGGTCTCTAACTAATTCTGAGTGGGTCTCTAACTTGTCCTGGGTGGGTCTCTAACTAGTCCTGGGTGTGTCTCTAACTAGTCCTGGGTGGGTCTCTAACTAATCCTGGGTGGATCTCTAACTAGTCCTGGGTGGGTCTCTATCTAGTCCTAGGTTAGTCTCTAACTAGTCCTGGGTGAGTTTCTAACTAATCCTGGGTGGGTGTCTAACTAGCCTGAGGTGTGTCTCTAACTAGTTATGTGTGTGTCTCTAACTAGTACTAGGTGTGTCTATAACTAATCCTGGGTGTGTCTCTAACTAGTCTTGGATGTGTCTCTAGCCCTGTGTGTGTCTCTAACTAGTCCTGGGTGGGTCTCTAACCTGTCCTGGGTGGGTCTCTAACTAGTCTAGGGTGTGTCTATAACTAGGCCTGAGTGGGTCTCTAACTAATCATGGGTGGGACTCTAACTAGTCCTGGGTGGGTCTCTAACTAATCATGGGTGGGTCTCTAACTAGTCCTGAGTGGGTCTCTAACTTGTCCTGGGTGGGTCTCTAACTAGTCTTGGGTGTGTCTCTAACTAATCCTAGGTGGGTCTCTAACTAGTCCTGGGTGTGTCTCTAACTAGTCCTTTGTGTGTTAGTCCTGTGTGTGTCTCTAACTAGTCCTGTGTGTGTCTCTAACTAGTCCTGTGTGTGTCTCTAACTAGTCCTGGGTGTGTCTCTAACTTGTCCTGGGTGGGTCTCTAACTAGTCTTGGGTGTGTCTCTAACTAATCCTAGGTGGGTCTCTAACTAGTCCTGGGTGTGTCTCTAACTAGTCCTTTGTGTGTTAGTGTGTCTCTAACTAGTCCTGTGTGTGTCTCTAACTATTCCTGGGTGGGTCTCTAACTAATTCTGAGTGGGTCTCTAACTAGTCCTGGGTGGGTCTCTAACTAGTTATGTGTGTGTCTCTAACTAGTACTAGGTGTGTCTATAACTAATCCTGGGTGTGTCTCTAACTAGTCTTGGATGTGTCTCTAGTCTCTAACTAGTCCTGGGTGGGTCTCTAACCTGTCCTGGGTGGGTCTCTAACTAGTCTAGGGTGTGTCTATAACTAGGCCTGAGTGGGTCTCTAACTAATCATGGGTGGGACTCTAACTAGTCCTGGGTGGGTCTCTAACTAATCATGGGTGGGTCTCTAACTAGTCCTGAGTGGGTCTCTAACTTGTCCTGGGTGGGTCTCTAACTAATCATGGGTGGGACTCTAACTAGTCCTGAGTGGGTCTCTAACTAGTCCTGGGTGTGTCTCTAACTAGTCCTTTGTGTGTTAGTCCTGTGTGTGTCTCTAACTAGTCCTGTGTGTGTCTCTAACTAGTCCTGTGTGTGTCTCTAACTAGTCCTGGGTGTGTCTCTAACTTGTCCTGGGTGGGTCTCTAACTAGTCTTGGGTGTGTCTCTAACTAATCCTAGGTGGGTCTCTAACTAGTCCTGGGTGTGTCTCTAACTAGTCCTTTGGTGTGGGTCTCTAACTAGTCTTGGGTGTGTCTCTAACTAATCCTGGGTGGGTCTCTAACTAGTCCTGGGTGTGTCTCTAACTAGTCCTTTGTGTGTTAGTCCTGTGTGTGTCTCTAACTAGTCCTGTGTGTGTCTCTAACTAGTCCTGGGTGGGTCTCTAACTAATCCTGAGTGGGTCTCTAACTAGTCCTGGGTGGGTCTCTAACTAGTCCTGGGTGGGTCTCTAACTTGTCCTGGGTGGGTCTCTAACTAGTCTTGGGTGTGTCTCTAACTAATCCTGGGTGGGTCTCTAACTAGTCCTGGGTGTGTCTCTAACTAGTCCTGGTGTGTTAGTCCTGGGTGGGTCTCTAACTAATCCTGAGTGGGTCTCTAACTAGTCCTGGGTGGGTCTCTAACTAATTCTGAGTGTGTCTCTAACTAGTCCTGGGCGGGTCTCTAACTCGTCCTTGGTGTGTCTATGTTTTGTGGGGCCACTGAGCTGGCGTTAAAGACTCCCATGTTATAGCAAGACCCTCACAGAATTCTGTTGTTGACATATTATACTCGTAACCTTGACATAAGGATAGCATGAGGGCTGCCATAAGAAGCTATGATTGTTCATAACATGACGTGAATGTCATGACACTAAAACTTACAAAAGCAAAACAGTGTAGGTAAATGACAGTTTGTGAAAGTGTTATGTACACTCCCATGCGTACATAACTGTTTTTATTTTACTATCACATGTTATGTCAGGTGACATGACATTCTTATTACAGCATCATAACGGTCTTATGGCAGTGTATAACCCCTCTTCCTTCTCTCCCAAGCACTTTCTCATGCTCTCTAACAGTACCATACTCTCTCCCTTTCCCTCTCTTCTCTCTCTCTTCTCACTCTATCCTCTGTCTCTCCTCTGTCTCTCCTCTCCCTCTCTTCTCTCTCTCTCTCTCTCTCTCTCTCTCTCTCCTCTCTCTCTCTTCTCTCTCTCTCCCTCAATTTCAATTTAAGGGGCTTTATTGGCATGAGAAATATATGTTTACATTGCCAAAGCAAGTGACATCAATAATAAACAAAAGTGAAATAAACAATAAAAAACGTACAGTAAACATTACACTCACAAAAGTTCCAAAAGAATAAAGACATTTCAAATGTTATATTATGTATATATACAGTGTTGTAATGATGTGCAAATAGTTCAAGAATAAAATGGAAAATAAATAAACATAAGATGGATATGACAGTTTATTAAAATTGTATTTGTTTTCAAATTCTTTGTGGGTCTGCATAATCTGAGGGAAATATGTGTCTAATATGGTCATACATTTAGCAGGAGGTCAGGAAGTGCAGCTCAGTTTCCACCTCATTTTGTGGTGCACATAGCCTGTCTTCTCTTGAGAGCCAGGTCTGCCTTCGACAGCCTTTCTCAATAGCAAGGCTATGCTCACCGAGTCTGTATATAGTCAAAGATTTTCTTAATTTTGAGTCAGTCACAGTGGTTAGGTATTCTGCCACTGTGTACTCTCTGTTTAGGGCCAAATAAAATTATAGTTTGCTCTGTTTTTTTTGTAAATGTTTTACAATGTGTCAAGTAATTATATTTTAGTTTTCTCATGATTTGGTTGGGTCTAATTGTGTTGCTGTCCTGGGGCACTGTGGGGTCTGTTTGAGGGGCTCTCCTCCAGGTTAATTTCTCTGTAGGTGATGGCTTTGTTATGGAAGGTATGGGAATCGCTTCCTTTTAGGTGGCACAGTCTCACAAAATTATTGCATTCACCCGCTGTATTGTGGCAGGGTGAAAGTATTTTTGTGGTAGCAGGGTGGAAATAACCACTTTTGCGTTGGGGAAAGTGGAAGAAGCTTTTTCAATCACTCCCTTTAGTGTGGTTGCCACCCTTTCCTGCTGGGCCCTCAGGTCATTTGTGCCCGTGTGAATTATGATATGGCTGGGGGACCCTAGTCTGTCCTCTGACAACAGCTCCAGGGCATGCCTTGTTGTTTGGGCACCAGAGTTTAGCCACTTTGTGTTTGTGAAAAAGTTTACCTTCTTGAATGTATTTGCCATTTGAGTCAATGAGGAGCACAATCTCTCTCTCTCTCTCTCTCTCTCTCTCTCTCTCTCTCTCTCTCTCTCTTTCTTTCTCTGCTTTGTTCATTGTGAGTGGTCAACAAAGGAGAAGGAGACGGAGCACACAATCAGGCCACTACAGAGTACAGTATCTGTCTCCCCCTCTCCACACAGATGCCGGATGGTGCATTTGGGCAGCACTGATACCGCTTCCCTTATCAACTCTATCACTTCCTATTTCCCCGGCGACCTAGGAAGAGCATTGTGATGTCACACCGACCCTTCCATTTTCCAGGGAGAGCAAGTGCAGCTGAGAGACACCAACGGACGCTGCACAATAAACAGAGAAATACTTGGTCTTGGGTTATTTCTTCGGCTCTCTGCACAATATTGTTTTTTTTTGTTGAGTACGGTACAGCAAAAATGTAAATGTGTTATTGGTCAAACGAACTGTCTGACTTGCACTTGTGGTAGTTAGTTATGACAATGAGGTTGTTGTTGCTTTGTTTATGACGTTTTTTTTACGAGAACAGATCATAAAATGATGAACTATAAGTTGAAAAGAAATTGAAAACTGGGTAGTGAGAGTATGTTACATCATTAATTTTCATTACACATCCAACACAGAGTAGTGTGTGATTTCAGAGGTCCAAAGGGATCTAGGGAGTTGTGGAAGAGGAGAAGAGGAGTAAGGGGGAAACTTCTAGAACCCTGTCTGATCCCAATCTGAACCACGGTCGGAAATGAGCGTTGTAATAGAACACCGCAAAACGTTGCACGACCCCGCAGGCAAAGACCGCACCGCCAGCCCTCGTAATACCCTACAAAACAACACACCCTTCAAACATGGCTCCAGCCCTCTTCTCCCTTGTCGCCCACACGTTTTCCATATCAAAAAACCCCTCTCCTCCCCTAATCCTACCCCCTTCTCCCTACCTCCTCCTCTTTGCCCGCCCTGCTCCTGCACAGGAAATGAAAACCATTTTTAAATCATTTCTAAACCGCAGGGGCTTCAGACCAGGAAGTAATCAGCGTGGGAGTGCGAGCTAGTGAGTGGCCAAGGGCCAAGGATGATCTAGGGTTTGAGGTTAGGGTTGGGACAGAGCTGCCCTCCTGTCCCTGTCTCTCTCCCTCTCTCTCTCAAATTCAAACAAGCTTTATTGGCATGAGAAGAGCAATGCAAATTGCAATTTTGGCTGAAGCAAACCCAAAATAGATCAATCATACAAAGTTACAGTAAAAAATCAAATATGCCCTAATACCTTAAGAGAAGTTTCCATCCCTGTGTCCTATTAACAAGTCCTTTCGTATCTGAAGTACTGCAGTAGCCTACTGTAGGTGGTAGGCCCGAGGGGACAAAATCAGCCCATCTTCTTTCCACATTTCAGTGACATCTAGGTAATATAATACAGGAAATAAAGCTTAAAAGTTTTTGGAGCGATAGCAAATCTCCTTTACATCTTTCTCTCTGTCCGTCTGTCAGGTCCTCCCTCCTTCCCTCACTTTTTCCTCAGAGGAGGGTTGTACAGTAAATTGGAAGATGTTCGCATTCGTCTGAGTTATCATCCCCTTTTCTGTCCCTTTGCGACCTCCGCCGACCTCGGAGCAAAGTCGCAAAAGGTGGCCACCTAGGAGACGCTCTTCACTGAATCCAGCTGATATCATCTCCTCTGACATTTCCCCCTCCATTCTATCTGAAAAGACCCAGCCACTGACATTACAGCTAAGCAGCTCAAAAGCCCAGTCAAAGCCCAGTCAAATGGCTCTTTCTCAGACTGCTGGCAGGTCAGTCCCTCTGGGGACCCTGGCTGAGGAATCACATAAAGGGAGATATGACAGGAAGCGTCTGGGTCTCAGAGGCTCAGAGACATCGCGCCAAAGCAGGATGGGTCACATGTAACATTGGGAGACCTCAGTTGTCCATAAATATGTTGCTGTGTGTATGGTTTCATTGCTGTATGGTTTGATATAGAGATAGATAGGCCTTGAGCGGCCTATGTCTTTATGTTTTGACTTCCGGTTTGACCATGAAAACAGTGGTAGTTTGTACCAATTTATTCCCACTAGGTTGATAAGGGACTAGGGAGTTTTAACTGTAAAACAGACACGTGGTTTCAAATATAAAACATAGAGATGCATTATGTAGTATTGTAGACAACAAACTAACCCCTTATTTTAGCTCTTGTATGTGTCCAAGCTTACTCTCTAACCCTTCACTGCCCCCTGGTGGGAAAAAAAACACCTGTTAGTCACGCTATAGAGTTGAGGTCAATTCAGCAGGAATGTCTCCATGGGAGAGCAATTGACTGGAATGTTGATGGAATTGCTCCCAACCTTTTGACTGTCAGCACACTCACGCCTGAACGTCATTTAAACCCCTCCACTCTGCTTGTCTCCATGTATGAGAAAACTTATTTGAAAACAGTTCTAACTGTTTTCTAAATCTCGCTTTGTGAGGTAACATGCGGTTACCACGGTTACTTTGTCTTGTTTTGATGAACAGCATTAAAATCTGCATAAGTCTGAATATGTGCTCTGAGACGGCATGTGCCATCTCCACATGAGCGATGGAAGGAAAGGGGGATGGAGGGAGGGATGATGAGCCCTGATGGGCGAGAGAAGATCAGTGCTTCTGAAAACAGCACGGGTCATTTCTCCTCGCTTCTCCCTTTCATTCCTCCCTCTTTTCTCATGGTGGCGTGGGAGGGTTCATGAGATGGGCAGACCCGCTCCCCCCCACCCCTCCCTGGAGACAGATGGAGCGTTCCACTAGAGCTCCTTCCAACTGCAGGGGGCAGAGCAGGGAGAGTGTGACTGACAAGCCGCTCCAGGGGAAAAGACAGAATAGAAGAGAGGGGAAAATAGAAGAGAGAGGGGAAGAGGGCGAGAAGAAAAAGGAAAAGAGGAGGTGGGAAAAGATGAGAGGAGTAAAAGAGGGGAGAGAAAAAGAGTGGGAGAGGAAGTAAAATGTGTGAAGATACACACTCACACACACACACACACACACACAGACACACACACTTTCTTCATCCTTGCAGAGGTCATTCCGCTTCAACACCAGAATAAACTTGAATACCAGAATACGTTTTGAAAGACCCTCAACCAAATGTACCATCTCTGGGATAAGCCACATCCCACAACAACCATAGATAAAGTAAAGCCACACTGCAGCCTTACTCAGAATGTTTGCATTCTAAAGACAGGTTTCACGTCAATATCCAATGGCAATGTCCACAAGGGGAACGCTTGTTGGGAGTGTTGGTTGTATAGTAACATGTCTGCCCCTTCCTATACAGAATTTTCTTCTCAGACCATATTATATTTCAAAACACTAGCATTAATAACAAAATAGATCAGTTGTTATATCACTTGCAAGGCACAGCTGAGCATAAATGGGGGGAAAAATGCTATGTTATGTTACTGGACTGATGGTACCTGCATCTGATGGTCAGTCTCAGCAGAGGGAGGGAGAGAGCAGCAGAGGGTCCGCCTCTTAAGGTCCCTGTTCAAATCAAATTGTATTGGTCACATACATGTGTTTAGCAGATGTTATTGTGAGTGTAGCGAAATGCTTGTTCTTCTAGTTCCGACAGTGCAGCATTATCTAATAAGTAATATCTAACATTTCCACAGCAAATACCTAATACACACACATCTAAGTAAAGGAATGGAATAAGAATATATAAATCCGTGGATGTGCAATTTCAGAGCACACAGACTAAGATACAGTAGATAGTATAGAATACAGTATATACATATGAGATGAGTAATGCAAGATATGTGAACATTATTCAAGTCAATTTATTAAAGTGGCCAATGATTTCAAGTCTGTATGTAGGCAACAGCCTCTCTGTGCTGTTCTCTCTTTTCCTCAGGTAAGACTGACCAGAGATAGGGGACACTGTCTTCCACCTGATGGTAAAACTTGAGTTGCACCACATTATTTCTGCCTCATGTACAAATTCATGTTGTTCCTCTGACCAGAGAAAATGAAATGTTCCTCGATATTAAAGTGAGACAGGAAGAACAAGCTGCTATTAATAAAAATGCAAGCCTATTGATACACTTAACTATTCAATCATTGCAGCTGCAGCGCAAGTGGAAGTAGGTAAAGCGCGTTATAAGTTTTGTAAAAGTGTTGAATAAAAACAGTGTTGGCAGTGCTGAATAAAAATGTAAATATTAACTAAATTGTAAAAACAGCAGCTCTTTGCTCTATTCTTTATTCTTTAGTCTTTCTGATCATGGTTTTAAAAGTCATTAGATATTATGTAGGCTAGTGTGAAACTTTGCTGTGGGATTCGTGGAAATTGTAGGCACCGTGATTTGAGCTATTCGATTGGCCAGAACTTTAGGCGCACTTGATTCAGCTCTCCTGGTCTGCCGGGGAGGCAGAGTTTGTCCCTTCAGATATATGAAATAGTTAAAAATGGGAACAGTTTTCGTATCCAATGGCCAGGGCTTCTGAATGAAGTGCACCTACCACAAAAGCGCAAGACGAATAAAAAAAATAGGAGTGCAAGGCTTTCGTTGGCTTTTCTACAGAAACGTTTGTTGATCGACTAGGAATGCCTTGCGAACAACCGGTTGGTGACCAATGTTCTAAGTGAACCATGGTGCTATTTTGCTTTATCTGCATTTGATTGAATTTGGGCGTTTATGTGCTATCGGAAACGGAGAATCCGAAGTACTCAATTTAATGGTTTAGTTTATACTGTGCTTCCAAGTGGTATCAGTAGAAAATTCAGATATCGTCGTGTACCTCTGGAGTTTCCTAGTTCCCGAGTAGCACAAGAACGCAGCATTAGCCTCAATGATTCTGATTGACTGAGCAAGAGGGAGGTGGGTTTCAACCCGAAGGGATTGAAAGAGCAGTCTTCTGCCTGAAGCTCTGAGTGTCACAATATTCCCATCTTAATCTCCTACTCCCATGAGTCCCAATCTTGCAGTGACACCATGGGCATTTCAGTAACACTTTCTATCAACCAACTGTGTGTAATGCGTTGGGAATACATGTATGCATTTATGTAGGTTAGTATACGGAGTTGTGCACTAGGATAACGCTTACAGTAAGCCTTACAATGCAATATATTGTTCCAGTTTTTTTATTGTTCCAAGTGTTAGGCTTTTTGTGTTTGCAAGATTTGGAGTGTATGACATTGCGCTGCATGTTTTGTCATATGTCTGAATGTTTGTGAAGCATCTGAAAGTGCGTCAGTGTAAGAGAGAGTGCCTTGGACAACATCTTCTCTGTATGATACAGACGTCTGGCATAACACACACACACACACACACACACACACTGAACCCCAGGATTTCGACAGCTCCAGTGCGGCAGGCCTTGATTGATGAGCCCATTCCAAATGTTTTTTCATCCAAATCAGTGGGAGTTTAGCTGCAGCACGCATTTTAATACCAAACAAAACATTAGCCTGAGAGTCCCTGGGCTGCTTCCCTCTCCACGGATTTCATTAGTCATCTCTCTGTGGCGAACAAACGCTCCGCATGGCTCCGGGACATGGAGGGGTAGAGATGGAGAGATGAGAAGGAGGAAGGGAGGAGGTATGGAGAGATGGAGGGCAGGGGGCCATTAGAGGATGATAATCTCCTTCTGTGATGCTTCACCGATAGGGAAAATCCCAGAAAAATTCTGTGGAGAACGTGTTCTTCTTTCCTGGAACTGGTTTCAACCTGAGTTTTGGTTATTGTTTTTCACCTCAGGACCTCTCAGTTGCTGTTTTGAGGTACACTCTTGTTTAGCCAAACAGAGTGGTTCACATGGGGCCACGGCTAATAGGGCAATTGTAGAGGAGGGCTTTGGGTTTATTTATTATTATTTATTTATTTACTTTATTGGCAAGAAGCACAGGAACAAAGTGCCCTGCTTGATTCCAGTGTCTCCTGAAAATAAAAGTTCAAATTAAATCTCGACCCTATTCAACCACTTCCACTCTCCCAACTCTTTTTGTCACTGTGGAAAGGACAGCTTCAGCCAGCCAAGCCTGGCATAATATGATAATATATGCCGCTCCACCACACAAGCCATACGTGTATGACTGTGTGTGCCCCTCTGGAGCCCCAAAAATAAAAAAATAAAGCATCATGTGTGGGTAATGGCTCATATGGCCCCAGACTGGGTTCCTTTCAGCATAAACCCGCTCATTCTGTCCCTACTGGGCTCTAATGCAATTACACCCCCACATCTGCAGGGGGCTCTCTCTTCTCTCTGTTGCCCCGGCCCCCGTTTTTGAAGGGGCAATTCGGGGAGGAGGTGGTGGAGGGTTTGAGGCGGGAGGTTCGCGTTCACGATTCGCGGTTAATCAATCATCGCGCCGCCTTAATGACGTCCCGCTGCTCCCCTAATGTCTTCTGGCAGGGGCGGCCGCCGCTGGCTCGGAGCTCACGCAGGCACACATATGGCCGCCGCGAGTGAGTGACAGGACCCCTTTTGCGCGTGGCGCCCCGCACGCCGGATGCCATCAGCCACACACAGCCGCCGCCGGCAAGGAGTGAAACGCTGGAGAAAAAGGAGAGGAAAGAGAAAGGAGACGAGAGAGCCTCTTGAGTCCTGCGTGCCTGCCTGCTTCGCTGGGCTCCACTGTCAAAAGTGAGGTGTCAAGAACAATGCAAGTAGCGTATGTGAGAGACTTAGCGTATTATCTCCAACTTCTTTTTGTAACACCCCGAAGAAGTGTGAGCTCAGTTCATTAACTTTTTCACAGAATTAGTACAGAATATTACATGATTGCATCCTCAGAGAGACTAATTTTGTGGTTTCTTTTTCAGAAGAAACATGGGAAGATACTTAAAATGTATAGTACCAGTCAAAAGTTTGGACACACTCATTCCAGGGCTTTTCTTTATATTCGACTATTTTTTTACATAGAATAATAGTGAAGACATCAAAACTATGAAATAACACATATGGAATCATGTAGTTAAATAAGTTAAATTAATCAAAATATATTTTCTATTTGAGATTCTTCAAAGTTGCCACCCTTTGCCTTGATGACAGCTTTGCACACTCTTGGCATTCTCTCAACCAACTTCATGAGGTAGTCACCTGGAATGCATTTCAATTAACAGGTGTGCCTTCTTAAAAGTTCATTTGTGAAATTTCTTTCCTTCTTAATACATTTGAGCCAATCAGTTGTGTTGTAACAAGGCAGGGGTGATATACAGAAGATAGCCCTATTTGGTAAAATACCAAGTCCATATTATGGCAAGAACAGCTCACATAAGCAAAGAGAAACGACACTCCATTATTACTTTAAGACATGAAGGTTAGTCGGAAAATGTCATGAACTTTGAAAGTTTCTTTAAGTGCAGTCGCAAAAACCGTCAAGCACTATGATGAAACTGGCTCTCATGAGGACCACCACAGGAAAGGAAGACCCAGAGTTACCTCTGCTGCAGAGGATAAGTTAGAGATTACCAGCCTCAGAAATTGCAGCCCAAATAAATGCTTCACAGAGTTCAAGTAACAGACCCATCTCAACATCAACTGTTCAGAGGAGACTGAGTGAATCAGGCTTTCATGGTCGAATTGCTGCAAAGAAACCACTACTAAAGGACACCAATAAGAAGAAGACACTTGCTTGGGCCAAGAAACATGAACAATGGACATTAGGTCAGGGGAAATTGTGAGACGCAGAGTATGGGAACGGA
Organism: Oncorhynchus masou masou; assembly: GCF_036934945.1. Taxonomy (NCBI): domain Eukaryota; kingdom Metazoa; phylum Chordata; class Actinopteri; order Salmoniformes; family Salmonidae; genus Oncorhynchus; species Oncorhynchus masou. The sequence goes on along the minus strand of NC_088239.1, from coordinate 75,406,567 downwards.
TTATCTCTACATGTGTGGTTCCCACCGTGAAGCATGGAGGAGGAGGTGTGGGGGTGCTTTGCTGGTGAAACTGACTGTGATTTATTTAGAATTCAAGCCACACTTAACCAGCATGGCTACCACAGCATTCTGCAGAGATACGCCATCCCATCTGGTTTGCGCTTAGTGAGACTAGCATTTGTTTTTCAACAGGACAATGACCCAAAACACACCTCCAGGCTGTGTAAGGGCTATTTGACCAAGAAGGAGAGTGATGTAGTGCTGCATCAGATGACCTGGCTTCCACAATCACCAGACCTCAACCCAATTGAGATGGTTTGGGATGAGTTGGACTGCAGAGTGAAGGAAAAGCAGCATGTAGGAACTCCTTCAAGACTGTTAGAAAAGCATTCCAGGTGAAGCTGGTTGAGAGAATGCCAAGAGTGTGCACTGTCATAAAGGAAGCTGGTGGCTACTTTGAAGCATCTCAAATACTACATGATTCCATATGTGTTATTTCATTGTTTTGATGTCTTCACTATTATTCTACAACGTAGAAAATAGTAAAAAATAAAGAAAAACCATTGAATGAGTAGGTGTGTCCAAACTTTTTACTGGTACAGTACGTGTGTGACATTTAATCCTGTTCATGTACAAATGGCCCTTTTCTTTCACATTCCTTTAGAATGGTAGGTAGTGGAAAGGTTAGAGCGGGTCAAATCCTCAGGTCCGACAGGAGAATATGGTGGCAGTGAGCCGGTGATGGTTTCTGGCATCAATCTCCTAGATGCCGTCCTCTGCCGTTGTGCCCTTGAGCAAGGTACGTAATTACTTTCTTCTCCAGGGATGTTGCAATGCTAACATGATTGGGCTCAACTCCATTTTTATTAATTCCATTTGAGAACAGAGTTCAATTCAATAATTTGATTAAAAAATGGCATTAAAAATCCTTATAAAAAATCTATGCAACTTTTTGATCGTGGAAAAGGAATTTCAAATTAATCTCCTGAACTGACTACAGTGAAATGGAAACAACCCCACAACCAGAAAAGCAAATGACCCAACAAGAAGAACACCAACACTGGCATTTGTGAGCAGTGGGCATCATTTTCCATCCTGGCCTCTCTCATTGGTGGAGATAATCCATAGTGCCGTTTCCATGGCGAGGTAGGAAGAGGGGGATGTAGGAGGGGAGGGGAGGGTGGGGGGTACTCTTTGGTCGTTGGCATTTGCATGCAGAGGGGGTGATGGTAAGCCCCATCTGTCCACCGGAACGCTTCCTAATTTATGTTAGCTGTTGTTGTCGTTGTTGTCACTGCTCTCCACATCCAACATCCCTTCCCATCTCTCTCTCCTTCTCTCTCTCCTCAGTGGTAGTGACAGCAAAGTAGCTCTGGCACTAAAAGAGCAATCCATCATCCGTTTAGAGCTCCACTTTGACACCATGAGCAGAACAGTGTGTGTGTTAACACTGGGAAGATTAAAACTAAGGGGCCTCAGGTGATTGGTGATTGCTAGAGAAATAGGAGACATCTGATGACAAATACAAATAGACTCCAACATCTGATACTGTCAAAAACAGAAAAGTAGTGGTCAAGGCTTAGCATGGACTACTATATGTTTGTAACCATTTCTGTAGCCTGATCCCAAATCTGTGTCATTTCAGCTCCTTGTGTGCCAAAGGAGTGGCAAGCAGTGGAATGATGGTACAAACAGACTGGTACCAAGGCTACCATTTCTGCAGTTACCATGCATGAACCATCATTGCAGGTTGGATATTTTATAAAGGGAAATTACTGGTTTGTTGTGATGCAGAAGAAAGATTTTGGAAGTACTTGTCAGGGATGTGTCTCATTAAGTATTACAATGTGATAGTCATTGTATTGAACAGTGTGTCATCGAAACATACTCAAGGCATGACCGCACATCATAAAATGTTTTTAAAGAGTATCTGTTGCTTTTTTCCAGTGAGAAGGTGACTTCAGCTTAAACAACAGAGACTAAGGGCTCAATTCGATCTGTATCGCGACAGTTCAGCACTATAGTGAGATTGAAATTGAAGGACAATGGTCCCGCGTTTGCGGAGACTGCATTCACAGTAAACACTGCATACAGTGCATTCGGAACGTATTCAGACCCCTTGACTTCTCCACATTTAGTTCCATTGCAGCCTTATTCTAAAATTGATTAAACATATCCCCCCCCCCCTCAATCTACACACAATACCGCATAATGACAAAGGAAGAACAGGTTTTTAGACATTTTTGCACATTTATTAAAAATAAAAAACTTATCACATTCACATAAGTAGTCAGACTCTTTACTCAGTACTTTGTTAAAGCCCATTTGGTAGCGATTACAGCCTAGAGTCTTCTTGAGTATGATGCTACAAGCTTGGCACACCTGTATTTGGGGAGTTTCTCACGTTCTTCTCTGCAGATCCTCTCAAGCTCTGTCAGGTTGGATGGGGAGCGTCGCTGCACAGCTATTTTCAGGTCTCCAGAGATGTTCGATTGTGTTCTAGTCAGGGCTCTGATTGGGCCAATCAAGGACGTTCATCAAGGATCTCTCTGTACTTTGCTACATTCATCTTTTCCTCAGTCCTGACTAGTCTCCCAATATCTGCCGCTGAAAAACATCCCCACAGCATGATTCTGCCACCACCATGCTTCACCGTAGGGATGGTGACAGGTTTCCTCTGGATGTGACGCTTGGCATTCATGTCAAAGAGTTCAATCTTGGTTTCATCAGACCAGAGAATCTTGTTTCTCATGGTCTAAGAGTCCTTTGTGTGCCTTTGGCAATCTCCAAGCGGGTTATCATGTGTCTTTTACTGAGGACTGGTTTCCGTCGAGCCACTCTACCATAAAGGCCTGATTGGTGGAGTGCTGCAAAGATGGTTGTCCTTCTGGGAGGTTCTCCCATCTCCACAGAGGAACTCTGGAGCTCTGTCAGAGTGACCATCGAGATCTTGGTCATCTCCCTGACCGAGGCCCTTCTTCCCCATTGCTCAGTTTGGCCGGGCAGCCAGCTCTAGGAAGAGCCTTGGTGGTTCCAAACTTCTTCCATTTAATAATGATGGAGGCCACTGTGTTCTTGGGGACCTTCAATGCTGCAGACATTTTTTGGTACCCTTCCCCAGATCTGTGCTTCGACACAATCGTTTCTCTGAGCTCTATAGACAATTCCTTCAACCTCATGGCTTGGTTTTTTGCTCTGACATGCACTGTCAGCTATGGGATCTTACATACAGTACCAGTCAAAAGTTTGTCACACCTACTCATTCCAGGGTTTTTCTTTATTTTTACTATTTTCTACATTGTAGAATAATAGTGAAGACTTCAAAAATATATTTATATTTGAGATTCTTTAAAGTAGCCACCCTTTGCCTTGATGATTGCCAAGAGTGTGCAAAGCTTTCTCTCAACCAGCTTCACTTGGAATGCTTTTCCAAAATGTGCAGACGTGCAGTTGCAAACGTAGTCTGGATTTTTTTATGGCGGTTTTGGAACAGTGGCTTCTTCCTTGCTGAGCGGCCTTTCAGGTTATGTCGATATAGGACTCGTTTTACTGTGGATATAGATACCTTTGCACCTGTTTCCTCCAGCATCTTAACAAGGTCCTTTGCTGTTGTTCTGGTATTGATTTTCACTTTTCGCACCAAAGTACGATCATCTCTAGGGAACAGAATGCGTCTCCTTCCTGAGCAGTATGACAGCTGCGTGGTCCCATGGTGTTTATACTTGCGTACTATTGTTTGTACAGATGAACGTGGTACCTTCACGCATTTGGAAATTGCTCCCAAGGATGAACCAGACTTGTGGAGGTCTACAATTCTTTTTCTGAGGTCTTGGCTGATTTATTTTGATTTTCCCATGATGTCAAGCAAAGAGGCACTGAGTTTGAAGGTAGGCCTTGAAATACATCCACAGGTACACCTCCAATTGACTCATGATGTCAATTAGCCTATCAGAAGCATCTAAAGCCATGACATTATTTTCTGGAATTTTCCAAGCTGTTTAAAGGCACAGTCAACTTAGTGTATTTAAACTTCTGACCCCATGGAATTGTGATACAGTGAATTATAAGTGAAATAATGCTCTGGATAAGAGCGTCTGCTAAATGACTTAAATGTAAATGTAATAATCTGTTAATAATTGTTGGAAAAATGACTTGTGTCATTTTGTGTCATGCACAAAGTAGATGTCCTAACCAACTTACTAAAACTATAGCTTGTTAACAAAACATTTGTGGAGTGGTTGAAAAACGAGTTTTATTAACTCCAACCTAAAGTGTATGTAAACTTCCGGCTTCAACTGTATATACTGTATTCTATTCTACTGCATTTAGTCAATGCCACGCCGACATTGCTCGTTCTAATATTTCTTCATTCCATTCTTTTACTTTTATATTTGTGTGTTTTGTTGTGAATTGTTAGATACAACTGCACTGTTGGAGCTAGGAACACAAGCATTTCGCTGCAAAATATTTGGTTTTAAATATACTTAAGTATCAAAAGTAAAAGTATAAATAATTTCAAATTCCTTAAGCAAACCAGACGGCACAATTTTCTTTTTTTAAATTACGGACAGCTAGGGGCACGCTCCAACCCTCAGACATAATTTACAAACCAAGCATGCGTTTAGTGAGTCCGCCAGATCAGAGGCAGTAGGAATGACCAGGGATGTTCTCTGTTTAGTGAGTCCGCCAGATCAGAGGCAGTAGGAATGACCAGGGATGTTCTCTGTTTAGTGAGTCCGCCAGATCAGAGGCAGTAGGGATGACCAGGGATGTTCTCCTGATAAGTGTGTGGATTAGACCATTTTCCTGTCCTGCTAAGCATTCAAAATGTAACAAGCACTTTTGGGTGTCAGGGAAAATCTATGGAGTAAAAATTTCATCATTTTCTTTAGGAATGTAGTGAAGTAAAAGTATAAAGTTGTCGAAAATATAAATAGTAAAGTACAGATACCAAAAAAAACGACTTAAGTATTTTTACTTAAGTAATTTACATCCCTGTAGGTGACCAATATCATGTGATTTGATTTAGAAAGCTGAGGCTGAATAGGTAGACGTTTGAAGGCAGAAGGATATGCAGATTTCACAGAAAAGAAAGAAAAGAAAACTGATTATAAACAGCCCAATCATAAGAACCCTACCCATTAGTCAATGAAAATGTAGGAGAGATGCTATTCTATTCAATGTCTTCATTATTCACATTCTTGTCTGGAGTAGTTCGACATTGTGATGGCGCCATCTGCTGGATGTGGTCTCTACACTTCTTTGGGGCTGCTTGCAGTCCAATTCTCTACTCTTCTCATAGAAATGTGCACTTGCTAACCCTACCGCAATGATTGATAAGGCCTTGGATTGGTATGCGAGAGCAAGGGAGTTTCTTACCCCAGTCCATTTGCTGACACATGCCAGATCTTACAACGCCTGGATGGGAATGTTAAGTATCAGGTAACCACATGTTACAGCAACCTGTCAGTCGATGAAATGGCACGCAAGCATTGGTTATTGCGTGCAACGTCGGAGCAGGGGAAACTATCCAAAATCTTGGGGCACGTTCCTCTGCCCAGGCGTGGCTGACGCATGCCAGATCTTACAACGGCTGGATAGGTATTTTACTTATCTAACCACATATGTTATAGCAATGGTCGAGTTCTTTCGAAGTGGCCTGGTGCCCCCGGTGGGCGGAGTTTGCGCATTTTAGACTATTCCATTGGTCTATAAGAGAAATCTCCATCCACTCGGGGCACTGGGCCATGCAAAACGAACTCCACCAATCCGTCAGTCGATAACGTGGCACTCTACCTTCTTGCCTTTGTGCTGTTGTCGGTGCCCAATAATGTTTGTACCATGTTGTGCTGCTACCATGCTTCCATATTGTGTTTATATCATGTTATGTGTTGCTGCCATGCTGTTTTATGTGTTGTTCCTACCATGTTGTCTTAGGTCTCTATGTCATGTGGGTTTTGTCCTATATTTTTAATGCAACAGCCCCACAGGAGGCTTTTTGGTAGGCCATCATTGTTAAGTGTTTCTTAACTGGCTTGCCTAGTTAACGGTTAATTAAATAAAGCAGGGGAACGCAACCTAAAACTGACACTAACCTTAACCAAACCCTAACCCAACTTTAAACTATTCTGAAATTAAATATGGTTTTAGTCTTCCTCTATGCTTGGACAGATAAAAAGCAATTGGCAAAATACCTGGAAACAAATACTAGGCAAGTTTGACTGTTGAATAAATATGAAGGCTTACAAGTGGTAACAATTCCATATTTAAAAAAAAAAAAGTTAGTTATGCATAAATGAGCTAAAAGCCACCCTCCAAATTAAATTATCACTCAATTTTTCAAGACTCAGTCAAATATTTTTTGCAGGTGACTCATTATGGTTTTAGCCCTTTACAACCTTAAATCACATTTCCATGTGGAAGTGGACCATTTGCAATGATTGTACCTAAAGTGTGTTGTATATGTAACAGTATAACTTTAGGCCGTCCCCTCACCCATACCCGGGTGCGAACCAGGGACCCTCTGTACACAGCAACAGTCACCCACGAAGCATCGTTACCCATCGCTCCACAAAAGCCGCAGCCTCTGGCAGAGCAAGGGGAGCTACTACTTCAAGGTCTCAGAGAAAGTGATGTCACCGATTGAAACGCTATTAGCGCTGCACCACCGCTAACTAAGCTAGCCGTTTCACATCCGTTAGATATAATTGATTTGAACACTGAGATGGATTGACAGAGTACAGGAGACAAAAATGCTATCAAAGTTATGCCTTTAATAGAGATTTGGTTCAAAAGTTGGAATTTGACAGCTTGAGAAGGCCACAGTGAAAAGGGACAGATAAGACAAACAGGACACTGAAAAATATCAGTAAGGCATGTGAAGTAAGCACACATGACACATATTTACGCCAGTTCCTCCTCTCCTTCCTCCTCAAACTCTCCCTCCTCCTCGGCGGTGGCGTCCTGGTACTGCTGGTACTCAGACACCAGGTCGTTCATGTTGCTCTCAGCCTCAGTGAACTCCATCTCGTCCATACCCTCCCCGGTGTACCAATGGAGGAAGGCCTTACGACGGAACATGGCGGTGAACTGCTCGGAGATGCGCTTAAAAAGCTCCTGGATGGCCGTGCTGTTGCCGATGAAGGTGGCGGCCATCTTGAGGCCGCGGGGAGGAATGTCGCAGACAGCGGTCTTGACGTTGTTGGGGATCCATTCGACAAAGTAGCTGCTGTTCTTGTTCTGGACATTCAGCATCTGCTCATCCACCTCCTTCATGGACATGCGGCCCCTGAACACTGCAGCTACGGTGAGGTAACGGCCGTGACGTGGGTCGCAAGCTGCCATCATGTTCTTGGCATCGAACATCTGCTGGGTGAGCTCGGGCACAGTGAGGGCCCTGTACTGCTGGCTCCCCCTGCTGGTCAGGGGGGCAAAGCCCGGCATGAAGAAGTGGAGACGGGGGAAGGGCACCATGTTGACAGCCAGTTTACGGAGGTCAGCGTTGAGCTGGCCAGGGAAGCGCAAGCAAGTGGTGACCCCGCTCATGGTGGCTGACACCAGGTGGTTGAGGTCACCGTAGGTGGGCGTGGTAAGTTTAAGGGTACGGAAGCAGATGTCATACAGAGCCTCGTTGTCAATACAGTAGGTCTCGTCTGTGTTCTCTACTAGCTGGTGGACTGACAGGGTGGCATTGTAGGGCTCCACCACAGTGTCTGATACTTTGGGCGAGGGCACTACACTGAACGTGTTCATGATACGATCGGGGTACTCCTCGCGGATTTTGCTGATGAGCAGGGTGCCCATGCCCGAGCCTGTGCCCCCGCCCAGGGAGTGGGTGAGCTGGAAACCCTGTAGACAGTCACAGCTCTCTGCCTCTTTCCTCACCACATCCAAAACAGAGTCCACCAGCTCTGCTCCCTCTGTGTAGTGGCCCTTGGCCCAGTTGTTTCCAGCTCCACTTTGGCCTGCAGACAAACAAAAGGGACCAGGTCTTTTGACAACATAGTAATGCCCAAAATTAATACAATATCCATTGTAGCAATATTAAGACACTTCTTCCTTAGGATGTAGTATTCATGAATACAAGTTGTTGGATCAAATATCATTCTAAAAATCTCAAAAGCAGAATGCCAGGGCTCACCGAAGACGAAGTTGTCTGGTCGGAAGATCTGTCCAAAGGGACCCGACCTCACAGAGTCCATTGTGCCAGGCTCCAAGTCCACTAACACTGCACGGGGGACATACTTACCTCCTGCAAAGCAAAAGACAAACGTTTGAGGCATTGCATTGCCCACGAAACCATGAACAACCACCAAATGCATTGGTCACTCATTTTCTAATCAAGTTCAACCAGTGGTGTTACGTGCGGGAGCGCAATTATTATACTATATATATTTTTTTAAATCATCATAATTTCTCAACGTTTGTACCGACAGATTTAATATAGTTATTGAATATGCATAAAATGATTTATAATTATTCACGTTTTACAGGGGAAATGTCCAAACGGCATCTGCATGCTAATCATTTGATCTCAAATAGTTTAATAGGAATATGCGATTAGATCTTAAATTACTGTTTTGTGAGCAAATTAGAGTATATGGTATTAAACTATTACCTTTGTATTTTGTTTCAATTAAAGCATAGGCAGGGCCAGATTAATGCAGGGGCTTACTGGTACTGAAAATGTTTTCCAAAATAAGGAATAAAATACACACACACTAAAAAATTAAAGACCCAGTAAAATACTACTTGAGTAAGAGTCAAAGTATTTTGTTTTTAAATATACTTAAGTATCACAAGTAAATGTAATTGCTAAAATATACTTAAATATCAAAAGTATAAATCATTTAAAATGTATTATATTAAGCAAACCAGAGCCTAATTTTCTTGTTCTTTTTCTTTCTTTGCAGTGTGCCAGGGCATCACTGGGGTCAAACTACCTTCCCTCCATGACACCTACAGCACCCGATGTCACAGGAAGGCCAAAAAGAGCAAGGACATCAACCACCCGAGCCACTGCCTGTTCACAACGCTACCATCCAGAAGGCGAGGTCAGTACAGACCGAGAGACTGAAAAACAGCTTTCGCTCAAGGCCATCAGACTGCTAAACAGCAATTACTAACTCAGAGAAGCTGTTGTCTACATTGAGACCCAATCACCTGCCACTAATAAAATGGATCAATAGTCACTTTATACAATGCACTCTAAATAATACCACTTTAATAATGTTTACATATCTTACATTACTCATATATACTGTATTTTATATCATCTATTGCCCCTTGTCTATGCTGCTCGGCAATCGCTCATCCATATACTTACATATTCTCATTCACCCCTTTAAAACGTGTGGATTAGTAGGTAGTTGTTAGATATTGCTGCATTGTCAGAACTAGAAGCACAAGCATTTCACTACACTCCATTAACATCTGCTAACCATGTGTATGGGACAAATAAAATGTAATATGTGCACGAATTGAACCATGTTCCTGTCCTGCTAAGCATTCAAAATGTAACAAGTACTTTTGGGTGTCAGGGAAAATGTATGGAGTAAAAAGTACATCATTTTCTTTAGGAATGTAGTGAAGTAAAATTTGTGAAAAATATAAGTAGTAAAGTACAGATACCCCCCCAAAACTACTTAAGTAGTACACCACTGAAAATAGGCATACTAATCATTATGCGATCTTACAAGACACTCGGACAGCGTCGTACATGAGTCCCAAGTCCATAACAAGCTGTTGAGGACAACTCCTCGTAGTTCTGTCTGACGTTGTTATTAGGTGGGATTTGGTCCGCTCAGGGTGTGCGCAGAGCGCTTCGAAGTTGGCCCAGGAAAGACCTCGCCACCCAGCGCGTTCCCATACGCGGCCGAGTTTGGGGTATTTTTGTGGTAATTTAGTATTATAACGACCCTGGGTTTATAAGTACGGATATCGACTCTACCGCTTGAGCATGACTTTGCACGGTCGATAGCGCGCTAGGCTTCGGGCTAGAAGGTCGAGGGTTCGAGACCTGCGCCTGCCTCTTTCATTACAGTATAATATATTAATTATTTATCAGAATATATTTTCCAAAAATATTTTTACCAGCTTCGTGTAGGCCCCTATTCTCAAATTGAAAAAAATGTGATCAGCAGCACTACAACCCTATTTTGTTTAAATGACTAGAGAATATATAGAACTAGCAGGCTAATAGAGGACCTACCCGTGGCTTCATTGTAATACACATTAATTCTCTCCAGCTGAAGGTCACTGTCCCCATGGTATGTGCCAGTGGGGTCGATGCCATGTTCGTCACTAATCACTTCCCAGAACTAGAGGAAAGAAATGGAACAGGTGTTAGCTCCAACTCACATCCCATAAAATATGCCAGCGAAGCAATTTGCAGGGAATTAATCAAATACAGAGCAATTACAATACAGAAAACGTGCGTAATGTAGCCTAATAGTAGTAGCCTAGCTAGATCATTTATTTAGAACTAACATTAGATACATTACAGACAATGCAAGGCAGGGCTACGTTACTGGGCTTTAATGAAGGGTGAAATAGTCTGGAAAGTTGAACCAACCTTTGCTCCAATTTGGTTGCCGCACTGACCAGCCTGCAAATGCACAATTTCCCTCATTTTGAGTGAATGGTGTTTTTTTTTTTTTTTTAACAGGTGAAGTATAACTGCCGCTGTCGGATATACTCTGAAACAAGAAAGAAATATACGCAATTTAAAATCGGAGGACTGATTTATAATCAGTGGCAACGGAAGATTATGAATGCTATTGGTTTAAACACCCGTCAATCATAGTACAACTCTATTTCATTGGATAACAAAATTCCTTGATTCCTAGTTTTGATTGGCTCTCACGATATAGTAACCTGTTGTCAATGGTTACAGAAATGGAAACATTGGAAAGTCGCTGGGACACTTTGGGCTAGGAACATAAAGAGATCTTCTCTTTATATTCGTAGACTTTGGGGATACTTTTGTATTCTTTGTAACTAGGAAAGCTTGCAGGTGGTATCATTGAATGCGAAGCTGGCCAACAAGGTTTATTGCTACACACAAAATGTAACCAAACAGCACTCAAGATTTACATTTTCATGTAAAAACATGTTAAAAGTTTGACAAGGCTGCCTCCATTTCTTCACTTTTGAAACAATGCATTACATGAAACTAATGCTCGCTTGGTATAAAACTATAAGAAGATCATAGCAATTCATCATGGGATATGTTTGAAAAGAAAATATAATTTATGACTGGAATGACATTTAAATTGTGCCAGATATTATTATCTTTGTATTACCTGCAAATACATTGTGAAGTAAAAAAATAGTAAAGGGGCTATAAAAGAAAATAATTGAGTCATCAATAGGCTAAACTTGTTGACATTAGTGGCTGCATTGATGAAATAAGAAGAGCAACAATAATGATTGAAAAAACATTCAAGTCCACTTGCATATATAATAATAATCATACATTTTATTTGTAATATGCTTTTGTTTTATTTCATATCAGAATTTCCCTAGTAGTTTTAAGACCAGTTATTTTCTATCATTCTCTAAACATTGCGTACAGGCTGCATCAAGTTAACACCCTCAAAACACTTTGCTGCCATTGAGAGAGATAGAGAGAGATGTGAATAACACAATGGCAATATATCGCTAATAGTAGACCTGGAAAACATTAGATTAACAAAACATGACTAAAATGTTCATCCTTGGGAAATAACTGAGGGTTCATGAAGCCAATGCTGTCCCAATATCCAGTGGAAAGTGATTTAGGCTATGAAGTATTTGTTTTGTTTGGAGACAACTGATGGCGACCATGGTGATAGTCATGGTGATGACAGCTTTGGAGGAGGTTTGTGTTGACTTTGGACAGAGTCCACCCGGCATAATAACTTGCCACGCAGTATTGAAGTTCTTTACTTTTTACAACAACTTTCCAAATAAACTATGAATCATCAAGGTAGTTTAGCTTCACTGGAGAACGATTTTCTATGCCCACAGTCTATAAATGTTTAAGTAATTTGTATGCAACTCAGACACATCAAGTTTATTAGATATACATTTGTAATTCAAGCAATGGAGGTTTCCAGTGGATATGAATGAACTACAATACAGCTAAAGTACCCCATTATTTTACCTTTATTTAACTAGGCAAGTCAGTTAAGAACAAATTCTTATTTACAATGATGGCCTAGGAACAGTGGGTTAACTGCCTTGTTCAGGGGAAAAACGACATATTTTTAAATTGTCAGCTCAGGGATTCGATCCAGCATCCTTTCAGTTACTGGCCCAACACTCTAACCACTAGGCTACCTGCAGGCTACCTGCTGCCTGCCTAGTATTAGCGATGCTTGACCATCTCACATTTCTCTTCTTCCTATAGGTATTTACTTCCTATTAACAAGACCCCTTTTTGACCAAGGCTATGATGCAGCTCCAGAATGCACACAGTAAAAGCACTTTAAAGGGGCGGAGGAGAACATTTTCCAAAACGAGGACATGGGAAAATTGACTTGCCGTCCTTTGTTTCTACTCCAGGATGTTTCTATTGTCCTCATTTAACCAGACTTCCTTTGAGTCAACACTTTTTATTGATGTTTAACCCATATTTTACCAGGGTTTTTATTATGAGTAAATAAATACATTCACCACTACAGAAGGTCAGTGATATGAACACAGTTGAATTCAGTAGCTTGGCTTAAACCTCACTACTGAATGTTGTGGTGGTAGAACATTTTGGCAAGACTGCAACAGGACTGTACCTTCTATATGAATCTTCACACCATATGTATGGGTACCTAATTTCATTGGTGAGAACAATACTGCCTTTATAAAGCACTTTAAAATCTTCTAGAGAGGTTTGAAGGGCCTTCAACACACTAGGAGTTGAATAATAATACATTAAGTATATAACTCTTTGTACTTAAGTCTCAAAGTACTTTAAACCGTATCCAGCACAATACTACATAAGGAGGACCTCCCTGAAAGTGATTACTATTTAGTGTGGCATACTTCACATTTCACTGGCCTGAGACTTTCATCGACAACCCTTGTTGGAGTACTGGTGCACTAGTGATTTCTAAGCAAATAATTATCCCAGATACTGGACTACCAGACAACTGCTGAGCACTCTAGTACAAAATGGCTGCTAATCACCAAGTTGGCTGCTATACACATTGGAGGTGGATGGGGTGAGTGACCCACACAATGTAAATCAATGGTTCCCAACCAGGGGTACTTGGCCTATGCACAGAGGGTACTTGAGAAGACTCATGAGACCATAGGCCTACTGGTAGAATGGACTTGAGGGCGTACTTCAGGGGTACACCGGGCAGAGCAAAATTCAGTTGGTGGTACAGTAACCGAAAAAGGTTAGGAACCGCTGCTGTAAAGTACTTGTAGCGGTGAAAAAGTTGAAGACATTTAAATAGAATCCCTTACTATCACAATGACGAGAACCTGAACCACCCCTTCAGACAATCCCCTCTTTCCCCAACGCAGTTTTATTGAGCTAAGGATCCATACCACTATTAGCTGGCGAGCTAATTGTCAACGCAGAGAGATCCCCTAGGCAACCCCCGGAGGTCCCAGTGCTGTGTTGTACATGTCGGTTCTGCTGTGTCATTTGGTTTCCCCTCAAGGCAGAAGCGTAGTGTGAGGCAGCACTTACATTATTCAGAGCTAACATGAGATGGGTGTGTGCGTACTTGTGCGTGTGTGTGAGGGAGAGCAGGTGCGGAGGAGACCTGAGCAGGCGCATCACAGCTTCAGATGAAAGAAGGGAAGAGAAACCTGTCCTGGCAAGAGGTAATAAAGTAATTGAAGGCATTATATGCCACATGTTCGCATGCTTGGATAGAAGTGAACTTGTCAACTCATCTGATATGGGTAGAGTTGTTATCAACTCATGTGATATGGGTAGGTTGTCTTCAACTCATCTGATATGGGTAGGGTTGTTGTCAACTCATCTGATATGGGTAGGTTGTTGTCACCTCATCTGATATGGGTAGGTTGTCTTCAACTCATCTGATATGGGTAGGGTTGTTGTCAACTCATCTGATATGGGTAGGTTGTTGTCACCTCATCTGATATGGGTAGGTTGTCTTCAACTCATCTGATATGGGTATGTTGTTGTCAACTCATCTGATATGGGTAAAGTTGTTGTCACCTCATCTGATATGGGTAGAGTTGTTGTCACCTCATCTGATATGGGTAGATCTGATTGGGTTGTCACCTCATCTGATATGGGTAGGTTGTCTTCAACTCATCTGATATGGGTAGGGTTGTTGTAAACTCATCTGATATGGGTAGGGTTGTTGTAAACTCATCTGATATGGGTAGGGTTGTTGTAAACTCATCTGATATGGGTAGGTTGTTGTCAATCTGATATGGGTAGGTTGTCATCTGATATGGGTAGGTTGTCTTCACTCATCTGATATGGGTAGGTTGTCAACTCATCTGATATGGGTAAAGATATGGGTAGGTTGTCACTCATCATCTGATATGGGTAGGTTGTTGTCACCTGGGTAGTCAGTGGGTGTTGTCTTCAACTCATCTGATGTCACCTCATCTGATATGGGTAGGTTGTTGTCCCTCATCTGATATATGGGTAGATATGGGTAGAGTTGTTGTCACCTCATCTGATATGGGTAGGTTGTTGTCAACTCATCTGATATGGGTAGGGTTGTTGTAAACTCATCTGATATGGGTAGGGTTGTTGTCAACTCATCTGATATGGGTAGGGTTGTTGTCAACTCATCTGATATGGGTAGGTTGTTGTCAACTCATCTGATATGGGTAGGTTGTTTCAACTCATCTGATATGGGTAGGTTTGTTGTCCCAGTTGATGCTGGATAGGGGGCTGCTCCCTAGGAGTCAGGAAACAGCAAGTTCCACTGTCATGGGACAGTAGTGAAGAAGGTGGAAAGATTTAAGTTCCTCGGCGTACACATCACGGACAAACAGAAATGGTCCACCCACACAGACAGCGTTGTGAAGGAGGCTGAAGAAATTTGGCTTGTCACCAAAAACACTCACAAACTTTTACAGATGCACAATCGAGAGCATCCTGTCAGGCTGTATCACCGCCTGGTACGGCAACTGCTCCGCCTACAGCTGTAAGGCTCTCCAGAGGGTAGTGAGGTCTGCACAACGCATCACCGGGGGCAAACTACCTGCCCTCCAGGACACCTACACCACCCGATGTCACAGGAAGGCCAAAAAGATCATCAAGGACAACAACCACCCGAGCCACTGCCTGTTCACCCCGCTACCATCCAGAAGACAGGTGCATCAAAGCGGGGGCCGAGAGACTGAAAAACAGCTTCTATCTCAAGGCCATCAGACTGTTAAAACAGCCATCACTAACATTGAGTGGCTGCTGCCAACATACTGACTCATCTCTAGCAACTTTAATAATGAAACATTTATGTAATAACTGTATCACTAGCCACTTTAAACAATGCCCCTTTATATCATGTTTACATACCCTACATTACTCATCTCATATGTCTATACCATCTACTGCATCTTGCCTATGCTGTTCGGCCATCGCTCATTCATATATCTTTATGTACATATTCTTATTCATTCCTTTACACGTGTGTGTATAAGGTAGTTGTTGTGAAATTGTTAGATTACTTGTTAGATATTACTGCATGGTCGGAACTACAAAGCACAAGCATTTCACTACACTCGCATTAACATCTGCTAACCATGTGCATGTGACAAATAACATTTGATTTGAACTCATCTGATATGGGTAGAGTTGTTGTCAACTCATCTGATATGGGTAGGGTTGTTGTCAACTCATCTGATATGGGTAGGGTTGTTGTCAACTCATCAGATATGGGTAGGTTGTTGTCAACTCATCTGATATGGGTAGGTTGTTGTCAACTCATCTGATATGGGTAGGGTTGTTGTCAACTCATTTGATACGGGTAGGTTGTTGTCAACTCATCTGATATGGGTAGGTTGTTGTCAACTCATCTGATATGGGTAGGGTTGTTGTCAACTCATCAGATATGGGTAGGTTGTTGTCAACTCATCTGATATTGGTGTGGTTGTTGTCAACTCATCTGATATGGGTAGGGTTGTTGTCAACTCATCTGATATGGGTAGATGTAGCTGATTACATGTAGATGATTACATGGGCTTATTACATATAGCTGATTACATATAGCTGATTACATATAGCTGATTACATGTAGCTGATTACATGTGCTTTTTACATATAGCTGATTATATGTATCTGATTACATATAGCTGATTACATATAGCTGATTACATATGCTTATTACATATAGATAGTTGTTGTCAACTCATCTGATATGGGTAGGGTTGTTGTCAACTCAACTGATAAGGGTAGGATGTAGTCAACTCCTCTGATAAGGGTAGGGTTGACAACCTGGTACAAGAGCTGCTGAAAGACAGTACACTCAGATTATCACACACACACACACACACACACACACACACACACACACACACACACACACACACACACACACACACACACACACACACACACACACACACACACACACGCCAACCTGAAGACAAGTAATTTAGCAGTAACTTCCCTGTAAATGTCTATTAATTTATCCAGATTTTTTATGTTTCGAAGTTGACCATATTCATGTATAGTCATCCTCTTCAGGGATGGGTATGTTACTTTCTGAATGTAATCCGTCACTAGTTACCTGTCCAAAATTGTAATCGGTAATGTAACTTTTGGATTCACCAAACTCAGTAACATAATGATCTGATCACTTTCAGTTACTTTTGGATTACTTCCCTCATAAAAGGCATTAGACGAAGACAAAAAGGATCCATCAAACGCATTAGGTATGTGTCAGGGCTTGCTCAGGTGGAACAAACTTAAACTTGCACCTTTTTTCAAGATAAAACAAATCTGCAAACATCCATTCTGAATTTAAAAGTAATCCTAGAAGTAATCATCTACTTTTTCAAAAGTGTCTCTAATCTGATTACAATATTTTGCTGGTAAGGTAATATATTACAGTAAAAAAAAAAAAAAAAACAACAACAACATGTAATCGGATTACATGTAACTGATTACATATAGCTGATTACATATAGCTGATTACATGTAACTGATTACATATAGCTGATTACATATAGCTGATTACATATAGCTGATTACATGTAACTGATTACATATAGCTGATTACATATAGCTGATTACATATAGCTGATTACATGTAACTGATTACATGCAGCTGATTACATGTAGCTGATTACATGGGCTTATTACATATAGCTGATTACATATAGCTGATTACATATAGCTGATTACATGTAACTGATTACATGCAGCTGATTACATGTAGCTGATTACATGTAACTGATTACATATAGCTGATTACATATAGCTGATTACATGTAACTGATTACATGTAACTGATTACATATAGCTGATTACATATAGCTGATTACATATAGCTGATTACATGTAACTGATTACATATAGCTGATTACATATAGCTGATTACATGTAGCTGATTACATGTAACTGATTACATGCAGCTGATTACATGTAGCTGATTACATATAGCTGATTACATGTAACTGATTACATGCAGCTGATTACATATAGCTGATTACATGGGCTTATTACATATAGCTGATTACATATAGCTGATTACATATAGCTGATTACATGTAACTGATTACATGCAGCTGATTACATGTAGCTGATTACATGTGCTTATTACATATAGCTGATTACATGTGCTTACTACATATAGCTGATTACATATGCTTATTACATATAGCTGATTACATGGGCTTATTACATACAGCTGATTACCTGTAACTGATTACATGTAGCTGATTACATGTGCTTATTACATATAGCTGATTACATATAGCTGATTACATATAGCTGATTACATGTAGCTGATTACATCTAGCTGATTACATGGGCTTATTACATATAGCTGATGACATGGGCTTATTACATATAGCTGATTACATGTAACTGATTACATGTAGCTGATTACATGTGCTTATTACACATAGCTGATTACATATAGCTGATTACATGGGCTTATTACATATAGCTGATTACATGTAGCTGATTACATATAGCTAATTACATATGCTTATTACATGTAGCTGATTACATGGGCTTATTACATATAGCTGATTACATGTAGCTGATTACATGTTGTTGATTACATATAGCTGATTACATGTAGCTGATTCCATGGAGCTGATTACATATAGCTGATTACATGTGCTTACTCCTATATATAATCTGATTACATATGCTTATTACATATAGCTGATTACATGGGCTTATTACATATAGATGATTACATATAACTGATTACATGTAGCTGATTACATGTGCTTATTACATATAGCTGATTACATATAGCTGATTACATGTAGCTGATTACATTTACATTTACATTTAAGTCATTTAGCAGACGCTCTTATCCAGAGCGACTTACATGGGCTTATTACATATAGCTGATTACATGGGCTTATTACATATAGCTGATTACATGGGCTTATTACATATAGCTGATTACATGTAACTGATTACATGTAGCTGATTACATGTAGCTGATTACATATAGCTGATTACATATGCTTATTACATATAGCTGATTACATGTAGCTGATTACATGTGCTTATTACCTGTAGCTGATTACATGTAGCTGATTACATCAAATCAAATCAAATCAAATTTTATTTGTCACATACACATGGTTAGCAGATGTTAATGCGAGTGTAGCGAAATGCTTGTGCTTCTAGTTCCGACAATGCAGTAATAACCATCAAGTAATCTAACTAACAATTCCTAAACTACTGTCTTATACACAGTGTAAGGGGATAAAGAATATGTACATAAAGATATATGAATGAGTGATGGTACAGAGCAGCATAGGCAAGATACAGTAGATGGTATCGAGTACAGTATATACATATGAGATGAGTATGTAAACAAAGTGACATAGTTAAAGTGGCTAGTGATACATGTATTACATAAGGATGCAGTCGATGATATAGAGTACAGTATATACGTATGCATATGAGATGAATAATGTAGGGTAAGCAACATTATATAAGGTAGCATTGTTTAAAGTGGCTAGTGATATATTTACATCATTTCCCATCAATTCCCATTATTAAAGTGGCTGGAGTTGAGTCCGTGTCAGTGTGTTGGCAGCAGCCACTCAATGTTAGTGGTGGCTGTTTAACAGTCTGATGGCCTTGAGATAGAAGCTGTTTTTCAGTCTCTCGGTCCCAGCTTTGATGCACCTGTACTGACCTCGCCTTCTGGATGATAGCGGGGTGAACAGGCAGTGGCTCGGGTGGTTGATGTCCTTGATGATCTTTATGGCCTTCCTGTAACATCGGGTGGTGTAGGTGTCCTGGAGGGCAGGTAGTTTGCCCCCGGTGATGCGTTGTGCATGTAAGCTGATTACATGTAGCTGATTACATGTAGCTGATTACATGTAACTGTTTACATATAGCTTATTACATGTAATCAGTTACTCCCCAGCCCTCATCCTCTTGTATTATACTGTACACGTATTATCATGTATCATGTATTATCATGCAGACTTTTTAAACAAAAGGACCAAAGAAGGGTCTCTAATGAAGATAATGTTACGTTGAGGGTCTGAGACTAGTCAAGAGAGCGGCCTGCAGTGCAGACAATACTGCCAATGAGAAAGAGAGAGATAGAGAACGAGACAAGCGGGAAACATTTGTTAAAATTACGTAATTGCAACATGAAACCGGTTGAAATGACATAATTGTGTAATTTTTAACCAGTTTTGACCAGTTTTGCCCACCAGGATTGTGAGGGAGAGAGAAAGAGAGAGCGAACGTAAAAGAGAAGGGAGGGAATGAGAGAAAGAGAGAGGTTATCAATAATGTAAGCCTAGAGTGCTTTACGCTGTCCAACTGGCTCCACCACCCAGTGTTTGTGTGTGTGTGTGTGTGCAGGTCTTTAAAGCTCACTGGTATCGGCTGTTTCCATAGAGTTGTTTTTGTTTTGTCAGTCAGAGGGGAGCTTTTGTTCCCACCAAAGTAATTTCCTCTGGGGATCACCCACAATAGAGGAGAAAGAGAACAAGGTTGGAACACCTGCGCGCACGCACGTCAACACACATGCACACACATACCACTCTAGCACAACCTTTCTAACCATCATGTTCAAAGTACTCAATTGTTTTATACTTGAAAAGCTGTTTAGATTATCCATGTATATTAATTACAGCAAAGTCTGTGTTAGTTATGCAGCAGTTGAGATTTAAATGTGACTCTTTATCCTCCTGTTTGATTTCCTAATTAGTCAAGTGAGCTGCCCGGCATTCCACAGTGTTCCTTACGGTGGGATGTGTGTGTGTGCTGCTTGTGTGTGCTGTCGGTGAGTTAAACAAAAATACCCAACTGTCAAACTTACTTAACTCACGTTTAAAAAAAACTGTGCCCAATCCGGTTGCCCCTGAGCAGTCAGGGGAGGATCAATCATCACATTGCCCGCCAAGCTTGACTTACATTTCTGGCGGGCCAACGGAGCACCAGATACAGAACAGCTGGAGGCATTTTAGTGCGGGTCTCACCCTCGAATGGAAAAACATGTCTCACGGCCTACCTATTTAATAAGAGGACCTAATGTTTTTGTCTGACTTCTATTTGGGTGGTAAAGCTAGAATAATATGCTTAGGCATTATGAGAATTTTGGTCCAAAATGGGTCTAACAGGTCAAAAGAAAATATTATGTTATGTCCTGTCTTAATGTTCAAGACACACGCAATTGATATCAAATCGTTGCTGCACTGTTCACATTGTTAGTTATGCAGAGAATTTAAGATTCAAATGTGCCTCTCTCTTTACCTTCCTTTTTTTGTTTCCCAATCAGTAAAGTGAACTGCCTGGTGTTTCACAGTGGTTTTAGTGTGTGTGTGTGTGTGTGTGTGTGTGTGTGTGTGTGTGTGTGTGTGTGTGTGTGTGTGTGTGTGTGTGTGTGTGTGTGTGTGTGTGTGTGTGTGTGTGTGTGTGTGTGTGTGCGTGCGTGCGTGCGTGCGTGCGTGCGTGCGTGCGTGCGTGCGTGCGTGCGTGCGTGTGTGTGCGTGTGTGTGTGTGTGCGTGCGTGCGTGTGTGTGTGTGTGTGTGCGTGTGTGTGTGTGCGTGTGTGTGTGTGTGTGTGTGTGTGTGTTGCGTGTGTGTGTGTGTGTGTGCGTGCGTGTGTGTGTGTGTGTGTGCGTGTGTGCGCGAGCACAAGGGGACCTCACCTAACTATCAAACTGATTCAACTCAACTTAAAGGTAGAATAATATGCTTAGGTATTATTTGAAGCTGTTCTAAGAATTTTGTTCCAAAATGGATTGGATATGTCAAAGGGGAATGTTACGTTATATCCTGTTTTGATGTTCAACACACATACCATTGATACCCAAACCATTGGTACACTGTTCACAGAATGTTTTTGGTTGGAATATTATGGACGAGTACCCATATATTTGGACAGATGGAGGTTTAAGGGAACAATTATTGACCTAAAACTTTCTGGGATTCGACAGTGTTGGCTGGCTAGCATCCCACTCACCCCTCCCTTGGGAGGCATGGCCTCTGGCCCACATCCTATCCTATGACATACTCTTAGCTTGTTTTCTTCTTGCACGCACACAAACATGTATTGTGTAACATGGGGACTCAATAGACCAGCCTGATCACTAGAAATAGGCTCTGATTTCGGACGTCTGAAAAGGTCCTGAGAACAGGGCTCATCGCAAAAATGTCAAACTATTGCCACTGGCTCAAACTCATTATGCTTTGAGGCGGAGCTCGCCGCTAAGGCCCAAGCGTGCTGTTGTGACCACTGCGCCATGGCAGTTCATAGTGCTCTACCAAGCCAGGAGAATAGATTATACTTGATGGAAACAGCATGTTGTTGTTAATTATTTTGTAGTAAGCCATCCCCAAACCTTACTCGGAATGAATACCTAAACTTAACACTTTGAGTTGTTTTCATTCTAACCCTGTAACCACGCAGATTTAATGCGTTCAAAATAAACCTTCATCCATAAACTTAAAATTTGATCCCCTACTATTACTGATATCAGTGATCTTTAGTTACAAGGTTCAGAGTTAACAGGTTACAGTCAGGTGTTTTTCAAAGTGATAACAGAACGTTGTCGATCTTCTTTGTCATTACCAACTACGCTCAATTAATATTCCAAACTATGCACACATTAGTTATAATCCTCAAAGCACATAGGTAGAAAAACAGTTTCATGCACCATATCCCTGCTTTATTGTCAGAATCCCATTTGAACCCTGTCTATTCAAACTACAATGCAAAAACAAAAGCTTCTGAGCTTTTATCTGCTGACCTTGTTTAAAATATGACTATGATGGCCCTTATATAACAGCACATCACTTTTCCTCCTAGGGATATAGAGAACAATGGTGTAATGTGATGCCATGCTATTCTAGTTTCTGTTTGCATTCCCCATGCAAAGCCTGTCTGTCCCTGTGGTTACAGAAGCGAGTAACAATTGTTCACCCTGTCTGTGTGTGTGTTTGTGTGTGTGAGACAGATTCTCTACATGTCTCCAGTTAGATTGCCTGTTTATTTGACAGGGAATACAGTGAAAGGTAACAAGCTGCTTCCCTCTGCTGGTGGAAGACGGCAGCAAGGATGCTAACTAGATGTAAGTTCTCGTTGAATATTTTTTTCAAAGTGTGGCACAAATGTTACAACCTACAAACATTTAATTCCACCATTTATTGCCCCTTGTATGTCAACACAGTGCAGTCTCAGTCTGTATGTCAACATGTTTGATAAACATCAATGAATACATTTAAAAAGCGACATTTCTCTATTCATGGACAGTAAATGACAAAAATGTGCACGAGATTAAAGGCATTACATTTCAGGTTTTAAGTAACTGTCCAGCGTTTCCAGACGAAATATGACCTACAGCTAATCGCATTAGCTCAACCGTCCCACGGGTAGGACACCGATCTGTAGAGATCCTTATTATATGTGTTTGAATGGAGTGGACATACCCCAGCAACAGAATGGTGTGGGAGTATACCGGTCATTAGAAATTTTCATGCAAGTTGACCACTGATTGGCCAGCACAGCGAGCCAACGTGACATCATGTTCTATGAGGAAATAGCAAGCATTTATGAAACTGTCTATTTGAGGTGGAGTTTTTTCTCCAGTTTATGCTTTGGCCACAAAGACAAATAACTTGAGGTAACAGAAAAATTAACTTATAAAAGAAACTGTCCGGTGAAAATCTTACTTTTACATTGCAGTTATGAAAAAATACCCATAACCATTAAAATGATTTCCTATTAAGACAACGTAAAAGCCATTTATACAGATTTCCCAAATTACTGTTGTTGGTTAGAAAATCACAATGTAAGGGTATCATTTGAGATAGAAGTTAAAAAAGTTAAGGTCAGGTTTGTCTCGCATAAGACGGCGCAACGGCCGTCTACACTGATGGCTCCTGGCAGCTGCGTGGCGTGTTCGAATGGCGCCATCTATGGAAAACAATTAACTAACAAAAAAAGATTCTTAGCCTTCCAAAAGAGGACAAATCATAGGAACAACCAAAGATAACAGCAACAATGTGTTTGCCCAGATAAGCACCCGTTCCTATAGAAACCTTTGGGAGTGCTGGCATACATACTACATATATATGGCTCAGACTAAAGTTTTGCTTCCTTTGGTTTTCACGTTGTCATGGAAATAGCCTGGGTTGGTGATGTTGCCCGCTGGATCGTAGAACGCCACGGCGATAAACGTGCCCCGCCCACTGGTTGCCAAACCCACGCCTACTTGCTTTGAGGACTTCCAGACCATTTGAGTGAAATTACCTAGGACAAGAGTACCACCAATCAACTGATTTTCTTTTTCAAACAAACACCAAATGCAGAAAACAATACATTTTCGGCCAGCATGTCTCACTCCTAACATTTCTCATGGACTTTAATTGTGTTTCATGTCGTAGGTGTTATTGATTATGGTAAATTCACTGCCAGGGAGCACTGTTGTTTTCCTGATTTTGAGTTTGATTAAATACTTTCACAAAATACTTTCTATATTGTACAATGACTGTTGTGGTTGAGGTTATATATCAAAAGCATTGTGTTGTTATGAGGTGTCAGGGCACTGGACACCGTACCTGCTCCACTCTGAAAACCAGGGGATGAGAAGTTATACTTCTCAATCTCCTTGTACCAAGACTCGGCCACATCTGATCCTATAATTCATATGCAAGAGAAGGACAATATATAAATGAATGCACATTTTTTGGGAACTTTACAAGCATTGTGCAGAGCCTTCTCCTGTGACCCCATACAATAACAAACCAAAGTTTTGGGCAATTGACAGAGACTTTGGATTGTCGACTACTATGTGAACATCATATCCAGTATCGGAGTTAGTTCATAATACTCATACTTCATATTGGAATTAGGCCCTTGACTTTCTTTTTACCCATTGGCCCTTATAAGTTGTATGTCAGTGCAGTGCAGGTATGTGCCTCACCAGTAGGGGTCGCTGTGCTGGAGCCAGAGCAGTAGAATATGTTCTCCCCGTGGCCTTTGCAGCTATTCATCAGTGTGTTGATGCTCACCAGGTGAGCCGCCCAATCCTGGGCCTCCCTAGTGAGGGCAGGGCTTAGCACCAGAGGTAATGCCCCGTGCTGGCTCCGGTATTGGTTGAGAGACTTCAGAAGGGCCTGGCCGAACTGGCCAAGCTCATTGGCTATACGGGACATGGAGAGTTACACGGTATATTAAGTCTTTATTAATCCTTTAAAAGGTATGAGTGACACTTTGTCACCCAAACTCATAGTGCCTTCACAACAATATCCCAACAATGTCGTAAACCTGTCATAAAACATCATCACAAGGTTCACATTACACGCTCTGTGATGCTGCTCACCTGACAGTGAGTTCACGGCCAACGCCTGCATTCCCGAAGTGACGACCTCCACTGGCTTATCGGTAATTTTCGACCCTTTTGGCATCACATTCTGAGCGTGGTAACCAGGGTTGCTGATGTTGCCAGCCGGTTTAAAGTGTGCCACCACGAAGAGCATCCCCGTGCCACTGTTTGCCATGCCGACGCCCACCTCCTTGGAGCTACGCCACACCAGTTGTGTGAACTGCCCTGAAACAGATGAACAAAGAAAAAGAGAGGGAGAGGAAATGAAAGAAAGGGAGCGATGATTGACAATGGGGCACAATTATCACCAAATTCTTTTGGATTATCAATACGTTTAACATTGAGGAAAATATCAACGCAAGGCAGACTTTAAACATG
Organism: Oncorhynchus masou masou; assembly: GCF_036934945.1. Taxonomy (NCBI): domain Eukaryota; kingdom Metazoa; phylum Chordata; class Actinopteri; order Salmoniformes; family Salmonidae; genus Oncorhynchus; species Oncorhynchus masou. Next base: position 75,381,223 of record NC_088239.1, on the reverse strand, counting down.
ACATGCTGTGGTCAGAGATGACCCTTTAAAGCAAGGTGTAATTTTTAGAGCTATTTTTTAGACCTCTTTGGTGTAGCACATTACATTACTGTATACTCCCGAGTGGCGCAGCGGTCTAAGGCACTGCATCTCAGTGCAAGAGGCGTCACTACAGTCCCTGTTTCGATTCCAGGCTGTATCACATCCGGCCATGATTGGGAGTCCCATAGGGCAGCGCACAATTTGCCCAGCGTCATCCGGGTTTGGCCGGTGTAGGCCGTCATTGTAAATAAGAATTTGTTCTTAACTGACTTGCCTAGTTAAATAAAGGTTACATTTATTTTTTAATTAAAAAAATACTTGTCTTCTACTTTTAATGCTGAAAGGTTTACCTGTTTTGTCCTGATGTCCTGGTTTGGAGAAGTCATAGTTCTCCTCTTGTTTGTACCAGGTGTCCACCACCTCTTGACCTTATCGGAGAAAGAAAGTCATACATTAGATGAAGATTGTGCACATCTTGAGGGATCCCCTGGGAATGTACTGTCACGCCCTGGACAAAATAGATTATGTATATATTATTCTTCATTTATTCGGTCAGGCCAGGGTGTGACATGGGTTATTGTGGTGTGTTTTTGTCTTGGGGTTTTGTGGGATGTCTAGCGTTAGTCTATGGCTGCCTGAGGCATTCTCAATCAGAGTCAGGTGATTATCGTTGTCGCTGATTGGGAACCATATTTAGGCAGCCATATTCTTTGTGTGTTTCGTGGGTGATTGTCCTTAGTGTCCTTGTTCCTGTATCTGTGTTAGTTTACACTAGTATAGGCTGTTTCGGTTTTCGTTACGTTCTTTGTTTTGTAGTGTTTGCATTTAGATTTGTGTTACGTTTTGTTCATTAAACATGGATCGCAATCTACACGCTGCATTTTGGTCCGACTCTCTTTCACCGCATGAAAACTGTTACATGTACTTATTGAGAAAGAAGTGGATGTTCAGCCGGCAGATCCAAAGGTTAGGCAGATCCAATGGTTAGGAATATCCAAAGGTTAAGCAGATCCAAAGGTTAGGAATATCCAAAGGTTAGGCATATCCAAAGGTTAAGCATATCCCATGGTTAGGCATATCCAAAGGTTAAGCATATCCCATGGTTAGGCATATCCAAAGGTTAAGCATATCCCATGGTTAGGCATATCCAAAGGTTAGGCATATCCAATGGTTAGGCAGATCCAAAGGTTAGGCATATCCAATGGTTAGGCATAGGGTTCGAAATTGGTTAGGATTAAGGTTAGGCTTGGAGGGATGGGATGGGGTTGGTGAGGTTAGCGTTATGGTTATGGTAAGGGTTAAGGTTCGGCATAGGGTTAGCGATCCCCATCCGGAACCATTAAAAATATGCCCGCAGTATGTACTGCCTATTGAGAAATCCCTGTCCCTGCAGACCATCCGTTCTCCTGGTTCTCCCTACCCGTAGCAGTGATGCCCGCTGACCCCGTCTTGGCCCAGATATTTTCACCATGGGGGGAGGATGAGTTCTTCAGCACCCGCTCTCCCAGTAGAGTTTCTGCCCATGCCTGCGCCCCCTGACTCAGGGCTGGGTCCAGTGTGAGGGCTGGGGCTCCGTGTGCCATCCGCTGGTTGTTACACGCCCGTAGGAAGTCTCTGTGGAACTGGCCCAGGTCTTAGAGCAAGCAGACAGACAGATGGACTCTGCACATTAAGTTAAAATACTTGTTCCAACTCCTAACGACCGAGACACTTGCGATGACTTGAAAGGATTGTATGGCTGTAAGATTTATGGCCAAAATTCAGAGGGCAAAATTGGGCCTACTACCTATCCAATATTATTATGTTATTTTTACATAATGGGAGACATTTACTGAAAATTCATTTAAAACATCTCACCAGTGCCGTTCGCCTGAGGAGGAGCTTTATATGTAGGTGAAGAGGATCTGCCAATTTTAGACTGGGGTACACTCAGGCCCCCTCCTTCTCCGGCTGTAGGAAAAATATATATATTTGTCAGTTGAGAGATTGAGGTATCCGATGCTGTGTCATACAATGGGTTCATTCAGAAATACCTAGTTTATCTTTAGTAGTTGCTTATTTGCCGAGTGACAATCGTAACTGGGCTGTTGTATGGGATTTAAATATAAATGTCTTTTTCAATTTATGTTCACCAATCATTACAACCAATCAATGATGTGTTACCTATGGGGAAACATTTGGGGGCTCTAGAGGTGGAGCTACCCAGTGGTAGGACATTCTTCTCAAAGTAGCCCGCGTTGCACATGTTGCCAGCTGGGTGGTACTGGCCCACTACAAAGATCGTTTGCCCATCTGTGGCCAGGCCCACACCTACCTCGCTGCAGTCCTTCCAAACCACCTGGGTGAAGTGACCTGGAAACAACAGCAGGGGCCACTGTTAGTATAGAAGTCAGTATATGTATACGCCCAGTATGTCGAGGATGGAGAGCAACAGGTACTGTAGGAGGCCGATTTGGACACTGTAAGTGATTGGAAATAGAGTCAGATGTGGTCTATGAAATGAATCCAAATAAACGGGTGATTCATTAGCAAGGTTAAACTTCAGGAATTATGTTTTTTAAATTGTGGTGGCAGTAAAAATCTAATCAAATCAAACGTTATTTTTCACATACACATGGTTAGCAGATGTTAATGCGAGTGTAGCAAAATGCTTGTGCTTCTAATTCCGACAATGCAGTACACACCTGTCTTACCCTAGATTCTGCAGATTGTGTATCTCACCTGTACCGGAGCTGAAGCCAGGCTTATTGAAGTGGTAATCTTTGATTTCACTGTACCAACTGTCCACTGCATCCTTCCCTTTAAAATGCATTCAGAAAAAGATAAAAAGCGGAACCAATTTGTTATCAAATAGCATTCAGGAAAATGATACACTCAAAATCAGTCTGCATATGCTAGTTAATAAGTGAAGAGGATAAGTTGTGTACACAATATCCACTGTAGGCTCTATTCAATACTGTACTTTCCACTAGTTGAGCTCTGCTGCATATTCGGTTACGCAGGGCGGAGCAGGTGAACCCAAGTGCGGACTCAGACGAGGAGACAGGGATAAGGTAACTAAGGTATTTATTGAAAAGCTTGAGGGGAGATGGGGTGCAGGCCAGGGGAAACTCGGGTGGGTAGCAGAGAACCAGTAACTGAGGCTGGGGCAAGTGGAGTAGGGGCAGGGTATGTAGTTCCAGAGCGGAATCCAAGTAAGCAGTAGAGCGGGGGTCCAGGGCAGGGAAGCAGGACTGACAAGACGAGGGACTGGAGGCAGGGACCAGAGTCAGAGTGGACGGAACTGTAGCAGAGTGAAAAGCAGCATCAGGCTAGGGAAAACCATGCACAACAGGATAACAATCTCTATGCAGGAACAAACAGCTTGAACCGCAGAGTGACTGCGCAGAGATTACAAACTGGCAGTGTGGAAATGGCAGGGCTGAGTATTTGTAGAGGCCTTGATTATGGAACAGATTGCAGCTGGTGGGGATCTGCTCTGCCTCCAGCACACCTGTCTCCACTCACACAATCACATACACACACAGAGAGAGAGAGAGAGAGAGAGAGAGAGAGAGAGAGAGAAAGAGAGAGAGAGGGAGAGAGCACTAGGGGAGGGGTGGCAGGTTAGGGAGACACAGGATGAAAAGTAGAGGGCATGGCAGGAGCAGATGTAACATGTTCAATGTATTGCACAATAAAGAATTTATTAGATTTTCTTTTTTTTTCTTTTTTTTTTCTGACATATGCTCACCAACAGGTTTTTTGGGGGTTGAGCTGTATGCGAAGTAAAGGTTTTCTCCGTGATTGGTGGAGCTGTGCTTCAGGCTTTTGATTGACAGAAGATGGTCTGCCCATTTCTGGGCGGAGTTACACAGGTCTCTGCTCAGAGCTAGGGGCGGGGCACCATGCTTGCTGCGATAGTCATTATGAGCATCCACAAACTGCCTCTCAAAACCACAGTCTGGAAGACAGACAGACACAGACACAGACACAAACACACACAAACACACACACACACACACAAAAGTTAACCGGTATTACAGATTGTGGTGTCCAATTACTATAACTAAGCAGTAAAACAATTTTTAAAACATCCCTCACAGCTACAGTTAGACTGAAATCATTTGATATTTTCCCTCAAAATCATTCATCTTTAAACTTCTTTACAGTTCAAAGGAAAATATTCATTCCTTCAAGGTACAACAAGTTATGTTTGATTGAGGTTAGCTAACAGAATAACAAGACTAGTTAATGATGTAGCTAGTAAATACGGTTGTCTATGAAAAGCCAAAAAAAGAAGGGACAAAAATAAATCCTTTGTCATAGAGAACAATAATGTCTGATGTAGTGGAATGATAATGGACAAATATTTACTCACCTGTCATTGTTTTGTTCTTCTGCTGAACTGCAACAGAGACAAGAGTCAACATTAGTAATTATCGTGCCAGATTATCTGTTGGAATGTATCATGTAGTAGTTTGTTTGAAGGCTTGACACCACCTTTAAAAACCACAGTAATTGTTGAGTTTACTTGTGTTTCATACCATGAATTTCATCCTGTATCCTTTGGTCTCACTATTGAGTGTGTGACAACATAAGTGATTATTCAAAACACTTGCTTGATACATCAGACATTTGCAAATGTACATTTATGGGGAAATCATAAATTTTACAAAAATAAATCATTATTCGTATCCTTGAGTAGGGGAAAAGTAAATATTCAAAATATGTGATAACTCTTCACTAAAAGGAAATACTGAACAGTCCATATCGATATACAGCACCAGTCGAAACTTTGGACACACCTATTCATTCCAGGGATTTTCTACATTGTAGAATCATAGTAAAGACATCAGAACTATGAAATAACACATATGGAATCATGTAGTAACCAAAAAAGTGTAAAACAAATCAAAATATATTTTAGATTTTAGATTCTTCAAAGTAGCCACCCTTTGCCTTGATGACAGCTTTACACACACTTGACATTCTCTCAACCAGCTTCATGAGGTAGTCACCTGGAATGCATTCTTTTTCACCCCTTTTTCATGGTATTGTTTAGTAGCTACTATCTTGTCTCATCGCTACAACTCCCGTACAGGCTCAGGAGAGATGAAGGTTGAAAGTCATGCTTCCTCCGATACACAACTCAACCAAGCCGCACTGCTTCTTAACACAGAGCCATCCAACCCGGAAGCCAGCAGCACCAATGTGTGGAGGAAACACCGTGCACCTGCCAACCTTGGTTAGCGCACACTGCCCACCACAGGAGTCTCTGGTGCGCAATGAAACAAGGATTTCCCTACCGGCCAAGCCCTCCCTAACCCGGACGACTCTAGGCCAATTGTGAGTCGCCCCACAGACCTCCTGGTCGCGGCCAGTTACGACAGAGCCTGGGCGCGAACCCAGAGTCTCTGGTGGTGCAGCTGGTGCTGCAGTACTGCGCCCTTAACCACTGCGCCTCCCGGGAGGCCAGAATGCATTTCAATTAACAGGTTTTCCTTGTTAATTTGTGGAATTTCTTTCCTTCTTAATGCATTTGAGCCAAACAGTTGTGTTGTGACAAGGTAGGGGTGGTATATAGAAGATAGCCCTATTTGGTAAAAGACCAAGTCCATATTATGGCAAGAACAGCTCAAATAAACAAAGAGAAATGACAGTCCATCATTATTTTAAGACATGAAGGTCAGTCAAATCTGAAAATTTCATGAACTTTTAAAGTTCTTCAAGTGCAGTCGCAAAACCATCAAGCACTGTGATGAAACTGACTCTCATGAGGACGGCCACAGGAAAGGAAGACCTGGAGTTACCTCTGCTGCAGAGGATAAGTTCATTAGAGTTTCCAGCCTCAGAAATTGCAACCCAAATAAATGCTTCACAGAGTTCAAGTAACAGACACATCTCAACAGCAACTGTTCAGAGGAGACTGCGTGAATCAGGCCTTCATGGTCGAATTGCTGCAAAGAAACCACTACTAAAGGACACCAATAATAAGAAGAGACTTGCTTGGGCCAAGAAATACGAGCAATGGACAGTAGACCGGTGGAGTCCAAATGTGAGATTTTTGGTTCCAACTGCCGTGTCTTTGT